>NW_027331974.1:2836142-3153358 GCF_048418815.1 Hemitrygon akajei | reverse complement strand
CTCCCCCTGGTCTCTCCCTACATCCCTTTCCCCTCAGACTCTGACTACCTCACACTCTCCCCTCACTCTCACTAACTCCCTCTCCCCCTGGTCTCTCCCTACATTCCTTTCCCCTCAGACTCTGACTACCTCACACTCTCCCCTCACTCTCACTAACTCCCTCTCCCCCTGGTCTCTCCCTACATCCCTTTCCCCTCAGACTCTGACTACCTCACACTCTTCCCCTTCACTCTCACTAACTCCCTCTCCCCCTGGTCTCTCCCTACATCCTTTCCCCTCAGACTCTGACTACCTCACACTCTCCCCTCACTCTCACTAACTCCCTCTCCCCCTGGTCTCTCCCTACATCCCTTTCCCCTCAGACTCTGACTACCTCACACTCTCCCCTCACTCTCACTAACTCCCTCTCCCCCTGGTCTCTCCCTACATCCCTTTCCCCTCAGACTCTGACTACCTCACACTCTCCCCTCACTCTCACTAACTCCCTCTCCCCCTGGTCTCTCCCCACATCCCTTTCCCCTCAGACTCTGACTACCTCACACTCTTCCTTCACTCTCACTAACTCCCTCTGCCCCTGGTCTCTCCCTACATCCCTTTCCCCTCAGACTCTGACTACCTCACACTCTTCCTTCACTCTCACTAACTCCCTCTCCCCCTGGTCTCTCCCTACATCCCTTTCCCCTCAGACTCTGACTACCTCACACCCTCCTTCACTCTCACTAACTTCCTCTCCCCCTGGTCTCTCCCTACATCACTTTCCCCTCAGACACTGACTACCTCACACTCTTCCTTCACTCTCACTAACTCCCTCTCCCCTGGTCTCTCCCTACATCCCTTTCCCCTCAGACTGACTACCTCACACTCTCCCCTCACTCTCACTAACTCCCTCTCCCCCTGGTCTCTCCCTACATCCCTTTCCCCTCAGACTCTGACTACCTCACACTCTTCCTTCACTCTCACTAACTCCCTCTCCCCCTGGTCTCTCCCTACATCCCTTTCCCTCAGACTCTGACTACCTCACACCCCTTCCTTCACTCTCACTAACTCCCTCTCCCCCTGGTCTCTCCCTACATCCCTTTCCCCTCAGACTCTGACTACCTCACACTCTCCCCTCACTCTCACTAACTCCCTCTCCCCTGGTCTCTCCCTACATCCCTTTCCCCTCAGACTCTGACTACCTCACACTCTCCCTTCACTCTCACTAACTCCCTCTCCCCCTGGTCTCTCCCTACATCCCTTTCCCTCAGACTCTGACTACCTCACACTCTCCCTTCACTCTCACTAACTCCCTCTCCCCCTGGTCTCTCCCTACATCCCTTTCCCCTCAGACTCTGACTACCTCACACTCTTCCTTCACTCTCACTAACTCCCTCTCCCCCTGGTCTCTCCCTACATCCCTTTCCCCTCAGACTCTGACTACCTCACACTCTCCCCTCACTCTCACTAACTCCCTCTCCCCCTAGTCTCTCCCTACATCCCTTTCCCCTCAGACACTGACTACCTCACACTCTCCCCTCACTCTCACTAACTTTCTCTCCCCCTGGTCTCTCCGTACATCACTTTCCCCTCAGACACTGACTACCTCACACTCTTCCTTCACTCTCACTAACTCCCTCTCCCCCTGGTCTCTCCCTACATCCCTTTCCCCTCAGACTGACTACCTCACACTCTCCCCTCACTCTCACTAACTCCCTCTCCCCCTGGTCTCTCCCTACATCCCTTTCCCCTCAGACTCTGACTACCTCACACTCTCCCCTCACTCTCACTAACTCCCTCTCCCCTGGTCTCTCCCTACATCCCTTTCCCCTCAGACTCTGACTACCTCACACTCTCCCCTCACTCTCACTAACTCCCTCTCCCCCTGGTCTCTCCCTACATCCCTTTCCCCTCAGACTCTGACTAGCTCACACTCTCCCCTCACTCTCACTAACTCCCTCTCCCCCTGGTCTCTCCCTACATCCCTTTCCCCTCAGACACTGACTACCTCACACTCTTCCTTCACTCTCACTAACTCCCTCTCCCCCTGGTCTCCCCCTACATCCCTTTCCCCTCAGACTCTGACTACCTCACACCCTTCCTTCACTCTCACTAACTTCCTCTCCCCCTGGTCTCTCCCTACATCCCTTTCCCCTCAGACTCTGACTACCTCACACTCTTCCTTCACTCTCACTAACTCCCTCTCCCCTGGTCTCTCCCTACATCCCTTTCCCTCAGACTCTGACTACCTCACACTCTTCCTTCACTCTCACTAACTCCCTCTCCCCCTGGTCTCTCCCTACATCCCTTTCCCCTCAGACTCTGACTATCTCACACTGTTCCTTCACTCTCACTAACTCCCTCTCCCCCTGGTCTCTCCCTACATCCCTTTCCCCTCAGACTCTGACTACCTCACACTCTCCCCTCACACTCACTAACTCCTCTCAGCCTGGTCTCTTCCTACATCCCTTTCCCCTCAGACACTGACTACCTCACACTCTTCCTTCACTCTCACTAACTCCCTCTCCCCCTGGTCTCTCCCTACATCCCTTTCCCCTCAGACTCTGACTACCTCACACTCTTCCTTCACTCTCACTAACTCCCTCTCCCCCTGGTCTCTCCCTACATCCCTTTCCCCTCAGACTCTGACTACCTCACACGCTCCCCTCACTCTCACTAACTCCCTATCCCCCTGGTCTCTCCCTACATCCCTTTCCCCTCAGACTCTGACTACCTCACACTCTTCCTTCACTCTCACTAACTCCCTCTCCCCCTGGTCTCTCCCTACATCCCTTTCCCCTCAGACTCTGACTACCTCACACTCTTCCTTCACTCTCACTAACTCCCTCTCCCCCTGGTCTCTCCCTACATTCCTTTCCCCTCAGACTCTGACTACCTCACACTCTCCCCTCACTCTCACTAACTCCCTCTCCCCCTGGTCTCTCCCTACATCCCTTTCCCCCTCAGACTCTGACTACCTCACACTCTCCCCTCACTCTCACTAACTCCCTCTCCCCCTGGTCTCTCCCCACATCCCTTTCCCCTCAGACTCTGACTACCTCACACTCTTCCTTCACTCTCACTAACTCCCTCTGCCCCTGGTCTCTCCCTACATCCCTTTCCCCTCAGACTCTGACTACCTCACACTCTTCCTTCACTCTCACTAACTCCCTCTCCCCCTGGTCTCTCCCTACATCCCTTTCCCCTCAGACTCTGACTACCTCACACCCTTCCTTCACTCTCACTAACTTCCTCTCCCCCTGGTCTCTCCCTACATCACTTTCCCCTCAGACACTGACTACCTCACACTCTTCCTTCACTCTCACTAACTCCCTCTCCCCCTGGTCTCTCCCTACATCCCATTCCACTCAGACTCTGACTACCTCACACTCTCCCCTCACTCTCACTAACTCCCTCTCCCCCTGGTCTCTCCCTACATCCCTTTCCCCTCAGACTCTGACTACCTCACACTCTTCCTTCACTCTCACTAACTCCTCTCCCCCTGGTCTCTCCCTACATCCCTTTCCCCTCAGACTCTGACTACCTCACACCCTTCCTTCACTCTCACTAACTCCCTCTCCCCCTGGTCTCTCCCTACATCCCTTTCCCCTCAGACTCTGACTACCTCACACTCTCCCCCTCACTCTCACTAACTCCCTCTCCCCCTGGTCTCTCCCTACATCCCTTTCCCCTCAGACTCTGACTACCTCACACTCTTCCTTCACTCTCACTAACTCCCTCTCCCCCTGGTCTCTCCCTACATCCCTTTCCCCTCAGACTCTGACTACCTCACACTCTCCCCTCACTCTCACTAACTCCCTCTCCCCCTGGTCTCTCCCTACATTCCTTTCCCCTCAGACTCTGACTACCTCACACTCTCCCCTCACTCTCACTAACTCCCTCTCCCCCTGGTCTCTCCCTACATCCCTTTCCCCTCAGACTCTGACTACCTCACACTCTTCCTTCACTCTCACTAACTCCCTCTCCCCCTGGTCTCTCCCTACATCCCTTTCCCCTCAGACTCTGACTACCTCACACTCTCCCCTCACTCTCACTAACCTCCCTCTCCCCCTGGTCTCTCCCTACATTCCTTTCCCTCAGACTCTGACTACCTCACACTCTCCCCTCACTCTCACTAACTCCCTCTCCCCTGGTCTCTCCCTACATCCCTTTCCCCTCAGACTCTGACTACCTCACACTCTCCCCTCACTCTCACTATCTCCCTCTCCCCCTGGTCTCTCCCCACATCCCTTTCCCCTCAGACTCTGACTACCTCACACTCTTCCTTCACTCTCACTAACTCCCTCTGCCCCTGGTCTCTCCCTACATCCCTTTCCCCTCAGACTCTGACTACCTCACACTCTTCCTTCACTCTCACTAACTCCCTCTCCCCCTGGTCTCTCCTACATCCCTTTCCCCTCAGACTCTGACTACCTCACACCCTTCCTTCACTCTCACTAACTTCCTCTCCCCCTGGTCTCTCCCTACATCACTTTCCCCTCAGACACTGACTACCTCACACTCTTCCTTCACTCTCACTAACTCCCTCTCCCCCTGGTCTCTCCCTACATCCCTTTCCCCTCAGACTGACTACCTCACACTCTCCCCTCACTCTCACTAACTCCCTCTCCCCCTGGTCTCTCCCTACATCCCTTTCCCCTCAGACTCTGACTACCTCACACTCTTCCTTCACTCTCACTAACTCCCTCTCCCCCTGGTCTCTCCCTACATCCCTTTCCCCTCAGACTCTGACTACCTCACACCCTTCCTTCACTCTCACTAACTCCCTCTCCCCCTGGTCTCTCCCTACATCCCTTTCCCCTCAGACTCTGACTACCTCACACTCTCCCCTCACTCTCACTAACTCCCTCTCCCCCTGGTCTCTCCCTACATCCCTTTCCCCTCAGACTCTGACTACCTCACACTCTCCCTTCACTCTCACTAACTCCCTCTCCCCCTGGTCTCTCCCTACATCCCTTTCCCCTCAGACTCTGACTACCTCACACTCTCCCTTCACTCTCACTAACTCCCTCTCCCCCTGGTCTCTCCCTACATCCCTTTCCCCTCAGACTCTGACTACCTCACACTCTTCCTTCACTCTCACTAACTCCCTCTCCCCCTGGTCTCTCCCTACATCCCTTTCCCCTCAGACTCTGACTACCTCACACTCTCCCCTCACTCTCACTAACTCCCTCTCCCCCTAGTCTCTCCCTACATCCCTTTCCCCTCAGACACTGACTACCTCACACTCTCCCCTCACTCTCACTAACTTTCTCTCCCCCTGGTCTCTCCGTACATCACTTTCCCCTCAGACACTGACTACCTCACACTCTTCCTTCACTCTCACTAACTCCCTCTCCCCCTGGTCTCTCCCTACATCCCTTTCCCCTCAGACTGACTACCTCACACTCTCCCCTCACTCTCACTAACTCCCTCTCCCCCTGGTCTCTCCCCTACATCCCTTTCCCCTCAGACTCTGACTACCTCACACTCTCCCCTCACTCTCACTAACTCCCTCTCCCCCTGGTCTCTCCCTACATCCCTTTCCCCTCAGACTCTGACTACCTCACACTCTCCCCTCACTCTCACTAACTCCCTCTCCCCCTGGTCTCTCCCTACATCCCTTTCCCCTCAGACTCTGACTAGCTCACACTCTCCCCTCACTCTCACTAACTCCCTCTCCCCCTGGTCTCTCCCTACATCCCTTTCCCCTCAGACACTGACTACCTCACACTCTTCCTTCACTCTCACTAACTCCCTCTCCCCCTGGTCTCTCCCTACATCCCTTTCCCTCAGACTCTGACTACCTCACACTCTTCCTTCACTCTCACTAACTCCCTCTCCCCCTGGTCTCTCCCTACATCCCTTTCCCCTCAGACTCTGACTACCTCACACTCTTCCTTCACTCTCACTAACTCCCTCTCCCCCTGGTCTCTCCCTACATCCCTTTCCCTCAGACTCTGACTATCTCACACTGTTCCTTCACTCTCACTAACTCCCTCTCCCCCTGGTCTCTCCCTACATCCCTTTCCCCTCAGACTCTGACTACCTCACACTCTCCCCTCACTCTCACTAACTCCCTCTCAGCCTGGTCTCTCCCTACATCCCTTTCCCCTCAGACACTGACTACCTCACACTCTTCCTTCACTCTCACTAACTCCCTCTCCCCCTGGTCTCTCCCTACATCCCTTTCCCCTCAGACTCTGACTACCTCACACTCTTCCTTCACTCTCACTAACTCCCTCTCCCCCTGGTCTCTCCCTACATCCCTTTCCCCTCAGACTCTGACTACCTCACACGCTCCCCTCACTCTCACTAACTCCCTATCCCCCTGTCTCTCCCTACATCCCTTTCCCCTCAGACTCTGACTACCTCACACTCTTCCTTCACTCTCACTAACTCCCTCTCCCCTGGTCTCTCCCTACATCCCTTTCCCCTCAGACTCTGACTACCTCACACTCTTCCTTCACTCTCACTAACTCCCTCTCCCCCTGGTCTCTCCCTACATCCCTTTCCCCTCAGACTCTGACTACCTCACACTCTTCCTTCACTCTCACTAACTCCCTCTCCCCCTGGTGTCTCCCTACATTCCTTTCCCTCAGACTCTGACTACCTCACACTCTCCCCTCACTCTCACTAACTCCCTCTCCCCCTGGTCTCTCCCTACATCCCTTTCCCCTCAGACTCTGACTACCTCACACTCTCCCCTCACTCTCACTAACTCCCTCTCCCCCTGGTCTCTCCCCACATCCCTTTCCCCTCAGACTCTGACTACCTCACACTCTTCCTTCACTCTCACTAACTCCCTCTGCCCCTGGTCTCTCCCTACATCCCTTTCCCCTCAGACTCTGACTACCTCACACTCTTCCTTCACTCTCACTAACTCCCTCTCCCCCTGGTCTCTCCCTACATCCCTTTCCCCTCAGACTCTGACTACCTCACACCCTTCCTTCACTCTCACTAACTTCCTCTCCCCCTGGTCTCTCCCTACATCACTTTCCCCTCAGACACTGACTACCTCACACTCTTCCTTCACTCTCACTAACTCCCTCTCCCCCTGGTCTCTCCCTACATCCCTTTCCCCTCAGACTGACTACCTCACACTCTCCCCTCACTCTCACTAACTCCCTCTCCCCCTGGTCTCTCCCTACATCCCTTTCCCCTCAGACTCTGACTACCTCACACTCTTCCTTCACTCTCACTAACTCCCTCTCCCCCTGGTCTCTCCCTACATCCCTTTCCCCTCAGACTCTGACTACCTCACACCCTTCCTTCACTCTCACTAACTCCCTCTCCCCCTGGTCTCTCCCTACATCCCTTTCCCCTCAGACTCTGACTACCTCACACTCTCCCCTCACTCTCACTAACTCCCTCTCCCCCTGGGTCTCTCCCTACATCCCTTTCCCCTCAGACTCTGACTACCTCACACTCTTCCTTCACTCTCACTAACTCCCTCTCCCCCTGGTCTCCCCCTACATCCCTTTCCCCTCAGACTCTGACTACCTCACACCCTTCCTTCACTCTCACTAACTTCCTCTCCCCCTGGTCTCTCCCTACATCCCTTTCCCCTCAGACTCTGACTACCTCACACTCTTCCTTCACTCTCACTAACTCCCTCTCCCCCTGGTCTCTCCCTACATCCCTTTCCCCTCAGACTCTGACTACCTCACACTCTTCCTTCACTCTCACTAACTCCCTCTCCCCCTGGTCTCTCCCTACATCCCTTTCCCCTCAGACTCTGACTATCTCACACTGTTCCTTCACTCTCACTAACTCCCTCTCCCCCTGGTCTCTCCCTACATCCCTTTCCCCTCAGACTCTGACTACCTCACACTCTCCCCTCACTCTCACTAACTCCCTCTCAGCCTGGTCTCTCCCTACATCCCTTTCCCCTCAGACACTGACTACCTCACACTCTTCCTTCACTCTCACTAACTCCCTCTCCCCCTGGTCTCTCCCTACATCCCTTTCCCCTCAGACTCTGACTACCTCACACTCTTCCTTCACTCTCACTAACTCCCTCTCCCCCTGGTCTCTCCCTACATCCCTTTCCCCTCAGACTCTGACTACCTCACACGCTCCCCTCACTCTCACTAACTCCCTATCCCCCTGGTCTCTCCCTACATCCCTTTCCCCTCAGACTCTGACTACCTCACACTCTTCCTTCACTCTCACTAACTCCCTCTCCCCCTGGTCTCTCCCTACATCCCTTTCCCCTCAGACTCTGACTACCTCACACTCTCCCCTCACTCTCACTAACTCCCTCTCCCCCTGGTCTCTCCCTACATGCCCTTTCCCCTCAGACTCTGACTACCTCACACTCTCCCCCTCACTCTCACTAACTCCCTCTCCCCCTGGTCTCTCCCCACATCCCTTTCCCCTCAGACTCTGACTACCTCACACTCTTCCTTCACTCTCACTAACTCCCTCTGCCCCTGGTCTCTCCCTACATCCCTTTCCCCTCAGACTCTGACTACCTCACACTCTTCCTTCACTCTCACTAACTCCCTCTCCCCTGGTCTCTCCCTACATCCCTTTCCCCTCAGACTCTGACTACCTCACACCCTTCCTTCACTCTCACTAACTTCCTCTCCCCCTGGTCTCTCCCTACATCACTTTCCCCTCAGACACTGACTACCTCACACTCTTCCTTCACTCTCACTAACTCCCTCTCCCCCTGGTCTCTCCCTACATCCCTTTCCCCTCAGACTGACTACCTCACACTCTCCCCTCACTCTCACTAACTCCCTCTCCCCCTGGTCTCTCCCTACATCCCTTTCCCCTCAGACTCTGACTACCTCACACTCTTCCTTCACTCTCACTAACTCCCTCTCCCCCTGGTCTCTCCCTACATCCCTTTCCCCTCAGACTCTGACTACCTCACACCCTTCCTTCACTCTCACTAACTCCCTCTCCCCCTGGTCTCTCCCTACATCCCTTTCCCCTCAGACTCTGACTACCTCACACTCTCCCCTCACTCTCACTAACTCCCTCTCCCCCTGGTCTCTCCCTACATCCCTTTCCCCTCAGACTCTGACTACCTCACACTCTTCCTTCACTCTCACTAACTCCCTCTCCCCCTGGTCTCCCCCTACATCCCTTTCCCTCAGACTCTGACTACCTCACACCCTTCCTTCACTCTCACTAACTTCCTCTCCCCCTGGTCTCTCCCTACATCCCTTTCCCCTCAGACTCTGACTACCTCACACTCTTCCTTCACTCTCACTAACTCCCTCTCCCCCTGGTCTCTCCCTACATCCCTTTCCCCTCAGACTCTGACTACCTCACACTCTTCCTTCACTCTCACTAACTCCTCTCCACCTGGTCACTCCCTACATCCCTTTCCCCTCAGACTCTGACTACCTCACACTCTCCCCTCACTCTCACTAACTCCCTCTCCCCCTGGTCTCTCCCTACATCCCTTTCCCCTCAGACTCTGACTACCTCACACTCTTCCTTCACTCTCACTAACTCCCTTGCCCCCCTGGTCTCTCCCTACATCCCTTTCCCCTCAGACTCTGACTACCTCACACTCTTCCTTCACTCTCACTAACTCCCTCTCCCCCTGGTCTCTCCCTACATCCCTTTCCCTCAGACTCTGACTACCTCACACTCTCCCCTCACTCTCACTAACTCCCTCTCAGCCTGGTCTCTCCCTACATCCCTTTCCCCTCAGACACTGACTACCTCACACTCTTCCTTCACTCTCACTAACTCCCTCTCCCCCTGGTCTCTCCCTACATCCCTTTCCCCTCAGACTCTGACTACCTCACACTCTCCCTTCACTCTCACTAACTCCCTCTCCCCCTGGTCTCTCCCTACATCCCTTTCCCCTCAGACTCTGACTACCTCACACTCTTCCTTCACTCTCACTAACTCCCTCTCCCCCTGGTCTCTCCCTACATCCCTTTCCCCTCAGACTCTGACTACCTCACACTCTCCCCTCACTCTCACTAACTCCCTCTCCCCCTAGTCTCTCCCTACATCCCTTTCCCCTCAGACACTGACTACCTCACACTCTCCCCTCACTCTCACTAACTTCCTCTCCCCTGGTCTCTCCGTACATCACTTTCCCCTCAGACACTGACTACCTCACACTCTTGCTTCACTCTCACTAACTCCCTCTCCCCCTGGTCTCTTCCTACATCCCTTTCCCCTCAGACTGACTACCTCACACTCTCCCCTCACTCTCACCAACTCCCTCTCCCCCTGGTCTCTCCCTACATCCCTTTCCCCTCAGACTCTGACTACCTCACACTCTCCCCTCACTCTCACTAACTCCCTCTCCCCCTGGTCTCTCCCTACATCCCTTTCCCCTCAGACTCTGACTACCTCACACTCTCCCCTCACTCTCACTAACTCCCTCTCCCCCTGGTCTCTCCCTACATCCCTTTCCCCTCAGACTCTGACTAGCTCACACTCTCTCCCCTCACTCTCACTAACTCCCTCTCCCCCTGGTCTCTCCCTACATCCCTTTCCCCTCAGACACTGACTACCTCACACTCTTCCTTCACTCTCACTCACTCCCTCTCCCCCTGGTCTCTCCCTACATCCCTTTCCCCTCAGACTCTGACTACCTCACACTCTTCCTTCACTCTCACTAACTCCCTCTCCCCCTGGTCTCTCCCTACATCCCTTTCCCCTCAGACTCTGACTATCTCACACTCTCCCCTCACTCTCACTAACTCCCTCTCAGCCTGGTCTCTCCCTACATCCCTTTCCCCTCAGACTCTGACTACCTCACACTCTTCCTTCACTCTCACTAACTCCCTCTCCCCCTGGTCTCTCCCTACATCCCTTTCCCCTCACACACTGACTACCTCACACTCTTCCTTCACTCTCACTAACTTCCTCTCCCCCTGGTCTCTCCCTACATCCCTTTCCCCTCAGACACTGACTACCTCACACTCTCCCCTCACTCTCACTAACTCCCTCTCCCCCTGGTCTCTCCCTACATCCCTTTCCCCTCAGACACTGACTACCTCACACTCTTCCTTCACTCTCACTAACTCCCTCTCCCCCTGGTCTCTGCCTACATCCCTTTCCCCTCAGACTCTGACTACCTCACACGCTCCCCTCACTCTCACTAACTCCCTATCCCCCTGGTCTCTCCCTACATCCCTTTCCCCTCAGACTCTGACTACCTCACACTCTTCCTTCACTCTCACTAACTCCCTCTCCCCCTGGTCTCTCCCTACATCCCTTTCCCCTCAGACTCTGACTACCTCACACTCTTCCTTCACTCTCACTAACTCCCTCTCCCCCTGGTCTCTCCCTACATTCCTTTCCCCTCAGACTCTGACTACCTCACACTCTCCCCTCACTCTCACTAACTCCCTCTCCCCCTGGTCTCTCCCTACATCCCTTTCCCCTCAGACTCTGACTACCTCACACCCTTCCTTCACTCTCACTAACTTCCTCTCCCCCTGGTCTCTCCCTACATCACTTTCCCCTCAGACACTGACTACCTCACACTCTTCCTTCACTCTCACTAACTCCCTCTCCCCTGGTCTCTCCCTACATCCCTTTCCCCTCAGACTGACTACCTCACACTCTCCCTCACTCTCACTAACTCCCTCTCCCCCTGGTCTCTCCCTACATCCCTTTCCCCTCAGACTCTGACTACCTCACACTCTTCCTTCACTCTCACTAACTCCCTCTCCCCCTGGTCTCTCCCTACATCCCTTTCCCCTCAGACTCTGACTACCTCACACCCTTCCTTCACTCTCACTAACTCCCTCTCCCCCTGGTCTCTCCCTACATCCCTTTCCCCTCAGACTCTGACTACCTCACACTCTCCCCTCACTCTCACTAACTCCCTCTCCCCCTGGTCTCTCCCTACATCCCTTTCCCCTCAGACTCTGACTACCTCACACTCTTCCTTCACTCTCACTAACTCCCTCTCCCCCTGGTCTCCCCCCTACATCCCTTTCCCCTCAGACTCTGACTACCTCACACCCTTCCTTCACACTCACTAACTTCCTCTCCCCCTGGTCTCTCCCTACATCCCTTTCCCCTCAGACTCTGACTACCTCGCACTCTTCCTTCACTCTCACTAACTCCCTCTCCCCCTGGTCTCTCCCTACATCCCTTTCCCCTCAGACTCTGACTACCTCACACTCTCCCCTCACTCTCACTAACTCCCTCTCCCCCTGGTCTCTCCCTACATCCCTTTCCCCTCAGACTCTGACTACCTCACACTCTTCCTTCACTCTCACTAACTCCCTCTCCCCCTGGTCTCCCCCTACATCCCTTTCCCCTCAGACTCTGACTACCTCACACCCTTCCTTCACTCTCACTAACTCCCTCTCCCCCTGGTCTCCCCCTACATCCTTTCCCCTCAGACTCTGACTACCTCACACCCTTCCTTCACTCTCACTAACTCCCTCTCCCCTGGTCTCCCCCTACATCCCTTTCCCCTCAGACTCTGACTACCTCACACCCTTCCTTCACTCTCACTAACTCCCTCTCCCCCTGGTCTCCCCCTACATCCCTTTCCCCTCAGACTCTGACTACCTCACACTCTCCACTCACTCTCACTAACTCCCTCTCCCCCTGGTCTCTCCCTACATCCCTTTCCCCTCAGACTCTGACTACCTCACACTCTTCCTTCACTCTCACTAACTCCCTCTCCCCCTGGTCTCTCCCTACATCCCTTTCCCCTCAGACTCTGACTACCTCACACTCTTCCTTCACTCTCACTAACTCCCTCTCCCCCTGGTCTCTCCCTACATCCCTTTCCCCTCAGACTCTGACTACCTCACACCCTTCCTTCACTCTCACTAACTTCCTCTCCCCCTGGTCTCTCCCTACATCACTTTCCCCTCAGACACTGACTACCTCACACTCTTCCTTCACTCTCACTTACTCCCTCTCCCCCTGGTCTCTCCCTACATCCCTTTCCCCTCAGACTGTCTACCTCACACTCTCCCCTCACTCTCACTAACTCCCTCTCCCCCTGGTCTCTCCCTACATCCCTTTCCCCTCAGACTCTGACTACCTCACACTCTCCCCTCACTCTCACTAACTCCCTCTCCCCCTGGTCTCCCCCTACATCCCTTTCCCCTCAGACTCTGACTACCTCACACTCTCCCCTCACTCTCACTAACTCCCTCTCCCCCTGGTCTCTCCCTACATCCCTTTCCCCTCAGACTCTGACTACCTCACACTCTTCCTTCACTCTCACTAACTCCCTCTCCCCCTGGTCTCTCCCTACATCCCTTTCCCCTCAGACTCTGACTACCTCACACTCTCCCCTCACTCTCACTAACTTCCTCTCCCCCTGGTCTCTCCCTACATCCCTTTCCCCTCAGACTCTGACTACCTCACACTCTTCCTTCACTCTCACTAACTTCCTCTCCCCCTGGTCTCTCCCTACATCCCTTTCCCCTCAGACTGACTACCTCACACTCTCCCCTCACTCTCACTAACTTCCTCTCCCCCTGGTCTCTCCCTACATCCCTTTCCCCTCAGACTCTGACTACCTCACACTCTCACTTCACTCTCACTAACTCCCTCTCCCCCTGGTCTCTCCCTACATCCCTTTCCCCTCAGACTCTGACTACCTCACACTCTCCCCTCACTCTCACTAACTCCCTCTCCCCCTGGTCTCTCACTACATCCCTTTCCTCTCAGACTCTGACTACCTCACACTCTCCCCTCACTCTCACTAACTCCCTCGCCCCCTGGTCTCTCCCTACATCCCTTTCCCCTCAGACTCTGACTACCTCACACTCTTCCTTCACTCTCACTAACTCCCTCTCAGCCTGGTCTCTCCCTACATCCCTTTCCCCTCAGACTCTGACTACCTCACACTCTTCCTTCCCTCTCACTAACTTCCTCTCCCCCTGGTCTCTCCCTACATCCCTTTCCCCTCAGACTCTGACTACCTCACACTCTTCCTTCACTCTCACTAACTCCCTCTCCCCCTGGTCTCTCCCTACATCCCTTTCCCCTCAGACTCTGACTACCTCACACTCTCCCCTCACTCTCACTAACTCCCTCTCCCCCTGGTCTCTCCCTACATCCCTTTCCTCTCAGACTCTGACTACCTCACACTCTCCCCTCACTCTCACTAACTCCCTCTCCCCCTGGTCTCTCCCTACATCCCTTTCCCCTCAGACTCTGACTACCTCACACTCTTCCTTCACTCTCACTAACTCCCTCTCCCCCTGGTCTCTCCCTACATCCCTTTCCCCTCAGACTCTGACTACCTCACACTCTTCCTTCACTCTCACTAACTCCCTCTCAGCCTGGTCTCTCCCTACATCCCTTTCCCCTCAGACTCTGACTACCTCACACTCTTCCTTCACTCTCACTAACTCCCTCTCCCCCCTGGTCTCTCCCTACATCCCTTTCCCCTCAGACTCTGACTACCTCACACTCTTCCTTCACTCTCACTAACTCCCTCTCCCCCTGGTCTCTCCCTACATCCCTTTCCCCTCAGACTCTGACTACCTCACACTCTCCCCTCACTCTCACTAACTCCCTCTCCCCCTGGTCTCTCCCTACATCCCTTTCCCCTCAGACTCTGACTACCTCACACTCTCCCTTCACTCTCACTAACTCCCTCTCCCCCTGGTCTCTCCCTACATCCCTTTCCCCTCAGAATCTGACTACCTCACACTCTCCCTTCACTCTCACTAACTCCCTCTCCCCCTGGTCTCTCCCTACATCCCTTTCCCCTCAGACTCTGACTACCTCACACTCTTCCTTCACTCTCACTAACTCCCTCTCCCCCTGGTCTCTCCCTACATCCCTTACCCCTCAGACTCTGACTACCTCACACTCTCCCCTCACTCTCACTAACTCCCTCTCCCCCTAGTCTCTCCCTACATCCCTTTCCTCTCAGACACTGACTACCTCACACTCTCCCCTCACTCTCACTAACTCCCTCTCCCCCTGGTCTCTCCCTACATCCCTTTCCCCTCAGACTCTGACTACCTCACACCCTTCCTTCACTCTCACTAACTTCCTCTCCCCCTGGTCTCTCCCTACATCACTTTCCCCTCAGACACTGACTACCTCACACTCTTCCTTCACTCTCACTAACTCCCTCTCCCCCTGGTCTCTCCCTACATCCCTTTCCCCTCAGACTGACTACCTCACACTCTCCCCTCACTCTCACTAACTCCCTCTCCCCCTGGTCTCTCCCTACATCCCTTTCCTCTCAGACTCTGACTACCTCACACTCTCCCCTCACTCTCACTAACTCCCTCTCCCCC
This sequence comes from Hemitrygon akajei, assembly GCF_048418815.1. Lineage (NCBI taxonomy): Eukaryota > Metazoa > Chordata > Chondrichthyes > Myliobatiformes > Dasyatidae > Hemitrygon > Hemitrygon akajei. The sequence goes on along the minus strand of NW_027331974.1, from coordinate 3,138,158 downwards.
TGGTCTCTCCCTACATCCCTTTCCCCTCAGACTCTGACTACCTCACACTCTTCCTTCACTCTCACTAACTCCCTCTCAGCCTGGTCTCTCCCTACATCCCTTTCCCCTCAGACTCTGACTACCTCACACTCTTCCTTCACTCTCACTAACTCCCTCTCCCCCTGGTCTCTCCCTACATCCCTTTCCCCTCAGACTCTGACTACCTCACACTCTTCCTTCACTCTCACTAACTCCCTCTCCCCCTGGTCTCTCCCTACATCCCTTTCCCCTCAGACTCTGACTACCTCACACTCTCCCCTCACTCTCACTAACTCCCTCTCCCCATGGTCTCTCCCTACATCCCTTTCCCCTCAGACTCTGACTACCTCACACTCTTCCTTCACTCTCACTAACTCCCTCTCCCCCTGGTCTCTCCCTACATCCCTTTCCCCTCAGACACTGACTACCTCACACTCTTCCTTCACTCTCACTAACTCCCTCTCCCCCTGGTCTCTCCCTACATCCCTTTCCCCTCAGACTCTGACTACCTCACACGCTCCCCTCACTCTCACTAACTCCCTCTCCCACTGGTCTCTCCCTACATCCCTTTCCCCTCAGACTCTGACTACCTCACACTCTCCCCTCACTCTCACTAACTCCCTCTCCCCCTGGTCTCTCCCTACATCCCTTTCCCCTCAGACTCTGACTACCTCACACTCTTCCTTCACTCTCACTAACTTCCTCTCCCCCTGGTCTCTCCGTACATCCCTTTCCCCTCAGACTCTGACTACCTCACACTCTTCCTTCACTCTCACTAACTCCCTCTCCCCCTGGTCTCTCCCTACATCCCTTTCCCCTCAGACTCTGACTACCTCACACTCTTCCTTCACTCTCACTAACTCCCTCTCCCCCTGGTCTCTCCCTACATCCCTTTCCCCTCAGACTCTGACTACCTCACACTCTCCCTTCACTCTCACTAACTCCCTCTCCCCATGGTCTCTCCCTACATCCCTTTCCCCTCAGACTCTGACTATCTCACACTCTCCCCTCACTCTCACTAACTCCCTCTCAGCCTGGTCTCTCCCTACATCCCTTTCCCCTCAGACTCTGACTACCTCACACTCTTCCTTCACTCTCACTAACTCCCTCTCCCCCTGGTCTCTCCCTACATCCCTTTCCCCTCACACACTGACTACCTCACACTCTTCCTTCACTCTCACTAACTTCCTCTCCCCCTGGTCTCTCCCTACATCCCTTTCCCCTCAGACACTGACTACCTCACACTCTCCCCTCACTCTCACTAACTCCCTCTCCCCCTGGTCTCTCCCTACATCCCTTTCCCCTCAGACACTGACTACCTCACACTCTTCCTTCACTCTCACTAACTCCCTCTCCCCCTGGTCTCTGCCTACATCCCTTTCCCCTCAGACTCTGACTACCTCACACGCTCCCCTCACTCTCACTAACTCCCTATCCCCCTGGTCTCTCCCTACATCCCTTTCCCCTCAGACTCTGACTACCTCACACTCTTCCTTCACTCTCACTAACTCCCTCTCCCCCTGGTCTCTCCCTACATCCCTTTCCCCTCAGACTCTGACTACCTCACACTCTTCCTTCACTCTCACTAACTCCCTCTCCCCCTGGTCTCTCCCTACATTCCTTTCCCCTCAGACTCTGACTACCTCACACTCTCCCCTCACTCTCACTAACTCCCTCTCCCCCTGGTCTCTCCCTACATCCCTTTCCCCTCAGACTCTGACTACCTCACACTCTCCCCTCACTCTCACTAACTCCCTCTCCCCCTGGTCTCTCCCCACATCCCTTTCCCCTCAGACTCTCACTACCTCACACTCTTCCTTCACTCTCACTAACTCCCTCTGCCCCTGGTCTCTCCCTACATCCCTTTCCCCTCAGACTCTGACTACCTCACACTCTTCCTTCACTCTCACTAACTCCCTCTCCCCCTGGTCTCTCCCTACATCCCTTTCCCCTCAGACTGTGACTACCTCACACCCTTCCTTCACTCTCACTAACTTCCTCTCCCCCTGGTCTCTCCCTACATCACTTTCCCCTCAGACACTGACTACCTCACACTCTTCCTTCACTCTCACTAACTCCCTCTCCCCCTGGTCTCTCCCTACATCCCTTTCCCCTCAGACTGACTACCTCACACTCTCCCCTCACTCTCACTAACTCCCTCTCCCCCTGGTCTCTCCCTACATCCCTTTCCCCTCAGACTCTGACTACCTCACACTCTTCCTTCACTCTCACTAACTCCCTCTCCCCCTGGTCTCTCCCTACATCCCTTTCCCCTCAGACTCTGACTACCTCACACCCTTCCTTCACTCTCACTAACTCCCTCTCCCCCTGGTCTCTCCCTACATCCCTTTCCCCTCAGACTCTGACTACCTCACACTCTCCCCTCACTCTCACTAACTCCCTCTCCCCCTGGTCTCTCCCTACATCCCTTTCCCCTCAGACTCTGACTACCTCACACTCTTCCTTCACTCTCACTAACTCCCTCTCCCCCTGGTCTCCCCCTACATCCCTTTCCCCTCAGACTCTGACTACCTCACACCCTTCCTTCACTCTCACTAACTTCCTCTCCCCCTGGTCTCTCCCTACATCCCTTTCCCCTCAGACTCTGACTACCTCACACTCTTCCTTCACTCTCACTAACTCCCTCTCCCCCTGGTCTCTCCCTACATCCCTTTCCCCTCAGACTCTGACTACCTCACACTCTCCCCTCACTCTCACTAACTCCCTCTCCCCCTGGTCTCTCCCTACATCCCTTTCCCCTCAGACTCTGACTACCTCACACTCTTCCTTCACTCTCACTAACTCCCTCTCCCCCTGGTCTCCCCCTACATCCCTTTCCCCTCAGACTCTGACTACCTCACACCCTTCCTTCACTCTCACTAACTCCCTCTCCCCCTGGTCTCCCCCTACATCCCTTTCCCCTCAGACTCTGACTACCTCACACCCTTCCTTCACTCTCACTAACTCCCTCTCCCCCTGGTCTCCCCCTACATCCCTTTCCCCTCAGACTCTGACTACCTCACACCCTTCCTTCACTCTCACTAACTCCCTCTCCCCCTGGTCTCCCCCTACATCCCTTTCCCCTCAGACTCTGACTACCTCACACTCTCCACTCACTCTCACTAACTCCCTCTCCCCCTGGTCTCTCCCTACATCCCTTTCCCCTCAGACTCTGACTACCTCACACTCTTCCTTCACTCTCACTAACTCCCTCTCCCCCTGGTCTCTCCCTACATCCCTTTCCCCTCAGACTCTGACTACCTCACACTCTTCCTTCACTCTCACTAACTCCCTCTCCCCCTGGTCTCTCCCTACATCCCTTTCCCCTCAGACTCTGACTACCTCACACCCTTCCTTCACTCTCACTAACTTCCTCTCCCCCTGGTCTCTCCCTACATCACTTTCCCCTCAGACACTGACTACCTCACACTCTTCCTTCACTCTCACTTACTCCCTCTCCCCCTGGTCTCTCCCTACATCCCTTTCCCCTCAGACTGACTACCTCACACTCTCCCCTCACTCTCACTAACTCCCTCTCCCCCTGGTCTCTCCCTACATCCCTTTCCCCTCAGACTCTGACTACCTCACACTCTCCCCTCACTCTCACTAACTCCCTCTCCCCCTGGTCTCCCCCTACATCCCTTTCCCCTCAGACTCTGACTACCTCACACTCTCCCCTCACTCTCACTAACTCCCTCTCCCCCTGGTCTCTCCCTACATCCCTTTCCCCTCAGACTCTGACTACCTCACACTCTTCCTTCACTCTCACTAACTCCCTCTCCCCCTGGTCTCTCCCTACATCCCTTTCCCCTCAGATTCTGACTACCTCACACTCTCCCCTCACTCTCACTAACTTCCTCTCCCCCTGGTCTCTCCCTACATCCCTTTCCCCTCAGACTCTGACTACCTCACACTCTTCCTTCACTCTCACTAACTTCCTCTCCCCCTGGTCTCTCCCTACATCCCTTTCCCCTCAGACTGACTACCTCACACTCTCCCCTCACTCTCACTAACTTCCTCTCCCCCTGGTCTCTCCCTACATCCCTTTCCCCTCAGACTCTGACTACCTCACACTCTCACTTCACTCTCACTAACTCCCTCTCCCCCTGGTCTCTCCCTACATCCCTTTCCCCTCAGACTCTGACTACCTCACACTCTCCCCTCACTCTCACTAACTCCCTCTCCCCCTGGTCTCTCCCTACATCCCTTTCCTCTCAGACTCTGACTACCTCACACTCTCCCCTCACTCTCACTAACTCCCTCTCCCCCTGGTCTCCCCCTACATCCCTTTCCCCTCAGACTCTGACTACCTCACACTCTTCCTTCACTCTCACTAACTCCCTCTCAGCCTGGTCTCTCCCTACATCCCTTTCCCCTCAGACTCTGACTACCTCACACTCTTCCTTCCCTCTCACTAACTTCCTCTCCCCCTGGTCTCTCCCTACATCCCTTTCCCCTCAGACTCTGACTACCTCACACTCTTCCTTCACTCTCACTAACTCCCTCTCCCCCTGGTCTCTCCCTACATCCCTTTCCCCTCAGACTCTGACTACCTCACACTCTCCCCTCACTCTCACTAACTCCCTCTCCCCCTGGTCTCTCCCTACATCCCTTTCCTCTCAGACTCTGACTACCTCACACTCTCCCCTCACTCTCACTAACTCCCTCTCCCCCTGGTCTCTCCCTACATCCCTTTCCCCTCAGACTCTGACTACCTCACACTCTTCCTTCACTCTCACTAACTCCCTCTCCCCCTGGTCTCTCCCTACATCCCTTTCCCCTCAGACTCTGACTACCTCACACTCTTCCTTCACTCTCACTAACTCCCTCTCAGCCTGGTCTCTCCCTACATCCCTTTCCCCTCAGACTCTGACTACCTCACACTCTTCCTTCACTCTCACTAACTCCCTCTCCCCCTGGTCTCTCCCTACATCCCTTTCCCCTCAGACTCTGACTACCTCACACTCTTCCTTCACTCTCACTAACTCCCTCTCCCCCTGGTCTCTCCCTACATCCCTTTCCCCTCAGACTCTGACTACCTCACACTCTCCCCTCACTCTCACTAACTCCCTCTCCCCCTGGTCTCTCCCTACATCCCTTTCCCCTCAGACTCTGACTACCTCACACTCTCCCTTCACTCTCACTAACTCCCTCTCCCCCTGGTCTCTCCCTACATCCCTTTCCCCTCAGACTCTGACTACCTCACACTCTCCCTTCACTCTCACTAACTCCCTCTCCCCCTGGTCTCTCCCTACATCCCTTTCCCCTCAGACTCTGACTACCTCACACTCTTCCTTCACTCTCACTAACTCCCTCTCCCCCTGGTCTCTCCCTACATCCCTTACCCCTCAGACTCTGACTACCTCACACTCTCCCCTCACTCTCACTAACTCCCTCTCCCCCTAGTCTCTCCCTACATCCCTTTCCTCTCAGACACTGACTACCTCACACTCTCCCCTCACTCTCACTAACTCCCTCTCCCCCTGGTCTCTCCCTACATCCCTTTCCCCTCAGACTCTGACTACCTCACACCCTTCCTTCACTCTCACTAACTTCCTCTCCCCCTGGTCTCTCCCTACATCACTTTCCCCTCAGACACTGACTACCTCACACTCTTCCTTCACTCTCACTAACTCCCTCTCCCCCTGGTCTCTCCCTACATCCCTTTCCCCTCAGACTGACTACCTCACACTCTCCCCTCACTCTCACTAACTCCCTCTCCCCCTGGTCTCTCCCTACATCCCTTTCCTCTCAGACTCTGACTACCTCACACTCTCCCCTCACTCTCACTAACTCCCTCTCCCCCTGGTCTCTCCCTACATCCCTTTCCCCTCAGACTCTGACTACCTCACACTCTTCCTTCACTCTCACTAACTCCCTCTCAGCCTGGTCTCTCCCTACATCCCTTTCCCCTCAGACTCTGACTACCTCACACTCTTCCTTCACTCTCACTAACTCCCTCTCCCCCTGGTCTCTCCCTACATCCCTTTCCCCTCAGACTCTGACTACCTCACACTCTTCCTTCACTCTCACTAACTCCCTCTCCCCCTGGTCTCTCCCTACATCCCTTTCCCCTCAGACTCTGACTACCTCACACTCTCCCCTCACTCTCACTAACTCCCTCTCCCCATGGTCTCTCCCTACATCCCTTTCCCCTCAGACTCTGACTACCTCACACTCTTCCTTCACTCTCACTAACTCCCTCTCCCCCTGGTCTCTCCCTACATCCCTTTCCCCTCAGACACTGACTACCTCACACTCTTCCTTCACTCTCACTAACTCCCTCTCCCCCTGGTCTCTCCCTACATCCCTTTCCCCTCAGACTCTGACTACCTCACACGCTCCCATCACTCTCACTAACTCCCTCTCCCCCTGGTCTCTCCCTACATCCCTTTCCCCTCAGACTCTGACTACCTCACACTCTCCCCTCACTCTCACTAACTCTCTCTCCCCCTGGTCTCTCCCTACATCCCTTTCCCCTCAGACTCTGACTACCTCACACTCTTCCTTCACTCTCACTAACTTCCTCTCCCCCTGGTCTCTCCGTACATCACTTTCCCCTCAGACTCTGACTACCTCACACGCTCCCCTCACTCTCACTAACTCCCTCTCCCCCTGGTCTCTCCCTACATCCCTTTCCCCTCAGACTCTGACTACCTCACACTCTTCCTTCACTCTCACTAACTCCCTCTCCCCCTGGTCTCTCCCTACATCCCTTTCCCCTCAGACTCTGACTACCTCACACTCTTCCTTCACTCTCACTAACTCCCTCTCCCCCTGGTCTCTCCCTACATCCCTTTCCCCTCAGACTCTGACTACCTCACACTCTCCCTTCACTCTCACTAACTCCCTCTCCCCATGGTCTCTCCCTACATCCCTTTCCCCTCAGACTCTGACTACCTCACACTCTCCCTTCACTCTCACTAACTCCCTCTCCCCCTGGTCTCTCCCTACATCCCTTTCCCCTCAGACTCTGACTACCTCACACTCTTCCTTCACTCTCACTAACTCCCTCTCCCCCTGGTCTCTCCCTACATCCCTTTCCCCTCAGACTCTGACTACCTCACACTCTTCCTTCACTCTCACTAACTCCCTCTCCCCCTGGTCTCTCCCTACATCCCTTTCCCCTCAGACTCTGACTACCTCACACTCTTCCTTCACTCTCACTAACTCCCTCTCCCCCTGGTCTCTCCCTACATCCCTTTCCCCTCAGACTCTGACTACCTCACACTCTCCCCTCACTCTCACTAACTCCCTCTCCCCCTGGTCTCTCCCTACATCCCTTTCCACTCAGACTCTGACTACCTCACACTCTTCCTTCACTCTCACTAACTCCCTCTCCCCCTGGTCTCTCCCTACATCCCTTTCACCTCAGACTCTGACTACCTCACACTCTTCCTTCACTCTCACTAACTCCCTCTCCCCCTGGTCTCTCCCTACATCCCTTTCCCCTCAGACTCTGACTACCTCACACTCTCCCCTCACTCTCACTAACTCCCTCTCCCCCTGGTCTCTCCCCACATCCCTTTCCCCTCAGACTCTGACTACCTCACACTCTTCCTTCACTCTCACTAACTCCCTCTGCCCCTGGTCTCTCCCTACATCCCGTTCCCCTCAGACTCTGACTACCTCACACTCTTCCTTCACTCTCATTAACTCCCTCTCCCCCTGGTCTCTCGCTACATCCCTTTCCCCTCAGACTCTGACTACCTCACACTCTTCCTTCACTCTCAATAACTCCCTCTCCCCCTGGTCTCTGCCTACATCCCTTTCCCCTCAGACTCTGACTACCTCACACTCTCCCCTCACTCTCACTAACTCCCTCTCCCCCTGGTCTCTCCCTACATCCCTTTCCCCTCAGACACTGACTACCTCACACTCTCCCCTCACTCTCACTAACTCCCTCTGCCCCTGGTCTCTCCCTACATCCCTTTCCCCTCAGACTCTGACTACCTCACACTCTTCCTTCACTCTCACTAACTCCCTCTCCCCCTGGTCTCTCCCTACATCCCTTTCCCCTCAGACTCTGACTACCTCACACTCTTCCTTCACTCTCACTAACTCCCTCTCCCCCTGGTCTCTCCCTACATCCCTTTCCCCTCAGACTCTGACTACCTCACACTCTTCCTTCACTCTCACTAACTCCCTCTCCCCCTGGTCTCTCCCTACATCCCTTTCCGCTCAGACTCTGACTACCTCACACCCTTCCTTCACTCTCACTAACTTCCTCTCCCCATGGTCTCTCCCTACATCCCTTTCCCCTCACACACTGACTACCTCACACTCTTCCTTCACTCTCACTAACTCCCTCTCCCCCTGGTCTCTCCCTACATCCCTTTCCCCTCAGACTCTGACTACCTCACACTCTCCCCTCATTCTCACTAACTCACTCTCCCCCTGGTCTCTCCCTACATCCCTTTCCCCTCAGACTCTGACTACCTCACACTCTCCCCTCACTCTCACTAACTCCCTCTCCCCCTGGTCTCTCCCTACATCCCTTTCCCCTCAGACTCTGACTACCTCACACTCTTCCTTCACTCTCACTAACTCCCTCTCCCCCTGGTCTCTCCCTACATCCCTTTCCCCTCAGACACTGACTACCTCACACTCTCCCCTCACTCTCACTAACTCCCTCTCCCCCTGGTCTCTCCCTACATCCCTTTCCCCTCAGACTCTGACTACCTCACACTCTTCCTTCACTCTCACTAACTCCCTCTCCCCCTGGTCTCTCCCTACATCCTTTTCCCCTCAGACTCTGACTACCTCACACTCTTCCTTCACTCTCACTAACTCCCTCTCCCCCTGGTCTCTCCCTACATCCCTTTCCCCTCAGACTCTGACTACCTCACACTCTTCCTTCACTCTCACTAACTCCCTCTCCCCCTGGTCTCTCCCTACATCCCTTTCCCCTCAGACTCTGACTACCTCACACTCTCCCCTCACTCTCACTAACTCCCTCTCCCCCTGGTCTCTCCCTACATCCTTTTCCCCTCAGACTCTGACTATCTCACACTCTTCCTTCACTCTCACTAACTCCCTCTCCCCCTGTTCTCTCCCTACATCCGTTTCCCCTCAGACTCTGACTACCTCACACTCTTCCTTCACTCTCACTAACTCCCTCTCCCCCTGGTCTCTCCCTACATCCCTTTCCCCTCAGACTCTGACTACCTCACACTCTCCCCTCACTCTCACTAACTCCCTCTCCCCATGGTCTCTCCCTACATCCCTTTCCCCTCAGACTCTGACTACCTCACACTCTCCCCTCACTCTCACTAACTCCCTCTCCCCCTGGTCTCTCCCTACATCCCTTTCCCCTCAGACTCTGACTACCTCACACTCTCCCCTCACTGTCACTAACTCCCTCTCCCCCTGGTCTCTCCCTACATCCCTTTCCCCTCAGACTCTGACTACCTCACACTCTCCCTTCACTCTCACTAACTCCCTCTGCCCCTGGTCTCTCCCTACATCCCGTTCCCCTCAGACTCTGACTACCTCACACTCTTCCCTCACTCTCACTAACTCCCTCTCCCCCTGGTCTCTCCCTACATCCCTTTCCCCTCAGACTCTGACTACCTCACACTCTCCCCTCACTCTCACTAACTCCCTCTCCCCCTGGTCTCTCCCTACATCCCTTTCCCCTCAGACTCTGACTACCTCACACTCTCCCCTCACTCTCACTAACTTCCTCTCCCCCTGGTCTCTCCCTACATCCCATTCCCCTCAGACTCTGACTACCTCACACTCTTCCTTCACTCTCACTAACTCCCTCTCCCCCTGGTCTCGCCCTACATCCCTTTCCCCTCAGACTCTGACTACCTCACACTCTCCCCTCACTCTCACTAACTCCCTCTCCCCCTGGTCTCTCCCTACATCCCTTTCCTCTCAGACTCTGACTACCTCACACTCTCCCCTCACTCTCACTAACTCCCTCTCCCCCTGGTCTCTCCCTACATCCCTTTCCCCTCAGACTCTGACTACCTCACACTCTTCCTTCACTCTCACTAACTCCCTCTCCCCCTGGTCTCTCCCTACATCCCTTTCCCCTCAGACTCTGACTACCTCACACTCTTCCTTCACTCTCACTAACTCCCTCTCAGCCTGGTCTCTCCCTACATCCCTTTCCCCTCAGACTCTGACTACCTCACACTCTTCCTTCACTCTCACTAACTCCCTCTCCCCCTGGTCTCTCCCTACATCCCTTTCCCCTCAGACTCTGACTACCTCACACTCTTCCTTCACTCTCACTAACTCCCTATCCCCCTGGTCTCTCCCTACATCCCTTTCCCCTCAGACTCTGACTACCTCACACTCTCCCCTCACTCTCACTAACTCCCTCTCCCCCTGGTCTCTCCCTACATCCCTTTCCCCTCAGACTCTGACTACCTCACACTCTCCCTTCACTCTCACTAACTCCCTCTCCCCCTGGTCTCTCCCTACATCCCTTTCCCCTCAGACTCTGACTACCTCACACTCTCCCTTCACTCTCACTAACTCCCTCTCCCCCTGGTCTCTCCCTACATCCCTTTCCCCTCAGACTCTGACTACCTCACACTCTCCCCTCACTCTCACTAACTCCCTCTCCCCCTAGTCTCTCCCTACATCCCTTTCCTCTCAGACACTGACTACCTCACACTCTCCCCTCACTCTCACAAACTCCCTCTCCCCCTGGTCTCTCCCTACATCCCTTTCCCCTCAGACTCTGACTACCTCACACCCTTCCTTCACTCTCACTAACTTCCTCTCCCCCTGGTCTCTCCCTACATCACTTTCCCCTCAGACACTGACTACCTCACACTCTTCCTTCACTCTCACTAACTCCCTCTCCCCCTGGTCTCTCCCTACATCCCTTTCCCCTAAGACTGACTACCTCACACTCTCCCCTCACTCTCACTAACTCCCTCTCCCCCTGGTCTCTCCCTACATCCCTTTCCTCTCAGACTCTGACTACCTCACACTCTCCCCTCACTCTCACTAACTCCCTCTCAGCCTGGTCTCTCCCTAAATCCCTTTCCCCTCAGACTCTGACTACCTCACACTCTTCCTTCACTCTCACTAACTCCCTCTCCCCTGGTCTCTCCCTACATCCCTTTCCCCTCAGACTCTGACTACCTCACACTCTTCCTTCACTCTCACTAACTCCCTCTCCCCCTGGTCTCTCCCTACATCCCTTTCCCCTCAGACTCTGACTACCTCACACTCTCCCCTCACTCTCACTAACTCCCTCTCCCCATGGTCTCTCCCTACATCCCTTTCCCCTCAGACTCTGACTACCTCACACTCTTCCTTCACTCTCACTAACTCCCTCTCCCCCTGGTCTCTCCCTACATCCCTTTCCCCTCAGACACTGACTACCTCACACTCTTCCTTCACTCTCACTAACTCCCTCTCCCCCTGGTCTCTCCCTACATCCCTTTCCCCTCAGAGTCTGACTACCTCACACGCTCCCCTCACTCTCACTAACTCCCTCTCCCCCTGGTCTCTCCCTACATCCCTTTCCCCTCAGACTCTGACTACCTCACACTCTCCCCTCACTCTCACTAACTCCCTCTCCCCCTGGTCTCTCCCTACATCCCTTTCCCCTCAGACTCTGACTACCTCACACTCTCCCTTCACTCTCACTAACTCCCTCTCCCCCTGGTCTCTCCCTACATCCCTTTCCCCTCAGACTCTGACTACCTCACACTCTTCCTTCACTCTCACTAACTCCCTCTCCCCCTGGTCTCTCCCTACATCCCTTTCCCCTCAGACTCTGACTACCTCACACTCTTCCTTCACTCTCACTAACTCCCTCTCCCCCTGGTCTCTCCTAACATCCCTTTCCCCTCAGACTCTGACTACCTCACACTCTTCCTTCACTCTCACTAACTCCCTCTCCCCCTGGTCTCTCCCTACATCCCTTTCCCCTCAGACTCTGACTACCTCACACTCTCCCCTCACTCTCACTAACTCCCTCTCCCCCTGGTCTCTCCCTACATCCCTTTCCCCTCAGACTCTGACTACCTCACACTCTTCCTTCACTCTCACTAACTCCCTCTCCCCCTGGTCTCTCCCTACATCCCTTTCCCCTCAGACTCTGACTACCTCACACTCTCCCCTCACTCTCACAAACTCCCTCTCCCTCTGGTCTCTCCCCACATCCCTTTCCCCTCAGACTCTGACTACCTCACACTCTTCCTTCACTCTCACTAACTCCCTCTGCCCCTGGTCTCTCCCTACATCCCGTTCCCCTCAGACTCTGACTACCTCACACTCTTCCTTCACTCTCATTAACTCCCTCTCCCCCTGGTCTCTCTTTACATCCCTTTCCCCTCAGACTCTGACTACCTCACACTCTTCCTTCACTCTCAATAACTCCCTCTCCCCCTGGTCTCTGCCTACATCCCTTTCCCCTCAGACTCTGACTACCTCACACTCTCCCCTCACTCTCACTAACTCCCTCTCCCCCTGGTCTCTCCCTACATCCCTTTCCCCTCAGACACTGACTACCTCACACTCTCCCCTCACTCTCACTAACTCCCTCTGCCCCTGGTCTCTCCCTACATCCCTTTCCCCTCAGACTCTGACTACCTCACACTCTTCCTTCACTCTCACTAACTCCCTCTCCCCCTGGTCTCTCCCTACATCCCTTTCCCCTCAGACTCTGACTACCTCACACTCTTCCTTCACTCTCACTAACTCCCTCTCCCCCTGGTCTCTCCCTACATCCCTTTCCCCTCAGACTCTGACTACCTCACACTCTTCCTTCACTCTCACTAACTCCCTCTCCCCCTGGTCTCTCCCTACATCCCTTTCCCCTCAGACTCTGACTACCTCACACCCTTCCTTCACTCTCACTAACTTCCTCTCCCCCTGGTCTCTCCCTACATCACTTTCCCCTCAGACACTGACTACCTCACACTCTTCCTTCACTCTCACTAACTCCCTCTCCCCCTGGTCTCTCCCTACATCCCTTTCCCCTAAGACTGACTACCTCACACTCTCCCCTCACTCTCACTAACTCCCTCTCCCCCTGGTCTCTCCCGACATCCCTTTCGTCTCAGACTCTGACTACCTCACACTCTCCCCTCACTCTCACTAACTCCCTCTCCCCCTGGTCTCTCCCTACATCCCTTTCCCCTCAGACTCTGACTACCTCACACTCTTCCTTCACTCTCACTAACTCCCTCTCAGCCTGGTCTCTCCCTAAATCCCTTTCCCCTCAGACTCTGACTACCTCACACTCTTCCTTCACTCTCACTAACTCCCTCTCCCCTGGTCTCTCCCTACATCCCTTTCCCCTCAGACTCTGACTACCTCACACTCTTCCTTCACTCTCACTAACTCCCTCTCCCCCTGGTCTCTCCCTACATCCCTTTCCCCTCAGACTCTGACTACCTCACACTCTCCCCTCACTCTCACTAACTCCCTCTCCCCATGGTCTCTCCCTACATCCCTTTCCCCTCAGACTCTGACTACCTCACACTCTTCCTTCACTCTCACTAACTCCCTCTCCCCCTGGTCTCTCCCTACATCCCTTTCCCCTCAGACACTGACTACCTCACACTCTTCCTTCACTCTCACTAACTCCCTCTCCCCCTGGTCTCTCCCTACATCCCTTTCCCCTCAGAGTCTGACTACCTCACACGCTCCCCTCACTCTCACTAACTCCCTCTCCCCCTGGTCTCTCCCTACATCCCTTTCCCCTCAGACTCTGACTACCTCACACTCTCCCCTCACTCTCACTAACTCCCTCTCCCCCTGGTCTCTCCCTACATCCCTTTCCCCTCAGACTCTGACTACCTCACACTCTCCCTTCACTCTCACTAACTCCCTCTCCCCCTGGTCTCTCCCTACATCCCTTTCCCCTCAGACTCTGACTACCTCACACTCTTCCTTCACTCTCACTAACTCCCTCTCCCCCTGGTCTCTCCCTACATCCCTTTCCCCTCAGACTCTGACTACCTCACACTCTTCCTTCACTCTCACTAACTCCCTCTCCCCCTGGTCTCTCCTAACATCCCTTTCCCCTCAGACTCTGACTACCTCACACTCTTCCTTCACTCTCACTAACTCCCTCTCCCCCTGGTCTCTCCCTACATCCCTTTCCCCTCAGACTCTGACTACCTCACACTCTCCCCTCACTCTCACTAACTCCCTCTCCCCCTGGTCTCTCCCTACATCCCTTTCCCCTCAGACTCTGACTACCTCACACTCTTCCTTCACTCTCACTAACTCCCTCTCCCCCTGGTCTCTCCCTACATCCCTTTCCCCTCAGACTCTGACTACCTCACACTCTCCCCTCACTCTCACTAACTCCCTCTCCCCCTGGTCTCTCCCCACATCCCTTTCCCCTCAGACTCTGACTACCTCACACTCTTCCTTCACTCTCACTAACTCCCTCTGCCCCTGGTCTCTCCCTACATCCCGTTCCCCTCAGACTCTGACTACCTCACACTCTTCCTTCACTCTCATTAACTCCCTCTCCCCCTGGTCTCTCGCTACATCCCTTTCCCCTCAGACTCTGACTACCTCACACTCTTCCTTCACTCTCAATAACTCCCTCTCCCCCTGGTCTCTGCCTACATCCCTTTCCCCTCAGACTCTGACTACCTCACACTCTCCCCTCACTCTCACTAACTCCCTCTCCCCCTGGTCTCTCCCTACATCCCTTTCCCCTCAGACACTGACTACCTCACACTCTCCCCTCACTCTCACTAACTCCCTCTGCCCCTGGTCTCTCCCTACATCCCTTTCCCCTCAGACTCTGACTACCTCACACTCTTCCTTCACTCTCACTAACTCCCTCTCCCCCTGGTCTCTCCCTACATCCCTTTCCCCTCAGACTCTGACTACCTCACACTCTTCCTTCACTCTCACTAACTCCCTCTCCCCCTGGTCTCTCCCTACATCCCTTTCCCCTCAGACTCTGACTACCTCACACTCTTCCTTCACTCTCACTAACTCCCTCTCCCCCTGGTCTCTCCCTACATCCCTTTCCCCTCAGACTCTGACTACCTCACACCCTTCCTTCACTCTCACTAACTTCCTCTCCCCATGGTCTCTCCCTACATCCCTTTCCCCTCAGACTCTGACTACCTCACACTCTTCCTTCACTCTCACTAACTCCCTCTCCCCCTGGTCTCTCCCTACATCCCTTTCCCCTCAGACTCTGACTACCTCACACTCTCCCCTCACTCTCACTAACTCACTCTCCCCCTGGTCTCTCCCTACATCCCTTTCCCCTCAGACTCTGACTACCTCACACTCTCCCCTCACTCTCACTAACTCCCTCTCCCCCTGGTCTCTCCCTACATCCCTTTCCCCTCAGACTCTGACTACCTCACACTCTTCCTTCACTCTCACTAACTCCCTCTCCCCCTGGTCTCTCCCTACATCCCTTTCCCCTCAGACACTGACTACCTCACACTCTCCCCTCACTCTCACTAACTCCCTCTCCCCCTGGTCTCTCCCTACATCCCTTTCCCCTCAGACTCTGACTACCTCACACTCTTCCTTCACTCTCACTAACTCCCTCTCCCCCTGGTCTCTCCCTACATCCTTTTCCCCTCAGACTCTGACTACCTCACACTCTTCCTTCACTCTCACTAACTCCCTCTCCCCCTGGTCTCTCCCTACATCCCTTTCCCCTCAGACTCTGACTACCTCACACTCTTCCTTCACTCTCACTAACTCCCTCTCCCCCTGGTCTCTCCCTACATCCCTTTCCCCTCAGACTCTGACTACCTCACACTCTCCCCTCACTCTCACTAACTCCCTCTCCCCCTGGTCTCTCCCTACATCCTTTTCCCCTCAGACTCTGACTATCTCACACTCTTCCTTCACTCTCACTAACTCCCTCTCCCCCTGTTCTCTCCCTACATCCCTTTCCCCTCAGACTCTGACTACCTCACACTCTTCCTTCACTCTCACTAACTCCCTCTCCCCCTGGTCTCTCCCTACATCCCTTTCCCCTCAGACTCTGACTACCTCACACTCTCCCCTCACTCTCACTAACTCCCTCTCCCCATGGTCTCTCCCTACATCCCTTTCCCCTCAGACTCTGACTACCTCACACTCTCCCCTCACTCTCACTAACTCCCTCTCCCCCTGGTCTCTCCCTACATCCCTTTCCCCTCAGACTCTGACTACCTCACACACTCCCCTCACTGTCACTAACTCCCTCTCCCCCTGGTCTCTCCCTACATCCCGTTCCCCTCAGACTCTGACTACCTCACACTCTTCCTTCACTCTCATTAACTCCCTCTCCCCCTGGTCTCTCGCTACATCCCTTTCCCCTCAGACTCTGACTACCTCACACTCTTCCTTCACTCTCAATAACTCCCTCTCCCCCTGGTCTCTGCCTACATCCCTTTCCCCTCAGACTCTGACTACCTCACACTCTCCCCTCACTCTCACTAACTCCCTCTCCCCCTGGTCTCTCCCTACATCCCTTTCCCCTCAGACACTGACTACCTCACACTCTCCCCTCACTCTCACTAACTCCCTCTGCCCCTGGTCTCTCCCTACATCCCTTTCCCCTCAGACTCTGACTACCTCACACTCTTCCTTCACTCTCACTAACTCCCTCTCCCCCTGGTCTCTCCCTACATCCCTTTCCCCTCAGACTCTGACTACCTCACACTCTTCCTTCACTCTCACTAACTCCCTCTCCCCCTGGTCTCTCCCTACATCCCTTTCCCCTCAGACTCTGACTACCTCACACTCTTCCTTCACTCTCACTAACTCCCTCTCCCCCTGGTCTCTCCCTACATCCCTTTCCCCTCAGACTCTGACTACCTCACACCCTTCCTTCACTCTCACTAACTTCCTCTCCCCATGGTCTCTCCCTACATCCCTTTCCCCTCAGACTCTGACTACCTCACACTCTCCCCTCACTCTCACTAACTCCCTCTCCCCCTGGTCTCTCCCTACATCCCTTTCCCCTCAGACTCTGACTACCTCACACTCTCCCCTCACTCTCACTAACTCACTCTCCCCCTGGTCTCTCCCTACATCCCTTTCCCCTCAGACTCTGACTACCTCACACTCTCCCCTCACTCTCACTAACTCCCTCTCCCCCTGGTCTCTCCCTACATCCCTTTCCCCTCAGACTCTGACTACCTCACACTCTTCCTTCACTCTCACTAACTCCCTCTCCCCCTGGTCTCTCCCTACATCCCTTTCCCCTCAGACACTGACTACCTCACACTCTCCCCTCACTCTCACTAACTCCCTCTCCCCCTGGTCTCTCCCTACATCCCTTTCCCCTCAGACTCTGACTACCTCACACTCTTCCTTCACTCTCACTAACTCCCTCTCCCCCTGGTCTCTCCCTACATCCTTTTCCCCTCAGACTCTGACTACCTCACACTCTTCCTTCACTCTCACTAACTCCCTCTCCCCCTGGTCTCTCCCTACATCCCTTTCCCCTCAGACTCTGACTACCTCACACTCTTCCTTCACTCTCACTAACTCCCTCTCCCCCTGGTCTCTCCCTACATCCCTTTCCCCTCAGACTCTGACTACCTCACACTCTCCCCTCACTCTCACTAACTCCCTCTCCCCCTGGTCTCTCCCTACATCCTTTTCCCCTCAGACTCTGACTATCTCACACTCTTCCTTCACTCTCACTAACTCCCTCTCCCCCTGTTCTCTCCCTACATCCCTTTCCCCTCAGACTCTGACTACCTCACACTCTTCCTTCACTCTCACTAACTCCCTCTCCCCCTGGTCTCTCCCTACATCCCTTTCCCCTCAGACTCTGACTACCTCACACTCTCCCCTCACTCTCACTAACTCCCTCTCCCCATGGTCTCTCCCTACATCCCTTTCCCCTCAGACTCTGACTACCTCACACTCTCCCCTCACTCTCACTAACTCCCTCTCCCCCTGGTCTCTCCCTACATCCCTTTCCCCTCAGACTCTGACTACCTCACACTCTCCCCTCACTGTCACTAACTCCCTCTCCCCCTGGTCTCTCCCTACATCCCTTTCCCCTCAGACTCTGACTACCTCACACTCTCCCTTCACTCTCACTAACTCCCTCTGCCCCTGGTCTCTCCCTACATCCCGTTCCCCTCAGACTCTGACTACCTCACACTCTTCCCTCACTCTCACTAACTCCCTCTCCCCCTGGTCTCTCCCTACATCCCTTTCCCCTCAGACTCTGACTACCTCACACTCTCCCCTCACTCTCACTAACTCCCTCTCCCCCTGGTCTCTCCCTACATCCCTTTCCCCTCAGACTCTGACTACCTCACACTCTCCCCTCACTCTCACTAACTCCCTCTCTCCCTGGTCTCTCCCTACATCCCATTCCCCTCAGACTCTGACTAGCTCACACTCTCCCCTCACTCTCACTAACTCCCTCTCCCCCTGGTCTCTCCCTACATCCCTTTCCCCTCAGACTCTGACTACCTCACACTCTCCCCTCACTCTCACTATCTCCCTCTCCCCCTGGTCTCTCCCTACATCCCTTTCCCCTCAGACTCTGACTACCTCACACTCTCCCTTCACTCTCACTAACTCCCTCTCCCCCTGGTCTCTCCCTACATCCCTTTCCCCTCAGACACTGACTACCTCACACTCTTCCTTCACTCTCACTAACTCCCTCTCCCCCTGGTCTCTCCCTACATCCCTTTCCCCTCAGACACTGACTACCTCACACTCTTCCTTCACTCTCACTAACTCCCTCTCCCCCTGGTCTCTCCCTACATCCCTTTCCCCTCAGACTCTGACTACCTCACACTCTTCCTTCACTCTCACTAACTCCCTCTCCCCCTGGTCTCTCCCTACATCCCTTTCCCCTCAGACACTGACTACCTCACACTCTTCCTTCACTCTCACTAACTCCCTCTCCCCCTGGTCTCTGCCTACATCCCTTTCCCCTCAGACTCTGACTACCTCACACTCTCCCCTCACTCTCACTAACTCCCTCTCCCCCTGGTCTCTCCCTACATCCCTTTCACCTCAGACTCTGACTATCTCACACTCTTCCTTCACTCTCACTAACTCCCTCTCCCCCTGGTCTCTCCCTACATCCCTTTCCCCTCAGACTCTGACTACCTCACACTCTTCCTTCACTCTCACTAACTCCCTCTCCCCCTGGTCTCTCCCTACATCCCTTTCACCTCAGACTCTGACTAGCTCACCCTCTCCCCTCACTCTCACTAACTCCCTCTCCCCCTGGTCTCTCCCTACATCCCTTTCCCCTCAGACTCTGACTACCTCACACTCTCCCCTCACTCTCACTATCTCCCTCTCCCCCTGGTCTCTCCCTACATCCCTTTCCCCTCAGACTCTGACTACCTCACACTCTTCCTTCACTCTCACTAACTCCCTCTCCCCCTGGTCTCTCCCTACATCCCTTTCCCCTCAGACTCTGACTACCTCACACTCTTCCTTCACTCTCACTAACTCCCTCTCCCCCTGGTCTCTCCCTACATCCCTTTCCCCTCAGACTCTGACTACCTCACACTCTTCCTTCACTCTCACTAACTCCCTCTCCCCCTGGTCTCTCCCTACATCCCTTTCCCCTCAGACACTGACTACCTCACACTCTTCCTTCACTCTCACTAACTCCCTCTCCCCCTGGTCTCTCCCTACATCCCTTTCCCCTCAGACACTGACTACCTCACACTCTTCCTTCACTCTCACTAACTCCCTCTCCCCCTGGTCTCTCCCTACATCCCTTTCCCCTCAGACTCTGACTACCTCACACTCTTCCTTCACTCTCACTAACTCCCTCTCCCCCTGGTCTCTCCCTACATCCCTTTCCCCTCAGACACTGACTACCTCACACTCTTCCTTCACTCTCACTAACTCCCTCTCCCCCTGGTCTCTGCCTACATCCCTTTCCCCTCAGACTCTGACTACCTCACACTCTCCCCTCACTCTCACTAACTCCCTCTCCCCCTGGTCTCTCCCTACATCCCTTTCACCTCAGACTCTGACTATCTCACACTCTTCCTTCACTCTCACTAACTCCCTCTCCCCCTGGTCTCTCCCTACATCCCTTTCCCCTCAGACTCTGACTACCACACACACTCTTCCTTCACTCTCACTAACTCCCTCTCCCCCTGGTCTCTCCCTACATCCCTTTCACCTCAGACTCTGACTATCTCACACTCTTCCTTCACTCTCACTAACTCCCTCTCCCCCTGGTCTCTCCCTACATCCCTTTCCCCTCAGACTCTGACTACCTCACACTCTTCCTTCACTCTCACTAACTCCCTCTCCCCCTGGTCTCTCCCTACATTCCTTTCCCCTCAGACTCTGACTACCTCACACTCTTCCTTCACTCTCACTAACTCACTCTCCCCCTGGTCTCTCCCTACATCCCTTTCCCCTCAGACTCTGACTACCTCACACTCTCCCCTCACTCTCACTAACTCCCTCTCCCCCTGGTCTCTCCCTACATCCCTTTCCCCTCAGACTCTGACTACCTCACACTCTCCCCTCACTCTCACTAACTCCCTCTCCCCCTGGTCTCTCCCCACATCCCTTTCCCCTCAGACTCTGACTACCTCACACTCTTCCTTCACTCTCACTAACTCCCTCTGCCCCTGGTCTCTCCCTACATCCCGTTACCCTCAGACTCTGGCTACCTCACACTCTTGCTTCACTCTCACTAACTCCCTCTCCCCCTGGTCTCTCGCTACATCCCTTTCCCCTCAGACTCTGACTACCTCACACTCTTCCTTCACTCTCACTAACTCCCTCTCCCCCTGGTCTCTGCCTACATCCCTTTCCCCTCAGACTCTGACTACCTCACACTCTCCCCTCACTCTCACTAACTCCCTCTCCCCCTGGTCTCTCCCTACATCCCTTTCCCCTCAGACACTGACTACCTCACACTCTCCCCTCACTCTCACTAACTCCCTCTGCCCCTGGTCTCTCCCTACATCCCTTTCCCCTCAGACTCTGACTACCTCACACTCTTCCTTCACTCTCACTAACTCCCTCTCCCCCTGGTCTCTCCCTACATCCCTTTCCCCTCAGACTCTGACTACCTCACACTCTTCCTTCACTCTCACTAACTCCCTCTCCCCCTGGTCTCTCCCTACATCCCTTTCCCCTCAGACTCTGACTACCTCACACTCTCCCCTCACTCTCACTAACTCCCTCTCCCCCTGGTCTCTCCCTACATCCCTTTCCCCTCAGACTCTGACTACCTCACACTCTTCCTTCACTCTCACTAACTCCCTCTCCCCCTGGTCTCACCCTACATCCCTTTCCCCTCAGACTCTGACTTCCTCACACTCTCCCCTCACTCTCACTAACTCCCTCTCCCCCTGGTCTCTCCCTAAATCCCTTTCCCCTCAGACTCTGACTACCTCACACTCTCCCCTCACTCTCACTAACTCCCTCTCCCCCTGGTCTCTCCCTACATCCCTTTCCCCTCAGACTCTGACTACCTCTCACTCTTCCTTCACTCTCACTAACTCCCTCTCCCCCTGGTCTCTCCCTACATCCTTTTCCCCTCAGACTCTGACTACCTCACACTCTTCCTTCACTCTCACTAACTCCCTCTCCCCCTGGTCTCTCCCAACAACCCTTTCCCCTCAGACTCTGACTACCTCACACTCTTCCTTCACTCTCACTAACTCCCTCTCCCCCTGATCTCTCCCTACATCCCTTTCCCCTCAGACTCTGACTACCTCACACTCTTCCTTCACTCTCACTAACTCCCTCTCCCCCTGGTCTCTCCCTACATCCCTTTCCCCTCAGACTCTGCCTACCTCACACTCTCCCCTCACTCTCACTAACTTCCTCTCCCCCTGGTCTCTCCCTACATCCCGTTCCCCTCAGACTCTGACTACCTCACACTCTCCCCTCACCCTCACTAACTCCCTCTCCCCCTGGTCTCTCCCTACATCCCTTTCCCCTCAGACTCTGACTACCTCACACTCTTCCTTCACTCTCACTAACTCCCTCTCCCCCTGGTCTCTCCCTACATCCCTTTCCCCTCAGACTCTGACTACCTCACACTCTTCCTTCACTCTCACTAACTCCCTCTCCCCCTGGTCTCTCCCTACATCCCTTTCCCCTCAGACTCTGACTACCTCACACTCTTCCCTCACTCTCACTAACTCCCTCTCCCCCTGGTCTCTCCCTACATCCCTTTCCCCTCAGACTCTGACTACCTCACACTCTTCCTTCACTCTCACTAACTCCCTCTCCCCCTGGTCTCTCCCTACATCCCTTTCCCCTCAGACACTGACTACCTCACACTCTCCTCTCACTCTCACTAACTCCCTCTCCCCCTGGTCTCTCCCTACATCCCTTTCCCCTCAGACACTGACTACCTCACACTCTTCCTTCACTCTCACTAACTCCCTCTCCCCCTGGTCTCTGCCTACATCCCTTTCCCCTCAGACTCTGACTACCTCACACTCTCCCCTCACTCTCACTAACTCCCTCTCCCCCTGTTCTCTCCCTACATCCCTTTCACCTCAGACTCTGACTATCTCACACTCTTCCTTCACTCTCACTAACTCCCTCTCCCCCTGGTCTCTCCCTACATCCCTTTCCCCTCAGACTCTGACTACCACACACACTCTTCCTTCACTCTCACTAACTCCCTCTCCCCCTGGTCTCTCCCTACATCCCTTTCACCTCAGACTCTGACTATCTCACACTCTTCCTTCACTCTCACTAACTCCCTCTCCCCCTGGTCTCTCCCTACATCCCTTTCCCCTCAGACTCTGACTACCTCACACTCTTCCTTCACTCTCACTAACTCCCTCTCCCCCTGGTCTCTCCCTACATTCCTTTCCCCTCAGACTCTGACTATCTCACACTCTTCCTTCACTCTCACTAACTCACTCTCCCCCTGGTCTCTCCCTACATCCCTTTCCCCTCAGACTCTGACTACCTCACACTCTCCCCTCACTCTCACTAACTCCCTCTCCCCCTGGTCTCTCCCTACATCCCTTTCCCCTCAGACTCTGACTACCTCACACTCTCCCCTCACTCTCACTAACTCCCTCTCCCCCTGGTCTCTCCCCACATCCCTTTCCCCTCAGACTCTGACTACCTCACACTCTTCCTTCACTCTCACTAACTCCCTCTGCCCCTGGTCTCTCCCTACATCCCGTTACCCTCAGACTCTGGCTACCTCACACTCTTGCTTCACTCTCACTAACTCCCTCTCCCCCTGGTCTCTCGCTACATCCCTTTCCCCTCAGACTCTGACTACCTCACACTCTTCCTTCACTCTCACTAACTCCCTCTCCCCCTGGTCTCTGCCTACATCCCTTTCCCCTCAGACTCTGACTACCTCACACTCTCCCCTCACTCTCACTAACTCCCTCTCCCCCTGGTCTCTCCCTACATCCCTTTCCCCTCAGACACTGACTACCTCACACTCTCCCCTCACTCTCACTAACTCCCTCTGCCCCTGGTCTCTCCCTACATCCCTTTCCCCTCAGACTCTGACTACCTCACACTCTTCCTTCACTCTCACTAACTCCCTCTCCCCCTGGTCTCTCCCTACATCCCTTTCCCCTCAGACTCTGACTACCTCACACTCTTCCTTCACTCTCACTAACTTCCTCTCCCGCTTGTCTCTCCCTACATCCCTTTCCCCTCAGACTCTGACTACCTCACACTCTTCCTTCACTCTCACTAACTCCCTCTCCCCCTGGTCTCTCCCTACATCCCTTTCCCCTCAGACTCTGACTACCTCACACTCTCCCCTCACTCTCACTAACTCCCTCTCCCCCTGGTCTCTCCCTACATCCCTTTCCCCTCAGACTCTGACTACCTCACACTCTTCCTTCACTCTCACTAACTCCCTCTCCCCCTGGTCTCACCCTACATCCCTTTCCCCTCAGACTCTGACTTCCTCACACTCTCCCCTCACTCTCACTAACTCCCTCTCCCCCTGGTCTCTCCCTAAATCCCTTTCCCCTCAGACTCTGACTACCTCACACTCTCCCCTCACTCTCACTAACTCCCTCTCCCCCTGGTCTCTCCCTACATCCCTTTCCCCTCAGACTCTGACTACCTCACACTCTTCCTTCACTCTCACTAACTCCCTCTCCCCCTGGTCTCTCCCTACATCCTTTTCCCCTCAGACTCTGACTACCTCACACTCTTCCTTCACTCTCACTAACTCCCTCTCCCCCTGGTCTCTCCCAACAACCCTTTCCCCTCAGACTCTGACTACCTCACACTCTTCCTTCACTCTCACTAACTCCCTCTCCCCCTGATCTCTCCCTACATCCCTTTCCCCTCAGACTCTGACTACCTCACACTCTTCCTTCACTCTCACTAACTCCCTCTCCCCCTGGTCTCTCCCTACATCCCTTTCCCCTCAGACTCTGCCTACCTCACACTCTCCCCTCACTCTCACTAACTTCCTCTCCCCCTGGTCTCTCCCTACATCCCGTTCCCCTCAGACTCTGACTACCTCACACTCTCCCCTCACCCTCACTAACTCCCTCTCCCCCTGGTCTCTCCCTACATCCCTTTCCCCTCAGACTCTGACTACCTCACACTCTTCCTTCACTCTCACTAACTCCCTCTCCCCCTGGTCTCTCCCTACATCCCTTTCCCCTCAGACTCTGACTACCTCACACTCTTCCTTCACTCTCACTAACTCCCTCTCCCCCTGGTCTCTCCCTACATCCCTTTCCCCTCAGACTCTGACTACCTCACACTCTTCCCTCACTCTCACTAACTCCCTCTCCCCCTGGTCTCTCCCTACATCCCTTTCCCCTCAGACTCTGACTACCTCACACTCTTCCTTCACTCTCACTAACTCCCTCTCCCCCTGGTCTCTCCCTACATCCCTTTCCCCTCAGACACTGACTACCTCACACTCTCCTCTCACTCTCACTAACTCCCTCTCCCCCTGGTCTCTCCCTACATCCCTTTCCCCTCAGACTCTGACTACCTCACACTCTTCCTTCACTCTCACTAACTCCCTCTCCCCCTGGTCTCTCCCTACATCCCTTTCCCCTCAGACTCTGACTACCTCACACTCTCCTCTCACTCTCACTAACTCCCTCTCCCCCTGGTCTCTCCCTACATCCCTTTCCCCTCAGACTCTGACTACCTCACACTCTTCCTTCACTCTCACTAACTTCCTCTCCCCCTGGTCTCTCCCTACATCCCTTTCCCCTCAGACTCTAACTACCTCACACTCTTCCTTCACTCTCACTAACTCCCTCTCCCCCTGGTCTCTACCTACATCCCTTTCCCCTCAGACTCCGACTACCTCACACTCTTCCTTCACTCTCACTAACTCCCTCTCCCCCTAGTCTCTCCCTACATCCCTTTCCCCTCAGACTCTGACTACCTCACACTCTCCCCTCACTCTCACTAACTCCCTCTCCCCCTGGTCTCTCCCTACATCCCTTTCCCCTCAGACTCTGACTACCTCACACTCTCCCCTCACTCTCACTAACTCTCTCTCCCCCTGGTCTCTCCCTACATCCCTTTCCCCTCAGACTCTGACTACCTCACACTCTCCCCTCACTCTCACTAACTCCCTCTCCCCCTGGTCTCTCCCCACATCCCTTTCCCCTCAGACTCTGACTACCTCACACTCTTCCTTCACTCTCACTAACTCCCTCTGCCCCTGGTCTCTCCCTACATCCCGTTACCCTCAGACTCTGGCTACCTCACACTCTTGCTTCACTCTCACTAACTCCCTCTCCCCCTGGTCTCTCGCTACATCCCTTTCCCCTCAGACTCTGACTACCTCACACTCTTCCTTCACTCTCACTAACTCCCTCTCCCCCTGGTCTCTGCCTACATCCCTTTCCCCTCAGACTCTGACTACCTCACACTCTCCCCTCACTCTCACTAACTCCCTCTCCCCCTGGTCTCTCCCTACATCCCTTTCCCCTCAGACACTGACTACCTCACACTCTCCCCTCACTCTCACTAACTCCCTCTGCCCCTGGTCTCTCCCTACATCCCTTTCCCCTCAGACTCTGACTACCTCACACTCTTCCTTCACTCTCACTAACTCCCTCTCCCCCTGGTCTCTCCCTACATCCCTTTCCCCTCAGACTCTGACTACCTCACACTCTTCCTTCACTCTCACTAACTTCCTCTCCCGCTTGTCTCTCCCTACATCCCTTTCCCCTCAGACTCTGACTACCTCACACTCTTCCTTCACTCTCACTAACTCCCTCTCCCCCTGGTCTCTCCCTACATCCCTTTCCCCTCAGACTCTGACTACCTCACACTCTCCCCTCACTCTCACTAACTCCCTCTCCCCCTGGTCTCTCCCTACATCCCTTTCCCCTCAGACTCTGACTACCTCACACTCTTCCTTCACTCTCACTAACTCCCTCTCCCCCTGGTCTCACCCTACATCCCTTTCCCCTCAGACTCTGACTTCCTCACACTCTTCCCTCACTCTCACTAACTCCCTCTCCCCCTGGTCTCTCCCTACATCCCTTTCCCCTCAGACTCTGACTACCTCACACTCTTCCTTCACTCTCACTAACTCCCTCTCCCCCTGGTCTCTCCCTACATCCCTTTCCCCTCAGACACTGACTACCTCACACTCTCCTCTCACTCTCACTAACTCCCTCTCCCCCTGGTCTCTCCCTACATCCCTTTCCCCTCAGACTCTGACTACCTCACACTCTTCCTTCACTCTCACTAACTCCCTCTCCCCCTGGTCTCTCCCTACATCCCTTTCCCCTCAGACTCTGACTACCTCACACTCTCCTCTCACTCTCACTAACTCCCTCTCCCCCTGGTCTCTCCCTACATCCCTTTCCCCTCAGACTCTGACTACCTCACACTCTTCCTTCACTCTCACTAACTTCCTCTCCCCCTGGTCTCTCCCTACATCCCTTTCCCCTCAGACTCTAACTACCTCACACTCTTCCTTCACTCTCACTAACTCCCTCTCCCCCTGGTCTCTACCTACATCCCTTTCCCCTCAGACTCCGACTACCTCACACTCTTCCTTCACTCTCACTAACTCCCTCTCCCCCTAGTCTCTCCCTACATCCCTTTCCCCTCAGACTCTGACTACCTCACACTCTCCCCTCACTCTCACTAACTCCCTCTCCCCCTGGTCTCTCCCTACATCCCTTTCCCCTCAGACTCTGACTACCTCACACTCTCCCCTCACTCTCACTAACTCTCTCTCCCCCTGGTCTCTCCCTACATCCCTTTCCCCTCAGACTCTGACTACCTCACACTCTCCCCTCACTCTCACTAACTCCCTCTCCCCCTGGTCTCTCCCCACATCCCTTTCCCCTCAGACTCTGACTACCTCACACTCTTCCTTCACTCTCACTAACTCCCTCTGCCCCTGGTCTCTCCCTACATCCCGTTACCCTCAGACTCTGGCTACCTCACACTCTTGCTTCACTCTCACTAACTCCCTCTCCCCCTGGTCTCTCGCTACATCCCTTTCCCCTCAGACTCTGACTACCTCACACTCTTCCTTCACTCTCACTAACTCCCTCTCCCCCTGGTCTCTGCCTACATCCCTTTCCCCTCAGACTCTGACTACCTCACACTCTCCCCTCACTCTCACTAACTCCCTCTCCCCCTGGTCTCTCCCTACATCCCTTTCCCCTCAGACACTGACTACCTCACACTCTCCCCTCACTCTCACTAACTCCCTCTGCCCCTGGTCTCTCCCTACATCCCTTTCCCCTCAGACTCTGACTACCTCACACTCTTCCTTCACTCTCACTAACTCCCTCTCCCCCTGGTCTCTCCCTACATCCCTTTCCCCTCAGACTCTGACTACCTCACACTCTTCCTTCACTCTCACTAACTTCCTCTCCCGCTTGTCTCTCCCTACATCCCTTTCCCCTCAGACTCTGACTACCTCACACTCTTCCTTCACTCTCACTAACTCCCTCTCCCCCTGGTCTCTCCCTACATCCCTTTCCCCTCAGACTCTGACTACCTCACACTCTCCCCTCACTCTCACTAACTCCCTCTCCCCCTGGTCTCTCCCTACATCCCTTTCCCCTCAGACTCTGACTACCTCACACTCTTCCTTCACTCTCACTAACTCCCTCTCCCCCTGGTCTCACCCTACATCCCTTTCCCCTCAGACTCTGACTTCCTCACACTCTCCCCTCACTCTCACTAACTCCCTCTCCCCCTGGTCTCTCCCTAAATCCCTTTCCCCTCAGACTCTGACTACCTCACACTCTCCCCTCACTCTCACTAACTCCCTCTCCCCCTGGTCTCTCCCTACATCCCTTTCCCCTCAGACTCTGACTACCTCACACTCTTCCTTCACTCTCACTAACTCCCTCTCCCCCTGGTCTCTCCCTACATCCTTTTCCCCTCAGACTCTGACTACCTCACACTCTTCCTTCACTCTCACTAACTCCCTCTCCCCCTGGTCTCTCCCAACAACCCTTTCCCCTCAGACTCTGACTACCTCACACTCTTCCTTCACTCTCACTAACTCCCTCTCCCCCTGATCTCTCCCTACATCCCTTTCCCCTCAGACTCTGACTACCTCACACTCTTCCTTCACTCTCACTAACTCCCTCTCCC
Organism: Hemitrygon akajei; assembly: GCF_048418815.1. Classification (NCBI taxonomy): domain Eukaryota; kingdom Metazoa; phylum Chordata; class Chondrichthyes; order Myliobatiformes; family Dasyatidae; genus Hemitrygon; species Hemitrygon akajei. The sequence continues at coordinate 3,109,658 of NW_027331974.1, read as the reverse complement.
CCTGGTCTCTCCCTACATCCCTTTCCCCTCAGACTCTGCCTACCTCACACTCTCCCCTCACTCTCACTAACTTCCTCTCCCCCTGGTCTCTCCCTACATCCCGTTCCCCTCAGACTCTGACTACCTCACACTCTCCCCTCACCCTCACTAACTCCCTCTCCCCCTGGTCTCTCCCTACATCCCTTTCCCCTCAGACTCTGACTACCTCACACTCTTCCTTCACTCTCACTAACTCCCTCTCCCCCTGGTCTCTCCCTACATCCCTTTCCCCTCAGACTCTGACTACCTCACACTCTTCCTTCACTCTCACTAACTCCCTCTCCCCCTGGTCTCTCCCTACATCCCTTTCCCCTCAGACTCTGACTACCTCACACTCTTCCCTCACTCTCACTAACTCCCTCTCCCCCTGGTCTCTCCCTACATCCCTTTCCCCTCAGACTCTGACTACCTCACACTCTTCCTTCACTCTCACTAACTCCCTCTCCCCCTGGTCTCTCCCTACATCCCTTTCCCCTCAGACACTGACTACCTCACACTCTCCTCTCACTCTCACTAACTCCCTCTCCCCCTGGTCTCTCCCTACATCCCTTTCCCCTCAGACTCTGACTACCTCACACTCTTCCTTCACTCTCACTAACTCCCTCTCCCCCTGGTCTCTCCCTACATCCCTTTCCCCTCAGACTCTGACTACCTCACACTCTCCTCTCACTCTCACTAACTCCCTCTCCCCCTGGTCTCTCCCTACATCCCTTTCCCCTCAGACTCTGACTACCTCACACTCTTCCTTCACTCTCACTAACTTCCTCTCCCCCTGGTCTCTCCCTACATCCCTTTCCCCTCAGACTCTAACTACCTCACACTCTTCCTTCACTCTCACTAACTCCCTCTCCCCCTGGTCTCTACCTACATCCCTTTCCCCTCAGACTCCGACTACCTCACACTCTTCCTTCACTCTCACTAACTCCCTCTCCCCCTAGTCTCTCCCTACATCCCTTTCCCCTCAGACTCTGACTACCTCACACTCTCCCCTCACTCTCACTAACTCCCTCTCCCCCTGGTCTCTCCCTACATCCCTTTCCCCTCAGACTCTGACTACCTCACACTCTCCCCTCACTCTCACTAACTCTCTCTCCCCCTGGTCTCTCCCTACATCCCTTTCCCCTCAGACTCTGACTACCTCACACTCTTCCTTCACTCTCACTAACTCCCTCTCCCCCTGGTCTCTCCCTATATCCCTTTCCCCTCAGACTCTGACTACCTCACACTCTCCTCTCACTCTCACTAACTCCCTCTCCCCCTGGTCTCTCCCTACATCCCTTTCCCCTCAGACTCTGACTACCTCACACTCTTCCTTCACTCTCACTAACTCCCTCTCCCCCTGGTCTCTCCCTACATCCCTTTCCCCTCAGACTCTGACTACCTCACACTCTTCCTTCACTCTCACTAACTCCCTCTCCCCCTGGTCTCTCCCTACATCCCTTTCCCCTCAGACTCTGACTACCTCACACTCTTCCATCACTCTCACTAACTCCCTCTCCCCCTGGTCTCTCCCTACATCCCTTTCCCCTCAGACTCTGACTACCTCACACTCTTCCTTCACTCTCACTAACTCCCTCTCCCCCCGGTCTCTCCCTACATCCCTTTCCCCTCAGACTCTGACTACCTCACACTCTCCCCTCACTCTCACTAACTCCCTCTGCCCCTGGTCTCTCCCTACATCCCTTTCCCCTCAGACTCTGACTACCTCACACTCTTCCTTCACTCTCACTAACTTCCTCTCCCCCTGGTCTCTCCCTACATCCCTTTCCCCTCAGACTCTGACTACCTCACACTCTCCCCTCACTCTCACTAACTCTCTCTCCCCCTGGTCTCTCCCTACATCCCTTTCCCCTCAGACTCTGACTACCTCACACTCTTCCTTCACTCTCACTAACTCCCTCTCCCCCTGGTCTCTCCCTACATCCCTTTCCCCTCAGACTCTGACTACCTCACACTCTTCCTTCACTCTCACTAACTCCCTCTCCCCCTGGTCTCTCCCTACATCCCTTTCCCCTCAGACTCTGACTACCTCACACTCTTCCTTCACTCTCACTAACTCCCTCTCCCCCTGGTCTCTCCCTACATCCCTTTCCCCTCAGACTCTGACTACCTCACACTCTTCCTTCACTCTCACTAACTCCCTCTCCCCCTGGTCTCTCCCTACATCCCTTTCCCCTCAGACTCTGACTACCTCACACTCTCCCCTCACCCTCACTAACTCCCTCTCCCCCTGGTCTCTCCCTACATCCCTTTCCCCTCAGACTCTGACTACCTCACACTCTTCCATCACTCTAACTTCCTCTCCCCCTGGTCTCTCCCTACATCCCTTTCCCCTCAGACTCTGATTACCTCACACTCTTCCATCACTCTCACTAACTCCCTCTCCCCCTGGTCTCTCCCTACATCCCTTTCCCCTCAGCCTCTGACTACCTCACACTCTTCCTTCACTCTCACTAACTTCCTCTCCCCCTGGTCTCTCCCTACATCCCTTTCCCCTCAGACTCTGACTACCTCACACTCTTCCTTCACTCTCACTAACTTCCTCTCCCCCTGGTCTCTCCCTACATCCCTTTCCCCTCAGACTCTGACTACCTCACACCCTTCCTTCACTCTAACTTCCTCTCCCCCTGGTCTCTCCCTACATCCCTTTCCCTTCAGACTCTGACTACCTCACACCCTTCCTTCACTCTAACTTCCTCTCCCCCTGGTCTCTCCCTACATCCCTTTCCCCTCAGACTCTGATTACCTCACACTCTTCCTTCACTCTCACTAACTCCCTCTCCCCCTGGTCTCTCCCTACATCCCTTTCCCCTCAGCCTCTGACTATCTCACACTCTTCCTTCACTCTCACTAACTTCCTCTCCCCCTGGTCTCTCCCTACATCCCTTTCCCCTCAGACTCTGACTACCTCACACTCTTCCTTCACTCTCACTAACTCCCTCTCCCCCTGGTCTCTCCCTACATCCCTTTCCCCTCAGACTCTGACTACCTCACACTCTTTCTTCACTCTCACTAACTTCCTCTCCCCCTGGTCTCTCCCTACATCCCTTTCCCCTCAGACTCTGACTACCTCACACCCTTCCTTCACTCTAACTTCCTCTCCCCCTGGTCTCTCCCTACATCCCTTTCCCCTCAGACTCTGATTACCTCACACTCTTCCTTCACTCTCACTAACTCCCTCTCCCCCTGGTCTATCCCTACATCCCTTTCCCCTCAGACTCTGACTACCTCACACTCTTCCTTCACTCTCACTAACTTCCTCTCCCCCTGGTCTCTCCCTACATCCCTTTCCCCTCAGACTCTGACTACCTCACACTCTTCCTTCACTCTCACTAACTCCCTCTCCCCCTGGTCTCTCCCTACATCCCTTTCCCCTCAGACTCTGACTACCTCACACTCTTCCTTCACTCTCACTAACTCCCTCTCCCCCTGGTCTCTCCCTACATCCCTTTCCCCTCAGACTCTGACTACCTCACACTCTTTCTTCACTCTCACTAACTTCCTCTCCCCCTGGTCTCTCCCTACATCCCTTTCCCCTCAGACTCTGACTACCTCACACCCTTCCTTCACTCTAACTTCCTCTCCCCCTGGTCTCTCCCTACATCCCTTTCCCCTCAGACTCTGATTACCTCACACTCTCCCCTCACTCTCACTAACTCCCTCTCCCCCTGGTCTCTCCCTACATCCCTTTCCCCTCAGACTCTGACTACCTCACACTCTTCCTTCACTCTCACTAACTTCCTCTCCCCCTGGTCTCTCCCTACATCCCTTTCCCCTCAGACTCTGACTACCTCACACTCTTCCTTCACTCTCACTAACTCCCTCTCCCCCTGGTCTCTCCCTACATCCCTTTCCCCTCAGACTCTGACTACCTCACACTCTTCCTTCACTCTCACTAACTCCCTCTCCCCTCAGATCACTGGACCCGAAGTGCTCCCCAACACATACCTCGGTCACCTGACCTATCTCATTCCCTAACAGGAGATGAAACACTGCCCCTTCTCTAGTTGGTACCTCTATGTATTGCTGCAAAAAACTATCCTGCACATATTTTACAAACTCCAAACCATCCAGCCCTTTGACAGAATGGACTTCCCAGTCTATATGTGGAAAATTAAAATCTCCCACAATCACAACCTTGTGCTTACAACAAATATCTGCCATCTCCTTACAAATTTGCTCCTCCAATTCTCGCTCCCCATTAGCTGGTCTGTAATACACCCCTATAAGTGTTACTACACCTTTCCCATTCCTCAATTCCACCCAAATAGTCTCCCTAGATGAGCCGTCTAATCTATCCTGCCAGAGCACCGCTGTAATATTTTCTCTGACAAGCAATGCAACACCTCCCCCTCTTGTCCCTCGGATTCTATCACACCTGAAGCAACGAAATCCAGGGATATTCAGTTGTCAATCACACCCCTCCTGCAACAATGTTTCACTGATAACTACATTTCCAGGTAACAATCCATGCTCTAAGCTCATCCACCTTTCTTACAATGCTCCTAGCATTAAAATAAATGCATTTAGGAAATTCTCCACCTCTTCCTCTCTGTTTATCCCTGAGAGTGCAAACAACTTTATTATGATTTTCTTCCTTCTTCCCTACATCTTCGGCCTGAGTGCTCCCCTGCTCTATCACCTGTCTATTCTCCCTCACACTGTCTACTAGCTTTCTCTATTTGTGATCTAACCTCCTCTCTCCTAGTCACTTCAAATTAATTCCCACTCCCCAAGCATTCTAGCTTAAAGTCTCCCCAGTAGCCTTCGCAAATCTCCCCACCAGAATATATTGGTCCCCCTAGGATTCAAGTGTAAACTGTCCTTTTTGTACAAGTCACACCTGCCCCAAAAGAGGTCCCAATGATCCAGAAACTTGAATCTCTGCCCCCTGCTCCAATCCCTCAGCCACGCATTTATCCTGCACCTCATTCCATTCCTACTCTCACTGTCGCGTGGCACAGGCAGTAATCCTGAGATTACTACCTTTGCGGTCCTTCTTCTCAACTGCCCTCCTTACTCCAAATATTCTCCTTTCAGGACCTCTTCCCTTTTCCTACCTATGTCATTGGTACCGATATGTACTGCGACCTCTGGCTCCTCACCCTCCCACTTCAGGATATCTTGGACGCGATCAGAAACATTCTGGACCCTGGCACCAGGGAGGCAAACTACCATCCGGGTCTCCTGATTACATCCACAGAATCGCCCATCTGACCCCCTAACTATCGAGTCCCCTATTACTACAACCTTCCTCTTCCTTTCCCTACCCTTCTGAGCTACAGGGCCAGACTCTGTGCCGGAGGCACGGCCATTGTCACTTCCGCCAGGTAGGCTGCCCCTCCCCCCCCAACAGTACTCAAACATTACAAACAGAGGTACTCTGTAGTACCTGACTCTTTCCCTTCCCTCTCCTAACCGTGACCCACCTGTCTGCCTCCTGTGCCCCGGTGTGACCACCTGCCTGTAACTCCTCTCTATCAACTCCTCACTCTCCCTGACCAGACGAAGGTCATCGAGCTGCAGCTCCAGTTCCCGAACACGGTCCCTTAGGAGCTGCAGCTCGGCACACCTGGCGCAGATATGGACGTCCGTGAGGCTTGGAGATTCCAGGACCTCCCACATCCGACACCGAGAACAACAAGCTGCCCTCACACTCATACTTCCCCTTTCCTCAAATAACAGGAAAAACTGAAACCTAAAGCTATCTTGCCTCGCCCCTTTCCACTTAAGCCCATTGAGCCAAAGCCCTTAAGCCTTCACTCTGTTCCCGGCTCACTCCGCTGCCCGCTATATAAGGCTGTGTCCTTTTTAAATCTTCCCCGCTTTACTGCCCAACATCACACGCCTCACAGTCCTGTCTCTCTTAACCCCGATGAGAAGAAGAAAAAATCAAAATGGCTGCCGCCACACTCTCGTTCTGATCCTCAGACTTCCTTCTCAAAAATAAGTTTAACTTCGGTCTCTTCCCATCTTGCTCATCCCTTGGTGTCACCGTAACTCCCTCTCTACTACGATTCTCTTCACCTCATTCACCCCTCCTCCACTCCCTACCTCATTCCCTCCTCGGTCACTCCTTACCTCGCTGTCTCCAACTCACTCTGCCCTCAGGCTCTCCCCAAGTAATTTGCCCCTCACTCTGCCAAACTCCATGTCCCCTTGTTCTCTGTCTATTTCCATCTCCCTCGTCTCTTCCTACCACCCTCTGCCTCGGACTCTCCTTACCTTCCTTTTTTCTCATTCTCTCCCTACTTTCCTCTCCCCTCTGTGTCTCATTACCTCCCTCGGTCTCTCACTACCTCCGTCTCCCTTCGGAGCATCCCTACCCCGTCTCCCTTGGTCACTTTCTAAATCCCCCTCCACGGTCTCTCCCTACTACCCTCCACCCCAGGTCTGCTCCCGTCTCCCTCTCCTCTGGGTGTCATATACAGTGCTTTGAAAAAGTATTCAGTACCCACAACTATTTTCATGTATTACCTACTCTGTTTCTAAATTTAAAATATATTGAAGTAGAATATTTTGAGCTAATCCATGAAACAGTGTGCATCATGTCGAATCAAAAGAAAATTCCAAATCCAGTCAACAATTTGCTGAAAATTAAAAACCAAAGTTGTGAGACTGAAAAAGTATTCATCCTCAACTCACCCCATTTGCTGATGGAGAAAATTGGAGTATCATTTGAATAAATACCCCTGTCCCGGTAAGGGCCAACAGTATGGTAGATTTTCAAAAGAGCAAACCAAAATGAAGACTAAAGAGCATTCAAGACAAGTGATAATATCGAAGCACAAATCTGGAGAAGGGTACATGACCATCTCAAAGGCACTGAACATTCCTCAGAACTCAGTGTAGTCCATCGTGAAACAGTGGAAAAATACGAAACCACAGCCACACTGCCCAGGTCAGGCAATCCCTCTAAACTTAGCCACCGGAGAAGATTGGCACTTGTAAGAGAGGCTACTGTGACAACAACAGTCACTCTGAGTGAACTGCAGGAGTCAATGGCTGCAACTGCAGATGAAGTTCATGGCTCCACAATCTTTAAAGCCTTGCACAAAACAAGTATTTATGGTAGAATGGCAAAGAAGCAGCCCGGCTAAAAAAAAATTATCCTTGCCTGTAAATACTGCAAAGAGTCACACAGAAGAAACTGTAAAGGTGTGGAAGAAGGACTTGTGTTCGGATGAGACTAAAGTGGAACTTTTTGGCCTCAACACTAAGCTGTAAGTGACGCATAAATCTAATATTGTGCATCAGTCTGGTAACCCATCTATACTGGAATGTATGGTATCCCATCATGCTATGAAGATGATTTTCAGCAGCAGAGACCACAAATCTAGTCAGGATTGATGGGACGATGAATGCTGTTAAATTCAGAGAGATCCGAGATTAAAACTTGCTAGACTCTGCTAGAAAGCTTAAACTGGGAGAAGTTCATCTTTCAGAAGGACAACAACCCAAATCACACTGCCTGAGAAACCATGGAGTGGCTTCAAATGAAGACAATTGATGTCCCTGAGTGGCCCAGTCAGAGTCCTGACCTTAACCCCATCAAACATCTCTGGCAAGACGTCAAGATTGCTGTCCACCAGCACTCCCAACTAACCTGGCACAGCTTGAGAAAATTTGCAAGGAGGAATGGACAAACCTTGCTCCGTCACATTGTGCACAGTTAATAGAGACTTATCTAAAAAGACTACTGGCTGTAATAGCTGGGAAAGGTGGTTCAACTGAGCACTGAGCAAAGGGGAATGAATGCTTTTGAACTGCTGACATTTCAGTTTTAGAATTTTTAGTTTTTCGTGCTTTACAATTTTCCCTGTTGTTTGGGCTCTACTGTGAAAAAGGAGCATGTGATTCACAAACAAAAATTCTCAGTTAAATTGATCAAAATGCCTGGTTGTAATATTCACGTATGTGATCAAAGGGTTGGGGGCTGAATATTTTTACAAGGCACTCAAAGTACTTGATGAAAATTCTTCTTTGAAATTTGAAGAACGACCGTCCAGTTGCACTCAGATCTACTGTGATGAAGTACTTTGAGAGGTTAGTCATGGCCAGAATCAACTCCAGCCTAAGCGAGACCCTGGACCTGCTGCAATTTGCCTGTCACCACAATAGGTCTACAGTGGATACAATCTCACTGGTTCTACACTCGGCCTTGGATCACCTGGACAATAGCGATACCTCTGTCAGGCTGCTGTTTATTGATTACAGCTCAGTGATCAACACCATCATAGCGTCAGTACCAATCAACAACCTCCAAAACCTCCCTCTGTAACTGGATCCTTGACTTCTTCATCAGGAGACCTCAGTCAGTGCAGATGGAAAATAACATTACCTGCTCACTGACAATCAACACTGGCACACCTCAAGGATCAAACTCAGCCCACTGCTCTATTCTCTCTCCACACCAACAACTGTGCGGCTCGGCACAGATCAATCACCATCTATAAATTTGCCGATAACACAACGATTGCTGGCAGAATTTGAGATGGAGACGGGGAGGCGTACAGGAGTGAGTAGATCAGCTGTTTGAGTGGTGTCATAACACCAACCCTGCACTCAACGTCAGTAAGACCAAGAAAATGATTGTGGACTTCAGAAAGGGGAAGTCAAGGGAATACACACCAGTCCTCACTGAGGGATCAGCAGTGGAAAGGGTGAGCAGTTTCAAGTTACTGGGTGTCAACATCTCTGAAGATCGATCCTCAGACCAACATATTGAGCCAATTATAAAGAAGGCCCAACAGTGGCTACATTTCATCAGGAGTTTGAAGGACTTGGTCTGACTCCAAATACACTCGCAAATCTCTACAGATGTACAGTGGAGGGCATTCTAACTGGTTGTATCACCGTCTGGTATGGAGGGTCACTGCACAGAAACAGAAAAAGGTGCAAAATACTGTAAACTCAACCAGCTCCATCATGGACACAAGCCTCCCCAGCATCGAGGACATCTTCACAAGTAACGCCTCAAAACAGCAGCATCCACCATTAAAGACCCCATCACCCAGGACATGCCTTTTTCTCCTTGCTACTGTCAGGGAGGTGGTACAGGAGCCTGAAAACACACACTCAACGCTTCAGGAACAGCTTCTTCCTCTCCGCCATCAGATCTCTGAATGGACAATGAACCCATTTACACCACCGTGAAAAATTACAAAAAAAAAGAAAAAAAAACTTTTGCTCTCTTTTTTATTTAAATATATTTCATATTGTAATATAATATTGTTTTTATATTGTGTTATCGTGTACTGCCATAAAACAACAAATTACATGACATATAGCAGTGATATCAGACCTGATTCTGATCAATCAAACCCTTTCCTCCTACACAGCCCTCCATTCCTCTACCATCCATTGTGCCTATCTATGAGTTTCCTTACATGCCCTATCAAATATCGAAAGGCTGGAGAGAGTGGATGTAGAGTCGTGTCTGATAGTGGAGGAGTCTCGGACCAGAGGGCACAGACTCAGAATACAACGATATCCCTTTAGAACAGAGAGGAGCAGGAATTTCTTTAGCCAGAGGATGGTGAATCAGTGAAATTCATTACCACAGACGACTGTGGGGTCACGTCATTGGGGATACACTCAGTGGCCACTTTACTAGGTACACCTGCACACTTGTCCATTAATACAAATATCTAATTAGCCAATTACACTCTGCACATAATAAAGTGGTCTGAGGGCACACAGTGACACGGATTCCAAGAGCAACACACACAAAATGCTGGATGAACTCAGCAGGTCAGGCAGCTTCGATGGAAAAGAATAAACAGTCAACATTTCAGGCTGAGACTCTTCATCACGACTGGAAAGAAGGACTAGGGAAAAAAAAAGATGGACTGCTCCTCTTGCTTTCCGGTCCTGATGAAGAAACTTGGCCCGAAAGATCAATTCTGTACTCTTCTGCATAGATGCTGCCTGGCCTGCTGAGTTCCTCCAGCATTTTCTGCCTGTTGCTATTCACGGGGCAATTTATAAAGACCAATTATCTGACTAACCGGTACATCTTTGGACTGTGGGAGGAAACCGGATCACCCAGAGGAAACCCACAGAGGGTGGTACGTATGCAGAATGAGCTGCCACTGGAAGTCATTGAGACAGGTACGATAATGACATTTAAAAGGCACCTCTGCCCCACTGTGATGCTCGCCTCGGTAACGTCACCCAGCTCTGCCCCTGACCCAGTCCGTCTCTCGTTCAGACCGTTAGCCACCTCCCACTCCTGCCCTCTGCTCTCCACACACTCTGCTGGCTGTGCCTGAAATTGTCTCAAACCCCTTCACCCACCACGATTCACTAATCTGGTTAAGTAACATACAACCCAACTTTGCTTTCACATCCCAACATAGCCTCACTACTTCCTCCCAGTGTAATCTCCTCCAGCCTCTTAACACTCCCTCCAGTCCCTGCCTCTCGGAGTGTAATCACTGCATTTCCAGCCGTGCCTTCTCCTCAGTCTTTAAGCCTGAAATTCTCTGCTGAAACCTCTCTGCCTCCCCATCTCACTCCACTCCCTACTGTTGTTTTACCAAACCGGGTATCTGGACATTTCTGATCACCAGCTTTAATGCCGTGTGTCCCGGTGTCAAATTGCATTCATAATGTTCCCGAGGTCCCTTCAGTACATTTCCCCCATTAAATACAGGCTGTCTCTGCTCGTCTACAGAAACAATAAATAACATCTACTTCCTCTTACTGTACACAGCACGCAGTTTGTCCCTACAAGACATTACTCACCCAGAAAACCCAGGATCAGCAGCACAACCCTCAGTTCAGCCGGTGACATTCTGGAAATGAAAGACTGGAATTAACTCAGTGAGAAATGACACACTGGGGCTGAGGACAAGGTGTAAATGGGGATGGGAACTGAGGATCGAAAGGGATATCCATCTATAGTGGGATAGATTCAGCACTCCCTCACTAAGACCCCACGGACAGAGGTGGGATCTCCCTCAGTGAGACCTCACTCACTCCCTTACTGAGACAGCAAAGACAGAGATGAAACCTCCCTCAGTGAGAACCCACAGAGACGAGATACCCAGGAGTTCCCATGGAAGGAGGTGAGATCTCTCTCTCTCCCTCACTGGGATCACACATACAGTGAGATCTCCATGACTGAGACCCCAGACAGAGATGAGAAATCCCTTTCTGAAACCTCACAGATGGATGAGACAGAGGAGCTCCATCTACCTTCATTTATTTACACCCTCTCTCTCTCTCTCTCTCTTTCTCTCTCTCTCTGCAACACCCACACACAAACACAGAACACAAGACAAATTTTCAGGTTCGATCAGTCTTGGGGATGTCTACTCACGTGTGACTCCCGATGAGGTGTTGCTGTGTGAACTGGAGGGAGATGGGACCACCTACAACCTCCTCACTCTCTGCTGTGAGTGGTGTCAGACGCAGCAACAGGTCAACGACTACTTTCCGCACCGGCTTCTCGAAGCAATGAAACCAGCGCAGGGCGGTGGAACAGTTGATGTATGATTGGAAAAAGTATGCAAAGCAAACAAACAAAATCTAGCCTGAGGCTCTGAAATGAAGAGCCTATTGTTCCCAGTCAGAGAGCTTCCTCTCACTACCACAGTGATGGGTCAGTATTGAGCAGAGGGACAGGAATGGACACAGGTGCTAGAGAGGAAATAGTCACAGGATTACTGTTGCCAGTTTATAATGGGTCAGTATTGTGGAGTGGAAGGTGTAGATCATCTGTAATGGACAGCAGGCATTAGAGGGGGAGTGGACACAGGATAAACCCCCGGTCACGTTGGCAATGGGTCAGTAACGGGGAGTGGACCGTGTACAGGGTCTGTAATGGAGAAGGAACTTAGAGAGAATTTTATGGAAGATGCAAAGATGTTTATAGATAGTTAGGAAGGCAAATGGCACATTGACATTTATTGTATGGGGGGTGTTGGTCATAGAGTCATGGAGCATAGAAACAGGAACTTCGGCCCATCTAGTCCATGCCAGCCTGCTCCTCTGCCACGTTCCCATCTCTCTGCACCCAGACCATACCCTCCAGACCTCTCTCATCTCATCCACCTATCCAAACTTTTCCTAAATGTTACAAATGAATTTGCATCTACCACTTCCGTTGGCAGCTCGTTCCACTCACACCACCCTCTGAGTGAAGTCCCCCCTCAGATTCCTCTAAAATATTTAATCGTTCCCACTAAACACACCAGTGAATAAATTCATAATGGATTCAAACTGTCCCTGTAACTCAGATCCTCAAGTCCCGGCACTTCCTTGTAAATTTTCTCTGCATTCTTCCAAGTTTATTGATATCCTTCCTGTTGGTCCATCACCAGAAATGCACTTTGAAAACAGCTTCAACATAACATCCCAATCCTGTACCCTGTACATACCAATGTACCTAAAGCTCTCTTTACAAACCTATCTACCTGTGACACTGCTTTCAAGCAAATGTGGATCTGTATTTCCAGGTCCCGTGGTTCTACCGTACACCTCAGAGCCCTGACATTCACTATGTGAGTCTTATCGTGGTTTGTCCTCCCAAATTCAACATCTCACCCCCATCTGCAATAAATTCTATCTGCCCTTTCTCAGCCTCTTTTCTGAGCTGGTCCAGATACCACTGCAAGCATTGATAGCTTCCTCGCTGTCCATTACACACACAATCTTGAAGTCAGCAGCAACGTTGCTGATCCAGTTTACCACATTATCATGCAGATTGTTGTTACAGATGACAAACAACGGGCCCAGCACTGATCCCTGTGGACACCACGAGACACAGGCCTCTAGTAGAGAGACAACCAGCTTCCACTACTCTCTGTCCTCTCACACTGAGCCAATGTCAGCTACTACTGATCAGGCTCACCAGCCTGTAATTTACCTGGATTGTTCTTAGAGTCTTTCTAGAACAATGGAGCATTAGCTATCCTCCAGTCCTCTGGAATCTCACCCTTGGCTAAACTACTGTGGATGTGTGGAACTGAAGGTTGAGCACGGTGGGACTAATGTTATGGGTTGTGTATATTTCAATACAATCAGTATTATAGGAGAGGCAGATGAACTCAGGGCATGGATCAGCACGTGGAATTATGACACTGTAGCATTAGTGAGACTTGGTTACAGGAGGATCAGGACTGGCTGCTCAATGTTGTGGGGATCCATTGTTTCAGACATGACAGACCAGGGGGATTAAAGGGGGAGTGGTGACATTACTAGTCAGGGAAAATGTCACAGCAGTGTTCCAACAGGACAGGCCGGAGAGCTCGACTACTGAAGCTATATGGGTGGAACTAAGGGATAAGAAATGGGTGACCACATTAATGGGGTCACATTACAAACCACTCAATAGTCAGCTGGATTTAGAGGAGCAAATTTGTAGAGTACACAGACAGTTACAAGAATCATAAGGTTGTGATGATAGGTGATTTTAACTTCCCACATATTGACCTGGGACTCAAATACTCTGAAAGGATAAGATGGGAAAGAGATTGTCAAATATGTTCAGGGAAGTTTCCTTAACCAATGAGAGGGCAAGCGATACTTTATGTATTCTTAGGGGATGAGACAGGGTTGGTGACACATTTACGTAGGGGAACACTTTGCATCCAGTGATCGTAATGTCATTGTTGTTCCTTTCCACGCCTTGAGGCACATCGAGCGGCAACATTACCGCTTCTCTGACATTTGTCTGTGTTTTTAACGAGGTCAAGCTGCTCGCTCAACCCGGTACACACGGAAAGCGTGAAGGAGCTGGCCCAATTTGAACCCGGGACCACGTGTCTTGAGGTCCGGTGAAGATGTCACTACACCGCCGGCCGGCTAATCATGCCATTAGTTTCTAAACAATTAGAGAGCAGCATTGGTCTGGTCCCCATGTTGACATTCGAAGTTAGAGAAAGGATCTGGCAAGTGTGGATTGGGATAGGGTTTTTTTCTGGCAAAGTTATGCTTGGTAACTTCAAACGTAGAATTTTGGGATGTATGTTCCTCTCAGAACAACAGGCAAGTGTAAGAGGTTTTGGGAATGTCGGTTTCCGAGAGATATTTCAGATCCTGGGTAAGAAGGGGGTACATAGCAAGGAGGGGCAGGAAGTAACAAATCAGGTACTTGCGGAGTATAATAAATGCAAGAAAACACTTAAGGAGGAAATCAGGAGGGCTAAAAGAAGGCATGAGGTTCCTCTGGCAGACAAGGTGAAGGAGAGTCCCAAGGGCTTCTACAGATAAATTAAAAGCAAGAGGATAGCAAAGGACAAAATTGACTACCCCCCACCCCTCCACGGATAGGAGCCCAGTCCATCGTGAGGTTAACCCCCAGCATTTTGCCGGTACCCATTTTCAGCTGGGTGGACTGGAGCAATGTGTGGTTAAGTGTCTTGTTCAAGGACACAACACGCTGCCTCGGCTGGGACTCGAACTCACGACCTTCAGATTGCTAGTCCAACACCTCAGCCAGTTGTTAAGATGTTGGACTAGCCATGCGCCACAACCAGACTCTGTAGAAGTGAGGGAAAGCAGGGAGGTTATGGACTGTACACACATTACTGACTTAATGCAAATTAGTCTGGGTAAATCTCCAGGGCCTGACGAGGAGTTCCTGTGGACCTTGTGGGATGTTGCAGCAGTAATTGCTGGGGCCCGAGCAGAAACATTTAAAACACACTCAGCAACAGGTGAGGGCTGGAGGATTGGAGGATTGGGAATATTGTTCCATTCGTTAAGAAAGTCTCCAATAATAAACCAGGAAATTATAAGCCGGTGAGCCTGACACCAGTCGTGGGTTAAGTTATTGGAAGGTATTTGGATGGACAGAGACTGATTAGGGATTGTCAGTATTACTTTGTGTGTGGTTGGTTGTGTTTAACCAATCCCACAGAGTTTTTCAAGGAAGTTACCAGGAAAGTTGATGAGGGCAAGCCAGTGGATGGTGTCTACATGGACTTTAGCACGGCCTTTAAATAGGTCCCACATCGCAGGTTGGTCAAGGAGTTTCAGTCTTTTGGCTTTCACGATGAGGTGGGTAATTGGATTAGACGTTGGCTTCACGGGAGATCCCAAAGGTGGCTGCCTCTCTGACTGGAGGCCTGTGACTAGTGGTGTGTGTCGCAGGGATCAGAGCTGGGTCTGTACTTGTAAATGGCTGCCTCTCTGACTGGAGGCCTGTGACTAGTGGTGTGTGCCGCAGGGATCAGAGCTGGGTCTGTACTTGTAAATGGCTGCCTCTCTGACTGGAGGCCTCTGACTAGTGGTGTGTGTCGCAGGGATCAGAGCTGGGTCTGTACTTGTAAATGGCTGCCTCTCTGACGGGAGGCCTCTGACTAGTGGTGTGTGTCGCAGGGATCAGAGCTGGGTCTGTACTTGTAAATGGCTGCCTCTCTGACTGAAGGCCTGTGACTAGTGGTGTGTGCCGCAGGGATCAGAGCTGGGTCTGTACTTGTAAATGGCTGCCTCTCTGACTGGAGGCCTCTGACTAGTGGTGTGTGTCGCAGGGATCAGAGCTCGGTCTGTACTTGTAAATGGCTGCCTCTCTGACTGGAGGCCTGTGACTAGTGGTGTGTGCCACAGGGATCAGAGCTGGGTCTGTACTTGTAAATGGCTGCCTCTCTGACTGGAGGCCTATGACTAGTGGTGTGTGCCGCAGGGATCAGAGCTGGGTCTGTACTTGTAAATGGCTGCCTCTCTGACTGGAGGTCTGTGACTAGTGGTGTGTGCCGCAGGGATCAGAGCTGGGTCTGTACTTGTAAATGGCTGCCTCTCTGACTGGAGGCCTCTGACTAGTGGTGTGTGCCGCAGGGATCAGAGCTGGGTCTGTACTTGTAAATGGCT
The DNA here is from genome assembly GCF_048418815.1 of Hemitrygon akajei. Lineage (NCBI taxonomy): Eukaryota > Metazoa > Chordata > Chondrichthyes > Myliobatiformes > Dasyatidae > Hemitrygon > Hemitrygon akajei. Next base: position 3,093,800 of record NW_027331974.1, on the reverse strand, counting down.
GCCTCTATGACTGGAGGCCTATGACTAGTGGTGTGTGCCGCAGGGATCAGAGCTGGGTCTGTACTTGTAAATGGCTGCCTCTCTGACTGGAGGTCTGTGACTAGTGGTGTGTGCCGCAGGGATCAGAGCTGGGTCTGTACTTGTAAATGGCTGCCTCTCTGACTGGAGGCCTCTGACTAGTGGTGTGTGTCGCAGGGATCAGAGCTGGGTCTGTACTTGTAAATGGCCGCCTCTCTGACTGGAGGCCTATGACTAGTGGTGTGTGCCGCAGGGATCAGAGCTGGGTCTGTACTTGTAAATGGCTGCCTCTCTGACTGGAGGTCTGTGACTAGTGGTGTGTGCCGCAGGGATCAGAGCTGGGTCTGTACTTGTAAATGGCTGCCTCTATGACTGGAGGCCTATGACTAGTGGTGTGTGCCGCAGGGATCAGAGCTGGGTCTGTACTTGTAAATGGCTGCCTCTATGACTGGAGGCCTATGACTAGTGGTGTGTGCCGCAGGGATCAGAGCTGGGTCTGTACTTGTAAATGGCTGCCTCTCTGACTGGAGGTCTGTGACTAGTGGTGTGTGCCGCAGGGATCAGAGCTGGGTCTGTACTTGTAAATGGCTGCCTCTCTGACTGGAGGCCTCTGACTAGTGGTGTGTGTCGCAGGGATCAGAGCTGGGTCTGTACTTGTAAATGGCCGCCTCTCTGACTGGAGGCCTGTGACTAGTGGTGTGTGCCGCAGGGATCAGAGCTGGGTCTGTACTTGTAAATGGCTGCCTCTCTGACTGGAGCCCTGTGACCAGTGGTGTGTGCCGCAGGGATCAGAGCTGGGTCTGTACTCGTAAATGACTGCCTCTCTGACTGGAGCCCTGTGACTAGTGGTGTGTGCCGCAGGGATCAGAGCTGGGTCTGTACTTGTAAATGGCTGCCTCTCTGACTGGAGGCCTGTGACTAGTGTTGTGTGTGTCGCAGGGATCAGAGCTCGGTCTGTACTTGTAAATGGCTGCCTCTCTGAGTGGAGGCCTGTGACTAGTGGTGTGTGCCGCAGGGATCAGAGCTCGGTCTGTACTTGTAAATGGCTGCCTCTCTGAGTGGAGGCCTGTGACTAGTGGTGTGTGCCGCAGGGATCAGAGCTCGGTCTGTACTTGTAAATGGCTGCCTCTCTGAGTGGAGGCCTCTGACTAGTGGTGTGTGCCGTAGGGATCAGAGCTGGGTCTGTACTTGTAAATGGCTGCCTCTCTGACTGGAGGCCTGTGACTAGTGGTGTGTGCCGTAGGGATCAGAGCTCGGTCTGTACTTGTAAATGGCTGCCTCTCTGAGTGGAGGCCTGTGACTAGTGGTGTGTGCCGTTGGGATCAGAGCTGGGTCTGTACTTGTAAATGGCTGCCTCTCTGACTGGAGGCCTGTGACTAGTGGTGTGTGCCGCAGGGATCAGAGCTCGGTCTGTACTTGTAAATGGCTGCCTCTCTGACTGGAGGCCTGTGACTAGTGGTGTGTGCCGTAGGGATCAGAGCTGGGTCTGTACTTGTAAATGGCTGCCTCTCTGAGTGGAGGCCTCTGACTAGTGGTGTGTGCCGTAGGGATCAGAGCTCGGTCTGTACTTGTAAATGGCTGCCTCTCTGACTGGAGGCCTGTGACTAGTGGTGTGTGCCGTAGGGATCAGAGCTCGGTCTGTACTTGTAAATGGCTGCCTCTCTGACTGGAGGCCTGTGACTAGTGGTGTGTGCCGCAGGGATCAGAGCTCGGTCTGTACTTGTAAATGGCTGCCTCTCTGAGTGGAGGCCTGTGACTAGTGGTGTGTGCCGTAGGGATCAGAGCTGGGTCTGTACTTGTAAATGGCTGCCTCTCTGAGTTGAGGCCTGTGACTAGTGGTGTGTGCCGCAGGGATCAGAGCTGGGTCTGTACTTGTAAATGGCTGCCTCTCTGACTGAAGGCCTGTGACTAGTGGTGTGTGCCGTAGGGATCAGAGCTGGGTCTGTACTTGTAAATGGCTGCCTCTCTGAGTGGAGGCCTATGACTAGTGGTGTGTGCCGTAGGGATCAGAGCTCGGTCTGTACTTGTAAATGGCTGCCTCTCTGAGTGGAGGCATGTGACTAGTGGTGTGTGCCGCAGGGATCAGAGCTGGGTCTGTACTTGTAAATGGCTGCCTCTCTGAGTGGAGGCCTATGACTAGTGGTGTGTGCCGTAGGGATCAGAGCTCGGTCTGTACTTGTAAATGGCTGCCTCTCTGAGTGGAGGCCTGTGACTAGTGGTGTGTGCCGCAGGGATCAGAGCTGGGTCTGTACTTGTAAATGGCTGCCTCTCTGAGTGGAGGCCTCTGACTAGTGGTGTGTGCCGCAGGGATCAGAGCTGGGTCTGTACTTGTAAATGGCTTCCTCTCTGACTGGAGGCCCGCGACTAGTGGTGTGTGCCGCAGGGATCAGAGCTGGGTCTGTACTTGTAAATGGCTGCCTCTCTGACAGGAGGCCTGTGACTAGTGGTGTGTGCCGCAGGGATCAGAGCTGGGTCTGTACTTGTAAATGGCTGCCTCTCTGAGTTGAGGCCTGTGACTAGTGGTGTGTGCCGTAGGGATCAGAGCTGGGTCTGTACTTGTAAATGGCTGCCTCTCTGAGTTGAGGCCTGTGACTAGTGGTGTGTGCCGCAGGGATCAGAGCTGGGTCTGTACTTGTAAATGGCTGCCTCTCTGACTGAAGGCCTGTGACTAGTGGTGTGTGCCGTAGGGATCAGAGCTGGGTCTGTACTTGTAAATGGCTGCCTCTCTGAGTGGAGGCCTCTGACTAGTGGTGTGTGCCGTAGGGATCAGAGCTCGGTCTGTACTTGTAAATGGCTGCCTCTCTGACTGGAGGCCTCTGACTAGTGGTGTGTGCCGCAGGGATCAGAGCTGGGTCTGTACTTGTAAATGGCTTCCTCTCTGACTGGAGGCCTGTGACTAGTGGTGTGTGTCGCAGGGATCAGAGCTGGGTCTGTACTTGTAAATGGCTGCCTCTCTGACTGGAGGCCTGTGACTAGTGGTGTGTGCCGCAGGGATCAGAGCTGGGTCTGTACTTGTAAATGGCTGCCTCTCTGACTGGAGGTCTGTGACTAGTGGTGTGTGCCGCAGGGATCAGAGCTGGGTCTGTACTTGTAAATGGCTGCCTCTCTGACTGGAGGCCTCTGACTAGTGGTGTGTGTCGCAGGGATCAGAGCTGGGTCTGTACTTGTAAATGGCCGCCTCTCTGACTGGAGGCCTGTGACTAGTGGTGTGTGCCGCAGGGATCAGAGCTGGGTCTGTACTTGTAAATGGCTGCCTCTCTGACTGGAGCCCTGTGACTAGTGGTGTGTGCCGCAGGGATCAGAGCTGGGTCTGTACTTGTAAATGACTGCCTCTCTGACTGGAGCCCTGTGACTAGTGGTGTGTGCCGCAGGGATCAGAGCTGGGTCTGTACTTGTAAATGGCTGCCTCTCTGACTGGAGGCCTGTGACTAGTGTTGTGTGTGTCGTAGGGATCAGAGCTCGGTCTGTACTTGTAAATGGCTGCCTCTCTGAGTGGAGGCCTGTGACTAGTGGTGTGTGCCGCAGGGATCAGAGCTCGGTCTGTACTTGTAAATGGCTGCCTCTCTGAGTGGAGGCCTGTGACTAGTGGTGTGTGCCGCAGGGATCAGAGCTCGGTCTGTACTTGTAAATGGCTGCCTCTCTGAGTGGAGGCCTCTGACTAGTGGTGTGTGCCGTAGGGATCAGAGCTGGGTCTGTACTTGTAAATGGCTGCCTCTCTGACTGGAGGCCTGTGACTAGTGGTGTGTGCCGTAGGGATCAGAGCTCGGTCTGTACTTGTAAATGGCTGCCTCTCTGAGTGGAGGCCTGTGACTAGTGGTGTGTGCCGTTGGGATCAGAGCTGGGTCTGTACTTGTAAATGGCTGCCTCTCTGACTGGAGGCCTGTGACTAGTGGTGTGTGCCGCAGGGATCAGAGCTCGGTCTGTACTTGTAAATGGCTGCCTCTCTGACTGGAGGCCTGTGACTAGTGGTGTGTGCCGTAGGGATCAGAGCTGGGTCTGTACTTGTAAATGGCTGCCTCTCTGACTGAAGGCCTGTGACTAGTGGTGTGTGCCGTAGGGATCAGAGCTGGGTCTGTACTTGTAAATGGCTGCCTCTCTGAGTGGAGGCCTCTGACTAGTGGTGTGTGCCGTAGGGATCAGAGCTCGGTCTGTACTTGTAAATGGCTGCCTCTCTGACTGGAGGCCTGTGACTAGTGGTGTGTGCCGTAGGGATCAGAGCTCGGTCTGTACTTGTAAATGGCTGCCTCTCTGACTGGAGGCCTGTGACTAGTGGTGTGTGCCGCAGGGATCAGAGCTCGGTCTGTACTTGTAAATGGCTGCCTCTCTGACTGAAGGCCTGTGACTAGTGGTGTGTGCCGTAGGGATCAGAGCTGGGTCTGTACTTGTAAATGGCTGCCTCTCTGAGTGGAGGCCTGTGACTAGTGGTGTGTGCCGTAGGGATCAGAGCTGGGTCTGTACTTGTAAATGGCTGCCTCTCTGAGTTGAGGCCTGTGACTAGTGGTGTGTGCCGCAGGGATCAGAGCTGGGTCTGTACTTGTAAATGGCTGCCTCTCTGACTGAAGGCCTGTGACTAGTGGTGTGTGCCGTAGGGATCAGAGCTGGGTCTGTACTTGTAAATGGCTGCCTCTCTGAGTGGAGGCCTATGACTAGTGGTGTGTGCCGTAGGGATCAGAGCTCGGTCTGTACTTGTAAATGGCTGCCTCTCTGAGTGGAGGCCTGTGACTAGTGGTGTGTGCCGCAGGGATCAGAGCTGGGTCTGTACTTGTAAATGGCTGCCTCTCTGAGTGGAGGCCTATGACTAGTGGTGTGTGCCGTAGGGATCAGAGCTCGGTCTGTACTTGTAAATGGCTGCCTCTCTGAGTGGAGGCCTGTGACTAGTGGTGTGTGCCGCAGGGATCAGAGCTGGGTCTGTACTTGTAAATGGCTGCCTCTCTGAGTGGAGGCCTCTGACTAGTGGTGTGTGCCGCAGGGATCAGAGCTGGGTCTGTACTTGTAAATGGCTTCCTCACTGACTGGAGGCCCGCGACTAGTGGTGTGTGCCGCAGGGATCAGAGCTGGGTCTGTACTTGTAAATGGCTGCCTCTCTGACAGGAGGCCTGTGACTAGTGGTGTGTGCCGCAGGGATCAGAGCTGGGTCTGTACTTGTAAATGGCTGCCTCTCTGAGTTGAGGCCTGTGACTAGTGGTGTGTGCCGTAGGGATCAGAGCTGGGTCTGTACTTGTAAATGGCTGCCTCTCTGAGTTGAGGCCTGTGACTAGTGGTGTGTGCCGCAGGGATCAGAGCTGGGTCTGTACTTGTAAATGGCTGCCTCTCTGACTGAAGGCCTGTGACTAGTGGTGTGTGCCGTAGGGATCAGAGCTGGGTCTGTACTTGTAAATGGCTGCCTCTCTGAGTGGAGGCCTCTGACTAGTGGTGTGTGCCGTAGGGATCAGAGCTCGGTCTGTACTTGTAAATGGCTGCCTCTCTGACTGGAGGCCTCTGACTAGTGGTGTGTGCCGCAGGGATCAGAGCTGGGTCTGTACTTGTAAATGGCTTCCTCTCTGACTGGAGGCCCGCGACTAGTGGTGTGTGCCGCAGGGATCAGAGCTGGGTCTGTACTTGTAAATGGCCGCCTCTCTGAGTGGAGGCCCGTGACTAGTGGTGTGTGCCGCAGGGATCAGAGCTGGGTCTGTACTTGTAAATGGCTGCCTCTCTGACTGGAGGCCTGTGACTAGTGGTGTGTGCCGTAGGGATCAGAGCTGGGTCTGCACTTGTAAATGGCTGCCTCTCTGACTGGAGGCCTGTGACTAGTGGTGTGTGCCGCAGGGATCAGAGCTGTGTCTGTACTTGTAAATGGCCGCCTCTCTGACTGGAGGCCTGTGACTAGTGGTGTGTGCGGCAGGGATCAGAGCTGGGTCTTCACTTGTAAATGGCTGCCTCTCTGACTGGAGGCCTGTGACTAGTGGTGTGTGCCGCAGGGATCAGAGCTGGGTCTGTACTTGTAAATGGCCGCCTCTCTGACTGGAGGCCTGTGACTAGTGGTGTGTGCCGCAGGGATCAGAGCTGGGTCTGCACTTGTAAATGGCTGCCTCTCTGACTGGAGGCCTGTGACTAGTGGTGTGTACCGCAGGGATCAGAGCTGGGTCTGTACTTGTAAATGGCTGCCTCTCTGACTGGAGGCCGGTGACTAGTGGTGTGTGCCGCAGGGATCAGAGCTGGGTCTGTTCTTGTAAATGGCTGCCTCTCTGACTGGAGGCCTCTGACTAGTGGTGTGTGCCGCAGGGATCAGAGCTGGGTCTGTACTTGTAAATGGCTGCCTCTCTGACTGGAGGCCTGTGACTAGTGGTGTGTGCCGCAGGGATCAGAGCTGGGTCTGTACTTGTAAATGTCTGCATCTCTGACTGGAGGCCTCTGACTAGTGGTGTGTGCCGCAGGGATCAGAGCTGGGTCTGTTCTTGTAAATGGCTGCCTCTCTGACTGGAGGCCTCTGACTAGTGGTGTGTGCCGCAGGGATCAGAGCTGGGTCTGTACTTGTAAATGGCTGCCTCTCTGACTGGAGGCCTGTGACTAGTGGTGTGTGCCGCAGGGATCAGAGCTGGGTCTGTTCTTGTAAATGGCTGCCTCTCTGACTGGAGGCCCGTGACTAGTGGTGTGTGCTGCAGGGATCAGAGCTGGGTCTGTACTTGTAAATGGCTGCCTATCTGACTGGAGGCCTGTGACTAGTGGTGTGTGCTGCAGGGATCAGAGCTGGGTCTGTACTTGTAAATGGCTTCCTCTCTGACTGGAGGCCTGTGACTAGTGGTGTGTGTCGCAGGGATCAGAGCTGGGTCTGTACTTGTAAATGGCTGCCTCTCTGACTGGAGGCCTGTGACTAGTGGTGTGTGCCGCAGGGATCAGAGCTGGGTCTGTACTTGTAAATGGCTGCCTCTCTGACTGGAGGTCTGTGACTAGTGGTGTGTGCCGCAGGGATCAGAGCTGGGTCTGTACTTGTAAATGGCTGCCTCTCTGACTGGAGGCCTCTGACTAGTGGTGTGTGTCGCAGGGATCAGAGCTGGGTCTGTACTTGTAAATGGCCGCCTCTCTGACTGGAGGCCTGTGACTAGTGGTGTGTGCCGCAGGGATCAGAGCTGGGTCTGTACTTGTAAATGGCTGCCTCTCTGACTGGAGCCCTGTGACTAGTGGTGTGTGCCGCAGGGATCAGAGCTGGGTCTGTACTTGTAAATGACTGCCTCTCTGACTGGAGCCCTGTGACTAGTGGTGTGTGCCGCAGGGATCAGAGCTGGGTCTGTACTTGTAAATGGCTGCCTCTCTGACTGGAGGCCTGTGACTAGTGTTGTGTGTGTCGTAGGGATCAGAGCTCGGTCTGTACTTGTAAATGGCTGCCTCTCTGAGTGGAGGCCTGTGACTAGTGGTGTGTGCCGCAGGGATCAGAGCTCGGTCTGTACTTGTAAATGGCTGCCTCTCTGAGTGGAGGCCTGTGACTAGTGGTGTGTGCCGCAGGGATCAGAGCTCGGTCTGTACTTGTAAATGGCTGCCTCTCTGAGTGGAGGCCTCTGACTAGTGGTGTGTGCCGTAGGGATCAGAGCTGGGTCTGTACTTGTAAATGGCTGCCTCTCTGACTGGAGGCCTGTGACTAGTGGTGTGTGCCGTAGGGATCAGAGCTCGGTCTGTACTTGTAAATGGCTGCCTCTCTGAGTGGAGGCCTGTGACTAGTGGTGTGTGCCGTTGGGATCAGAGCTGGGTCTGTACTTGTAAATGGCTGCCTCTCTGACTGGAGGCCTGTGACTAGTGGTGTGTGCCGCAGGGATCAGAGCTCGGTCTGTACTTGTAAATGGCTGCCTCTCTGACTGGAGGCCTGTGACTAGTGGTGTGTGCCGTAGGGATCAGAGCTGGGTCTGTACTTGTAAATGGCTGCCTCTCTGACTGAAGGCCTGTGACTAGTGGTGTGTGCCGTAGGGATCAGAGCTGGGTCTGTACTTGTAAATGGCTGCCTCTCTGAGTGGAGGCCTCTGACTAGTGGTGTGTGCCGTAGGGATCAGAGCTCGGTCTGTACTTGTAAATGGCTGCCTCTCTGACTGGAGGCCTGTGACTAGTGGTGTGTGCCGTAGGGATCAGAGCTCGGTCTGTACTTGTAAATGGCTGCCTCTCTGACTGGAGGCCTGTGACTAGTGGTGTGTGCCGCAGGGATCAGAGCTCGGTCTGTACTTGTAAATGGCTGCCTCTCTGAGTGGAGGCCTGTGACTAGTGGTGTGTGCCGTAGGGATCAGAGCTGGGTCTGTACTTGTAAATGGCTGCCTCTCTGAGTTGAGGCCTGTGACTAGTGGTGTGTGCCGCAGGGATCAGAGCTGGGTCTGTACTTGTAAATGGCTGCCTCTCTGACTGAAGGCCTGTGACTAGTGGTGTGTGCCGTAGGGATCAGAGCTGGGTCTGTACTTGTAAATGGCTGCCTCTCTGAGTGGAGGCCTATGACTAGTGGTGTGTGCCGTAGGGATCAGAGCTCGGTCTGTACTTGTAAATGGCTGCCTCTCTGAGTGGAGGCCTGTGACTAGTGGTGTGTGCCGCAGGGATCAGAGCTGGGTCTGTACTTGTAAATGGCTGCCTCTCTGAGTGGAGGCCTATGACTAGTGGTGTGTGCCGTAGGGATCAGAGCTCGGTCTGTACTTGTAAATGGCTGCCTCTCTGAGTGGAGGCCTGTGACTAGTGGTGTGTGCCGCAGGGATCAGAGCTGGGTCTGTACTTGTAAATGGCTGCCTCTCTGAGTGGAGGCCTCTGACTAGTGGTGTGTGCCGCAGGGATCAGAGCTGGGTCTGTACTTGTAAATGGCTTCCTCTCTGACTGGAGGCCCGCGACTAGTGGTGTGTGCCGCAGGGATCAGAGCTGGGTCTGTACTTGTAAATGGCTGCCTCTCTGACAGGAGGCCTGTGACTAGTGGTGTGTGCCGCAGGGATCAGAGCTGGGTCTGTACTTGTAAATGGCTGCCTCTCTGAGTTGAGGCCTGTGACTAGTGGTGTGTGCCGTAGGGATCAGAGCTGGGTCTGTACTTGTAAATGGCTGCCTCTCTGAGTTGAGGCCTGTGACTAGTGGTGTGTGCCGCAGGGATCAGAGCTGGGTCTGTACTTGTAAATGGCTGCCTCTCTGACTGAAGGCCTGTGACTAGTGGTGTGTGCCGTAGGGATCAGAGCTGGGTCTGTACTTGTAAATGGCTGCCTCTCTGAGTGGAGGCCTCTGACTAGTGGTGTGTGCCGTAGGGATCAGAGCTCGGTCTGTACTTGTAAATGGCTGCCTCTCTGACTGGAGGCCTCTGACTAGTGGTGTGTGCCGCAGGGATCAGAGCTGGGTCTGTACTTGTAAATGGCTTCCTCTCTGACTGGAGGCCCGCGACTAGTGGTGTGTGCCGCAGGGATCAGAGCTGGGTCTGTACTTGTAAATGGCCGCCTCTCTGAGTGGAGGCCCGTGACTAGTGGTGTGTGCCGCAGGGATCAGAGCTGGGTCTGTACTTGTAAATGGCTGCCTCTCTGACTGGAGGCCTGTGACTAGTGGTGTGTGCCGTAGGGATCAGAGCTGGGTCTGCACTTGTAAATGGCTGCCTCTCTGACTGGAGGCCTATGACTAGTGGTGTGTGCCGCAGGGATCAGAGCTGGGTCTGTACTTGTAAATGGCTGCCTCTCTGACTGGAGGCCTCCGACTAGTGTTGTGTGCCGCAGGGATCAGAGCTGGGTCTGTACTTGTAAATGTCTGCATCTCTGACTGGAGGCCTCTGACTAGTGGTGTGTGCCGCAGGGATCAGAGCTGGGTCTGTTCTTGTAAATGGCTGCCTCTCTGACTGGAGGCCTCTGACTAGTGGTGTGTGCCGCAGGGATCAGAGCTGGGTCTGTACTTGTAAATGGCTGCCTCTCTGACTGGAGGCCTGTGACTAGTGGTGTGTGCCGCAGGGATCAGAGCTGGGTCTGTTCTTGTAAATGGCTGCCTCTCTGACTGGAGGCCCGTGACTAGTGGTGTGTGCTGCAGGGATCAGAGCTGGGTCTGTACTTGTAAATGGCTGCCTATCTGACTGGAGGCCTGTGACTAGTGGTGTGTGCTGCAGGGATCAGAGCTGGGTCTGTACTTGTAAATGGCTGCCTCTCTGACTGGAGGCCTGTGACTAGTGGTGTGTGCCGCAGGGATCAGAGCTGGGTCTGTACTTGTAAATGGCCGCCTCTCTGACTGGAGGCCTGTGACTAGTGGTGTGTGCCGCAGGGATCAGAGCTGGGTCTGTACTTGTAAATGGCCGCCTCTCTGACTGGAGGCCTGTGACTAGTGGTGTGTGCCGCAGGGATCAGAGCTGGGTCTGTACTTGTAAATGGCCGCCTCTCTGACTGGAGGCCTGTGACTAGTGGTGTGTGCCACAGGGATCAGAGCTCGGTCTGTACTTCTAAATGGCTGCCTCTCTGACTGGAGGCCTGTGACCAGTGGTGTGTGCCACAGGGATCAGAGCTGGGTCTGTACTTGTAAATGGCTGCCTCTCTGACTGGAGGCCTGTGACTAGTGGTGTGTGCCACAGGGATCAGAGCTGGGTCTGTACTTGTAAATGGCTGCCTCTCTGACTGGAGGCCTGTCACTAGTGGTGTGTGCCGCAGGGATCAGAGCTCGGTCTGTACTTGTAAATGGCTGCCTCTCTGACTGGAGGCCTGTGACTAGTGGTGTGTGTCGTAGGGATCAGAGCTGGGTCTGTACTTGTAAATGGCCGACTCTCTGACTGGAGACCTGTGACTAGTGGTGTGTGCCGTAGGGATCAGAGCTGGGTCTGTACTTGTAAATGGCTGCCTCTCTGACTGGAGGCCTGTGACTAGTGGTGTGTGCCTCAGGGATTAGAGCTGGGTCTGTACTTGTAAATGGCTGCCTCTCTGACAGGAGGCCTGTGACTAGTGGTGTGTGCCACAGGGGTCAGAGCTGGGTCTGTACTTGTAAATGGCTGCCTCTCTGACAGGAGGCCTGTGACTAGTGGTGTGTGCCTCAGGGATTAGAGCTGGGTCTGTACTTGTAAATGGCTGCCTCTCTGACAGGAGGCCTGTGACTAGTGGTGTGTGCCGCAGGGATCAGAGCTGGGTCTGTACTTGTAAATGGCTGCCTCTCTGACAGGAGGCCTGTGACTAGTGGTGTGTGTCGTAGGGATCAGAGCTGGGTCTGTACTTGTAAATGGCCGACTCTCTGACTGGAGACCTGTGACTAGTGGTGTGTGCCGCAGGGATCAGAGCTGGGTCTGTACTTGTAAATGGCTGCCTCTCTGACTGGAGGCCTGTGACTAGTGGTGTGTGCCTCAGGTATTAGAGCTGGGTCTGTACTTGTAAATGGCTGCCTCTCTGACAGGAGGCCTGTGACTAGTGGTGTGTGCCACAGGGATCAGAGCTCGGTCTGTACTTGTAAATGGCCGACTCTCTGACTGGAGGCCTGTGACTAGTGGTGTGTGCCGCAGGGATCAGAGCTGGGACTGTACTTGTTTGTCACCTATGTCGACAAATTTGCGAATGACACCAAGATTTGGGCTGTAGTGGAGAATAAGGAAAGCTATTAAAGCTTGCAGCAAGATCGAGACCAGCTGGAAAAATGGGATTGAAATTGGCAAATGGAATTTAATGCAGACAAGTGTGAGGTGTTGCTCTTTGGTAGAACATTCCAGGGTAGGGCTTACACAGTGAGCAGTAGGTCACTGAAGAGTGAGGTAGAACAGGGGGAACTGGGAATACAAATCCATAATCCCTCGAAAGTAACATCACAGGTAGATAGGGTCATAATGTGCTTTTGGCACGTTGGCCTTCATAAATCACAGTATTGAGTAAAGGAGTTGGATGTCCTGTTGAAGTTGAAGACGTGGTGAGGCCCAATTTAGAGAATTGTGTACAGTTCTGTTCATCTACCTACAGGTCGGATATCAACAAGATTCAAAGGGTGCAGAGAGAATTGACAAGGATGTTACCTGGACTTGAGGACCTGAGTTACAGGGAAAGGTTGAACAGGTTATGACTTTATTCCCCAGAATGTAGTAGAATGAGGGGAGATGTGACAGATGTTTATTTAGCCTATCCATACCCCTCACAATACAATATTATGGAGAGGGTAAATGTAAACAGAGCCTGAACTGTTTCAGGGGAACACGAGAGGGATCTTCTTCACTGAGAGAGAGGCGAGAGCGTGGGACAAGCTGCCAGCAGAAGAGGTGGATGCACGTTCGATTTCAACATTCAAGAGAAATGTGGATTGTACGAGGGTGGGAGGTGTACAGAGGGTTCTGGTCTGGGTGGAGGTCGATTGGACGAGGCAGGTTAATCGTTCAGCAGGGACTAGATGGACAGAAAGTCCTGTTTCTGTGTTGTGGTGTTCTGAGACTCTTCTCTGATTTCTGGGTTTTCTCCCCGTTTAGAAATTACTCTACATTTTTATTCTTTCTAACAAAGTCTATGACCATACACTTCCCTACACTGTATTCCATCTGACACTTCTTTACCCATTCTCCTAATCTGTCTGAGTCTTTCTGCAGACACTCTGCTTCCTCAACACTACCTGCCCCTCTACTTAACTTCGTATCATCCTCAAACTTTGCACAAAGCTATCAATTCTGTCATCAAAATCACGGATGTTTCATGTGAAAAGAAGCAGTCCCAACACCAAACATCACGACTCACCAGCAGCCAATCAGAAAAGGCCCCGTTTATTCCCACTCATTGCCTCCTGCCAGTCAGCCAATCCTCCATCCTGCTAGTATCTTCCCTGGGCTCTTATCTTGTTCAACAGCCTCATGTGCAGTACTTTGTCAAAGACCGACTGAAAATCCAAGTAAACAACATCCACTGACTCTCTTTTCTCTCCCCTGCCTGTTATTTTCTCAAAGAATTTCAGAGATTTCTCATGCAAGATTTCCCCTAAGGAAACCATGCAGACTACGGCCTATATTTTGATGTGCCTTCAAGTTCCCCAAAACCTCATCGTTAGTAATGGACTCCAACATCTTACCAAACACTGAAGTCAGATGAACTGGCCTATGAATTACTGTCCGAGTTTGCAACTTTCTGTAGCTTTTTCTGATCCTGTACAGTATCCCCTCCATTCCAGAGAGTGATGAACCAGTTAGAATGCTCTCTGCCGTACCTCTGTAGAAATTTGTGAGTCTTTGGTGACAAATCAAGTCTCCTCAAACTCTTAAATACAGCCACTGTCGTGCCTTCTTTGTAATTCCATTAATGTTGGGCCCAGGAGAGATCTTCAGAGATGTTGACACACAGGGACTTGAAACTGCTCACCCTTTCCACTGCTGATCCCTCATTGAAGACTGGTGTGTGTTCCCTTGACTTCCCCTTGCTGAAGTCCACAGTCAATTCCCTGGTCTTACTGACATTAAGTGCAAGGTTGTTGTTTTGACAGCACACAACCAGCTGATCTACCCCACTCCTGTACACCTCCTCATCACCATCTGAACTGCTGCCAGCAATAGTTGTGGAATCTGCAAATTTTGAGGGGCCGGGACATCTTCTGCTCCTGGTGTGTTGTCTTCTTGCATAATGAGATGAGGGGCCTCAGGAGGTAACTCTGGAGCAGTGTCCTGGTTTCATTCCACACACTGATCAGTAGATTAAATGGCCACAGAAAACTGCCACTGGGGGAATGTGGAGACAATAACGTGTGATTAGGGTAGGATCAGTGTCAATGGTGTTTGATGGTCAGCAGGTACCCAGTGGGCCAAAGAGCCTGTTTCTGTGTTGTAGGACTGTGACTCTCTTTCTCCCTTCCTCTCTCACCTCTGCTGTCTTTCACTTTCTCACTCTCCCAATCCCCCTCCCCTCGAACACCTCAATGCATTGTTTCTGACCTGTGACATTCACCAAATGTGACCTGTGTCTATGATGTGAAAACCCCTCTGTTCTCAGTCTGTTTGCATCCGGTGGCAAACAGGAGAACAGAACAGGGCAGAATTAACTAGAGGGATGTTCCTATTGGAACTGTAATGGCCAAGAAGCAAAAGTGAATAATCTGGAATGTTTTGCAGAGAAACTGAATATTCAGCCCCACAAACTACATGGCATCTCCCTGACCCTCTCTCACCTCCCACACCCCCCCCCCTTTTCTGTCTCACTCTCCGTATCAGCTCAGCACCCTATTCCAGGAACTCCTCTCAGTTCTGTTAGTGGGTGAATTTGCATCTGTGGCTTTCAACACGTGATACCTGCGTGAGTGAAATGAAGAGTCCATTGTTCTCAATCTGTGTGTTTTTTTGGTGCCTTTGATTTCCTGTTGTTTGCCTCCCACCCTTCAGAAAGAGTGGAGTGACATTTACAATTCTCCATTCCTCCGAAACCATCCCAGAATCCAGTGATTGTTGAAAGATCACTTCTAATGCCTCCACAATCATTTCAGCCACCTCTTTCAGAACCCTGGGGTGTAGTCCATCTGGTCCAGCTGACTTATCGACTTTCAGACCTTTCACCTACCCAAGCACCTTCTCCTTAGTAATAGCAACTACACTCACTTCTGCACCCTGACACTCGAATTTCTGGCAGACTGATGGTGTCTTTCACAGTGAAGAAAAGTACAAAATACTTATTAAGTTTTTCCGCCTTTCTTAATACTGTATTATGACCTCTCCAGTGTCATTTTCCACTTGTCTCTATTTTACTTTTTGCATACCTGAAAAACATTTTGTTTTCTTCTTTTAAATTACTGGCTAATTAACCTTCACATTTAATCTTTTCTCATTATTGCTTTTTTATTGCCTTCATTTAGTTTTTAAAACCCTCCAGCTTCCCACTAATTATTGATTTACTGTATGGCCTTACTTTCAAATTTATGCATTCATTGATTTCCCTTTACAGTTACAGTTGCCTCATCTTCCCTTTGCAATATTTCTTTATCTTTGGTATTTATCTATCCTGCATTTCCAAATTACTCCCAGAAACTCCAGCCATTGCTGCTCTGCCATCATCCCTGCTAATGTCCACTTCCAATCAACTTTGGCCAGCTCCTCTCTCATGCCTCTGTAGTTCCCTTTACTCCACTGTAATACTGATACATCTGATTTTAGCTTCTCCCTCTCAAACTGCAGGGTGAATTCCATTATATCATGATCACGGCGTCATTGCACAACACCAAATCCAGACTTGTCTTTTCCCTGGCGGGCTGAACCACGAGCTGCTTTAAAAAGCCATTTCATAGGCATTCTACAAATTCCTTCTTTTGGTATCCAGCACCAACATGATTTTCCCAATCTACCTGCAAATTGAAATCCCCATGGTTATCATTACATTGTCCTTTTTACATGCCCTTCCTATCTCCTGTTGCAATTTGTAGTCTACATCCATGTTACTGTTCTGAGGCCTGTGTAAATTGAATTGGAATTGACCTTACAACTTACAACCTTCATATACAGGAGTAAAAGTCTTATGTAGGGCTCTCAGTACCAGTAACCGCGGTGTTAACTGTTCAGGCTAACAAAATGGCTTCTTTGTATTGTTATAATGAAATGGCTTCTCTGTAATGTTACTTAATGCTGTAATGGGTTTCTGTATCTGGAATGTTTGGGTTATAACTGTAGCTAAGGGGGGAACTAGCCAATGGAGGATTGTTATGCTATCTTGTATCTGTGAGCTGAGCAGGAGTTCGCGGTCTTTTTTCGGGAGGCGAGCAAGGAGGATGACGTGTGAGGAGTGGACAGCGGTTCCAGGGCAGTGGATACTGGACGTTGGCGGTTCGGACGGTGGCCGAAGGCTCGGAAGGTCGTTGTGGATGGAACTGGAGGTGCGAGCTCCAACGTATTAAAATATTATGTGCACAAACTGATAAACTTACTGATTTGGCATTTTTAGGTTATCTGTTTCTACTCACCCGTCACTAGGAAATAACTATAAAGTTGTAATTATTTACTTGCCTTTGTTGTATTGTCTGATATTTGTGTTGCGAGTGTGTATTGGCGGGGGGCACTACACCGTATTTACACCGAAGTACTGCACTATTGGCAGGGCGACGGCGGTTCACCCTAGGTGAACGGGGGTAAATTGGGGACACAGATGCTACACTTATGTTACGTCTCAATCTAAATGTGCAATTTATACTAATTTATAATAAATATTATGTACACCAGGACAGTCAATATAACATAGAAACACAGTTGTATCAGTGTGAATTAATCAGTCTGATGGCCTGGTGGAAGAAGCTGTCCCGGAGCCTGTTGGTCCTGGCGTTTATGCTGCGGTACCGTTTCCCGGATGGTAGCAGCTGGAACAGTTTGTGTTTGGGGTGACTCGGGTCCCCAATGATCCTTTTTACACACCTGTCTTTGTAAATGTCCTCAATAGTGGGAAGTTCACATCTACAGATGCGCTGGGCTGTCCACACCACTCTCTGCAGAGTCCTGTGATTGAGGGAAGTACAGTTCCCATACCAGGCAGTGATGCAGCCGGTCAAGATGCTCTCAATTGTGCCCCTGTAGAAAGTTCTTAGGATATGGGGCCCACACCAAACTTCTTCAACCATCTGAGGTGAAAGAGGCACTATTGTGCTTTTCCACCACACAGCTGGTATGTACAGACCATGTGAGATCCTCGGTGATGTTTATGCCGAGGAACTTAAGGCTGTTCACCCTCTCAACCCCAGATCCATTGATGTCAATAGGGGCTAGCCTGTCTCCATTCCTCCTGTAGTCCATAACCAGCTCCTTTTATTTTTTAACGACATTGAGGGAGAGGTTGTTTTCTTGACACCTCTGTGTCAGTGTGATACAATTCTCATCAGGGTTTTTTCAGCCTTGCAGATTCTGAATTTTACCCACAAGGATTGTACATATTCTCAATCGTATGTCAACTCTCTCTCAGAATTCAATTTCCACCCCAACTTTCTGCTTACCCTCCTATCCATTCAATACAATGTGTATGTTAAACACATTCCCAGATTCCTCTGTTCTACCGCACCGTTCCCTGTGTGAGTCTGAACCTGCTTTACATTCCCAAAGTGCGATCATGCTTGTCTGCATTAAATTCCATCTGCCATTTCCCCAGCTCATCCAGATCCTGCTGCAGATATTGATAGCCTTCCTCACGCCCACTATGCCCCCAGCGTTGGTGTCTCCCACACACTGGCCGAGTCAGTTTACCTTGGTCTCACACAGAACATCAAACAGTACAGCACAGGAACAGGCCATTTGGCCCACAATGTTGTACTGGACCAGCTAAAAAGGAAATCAAAAAATCCAAAATCTAATCCCTCCTTCCCACACAATGTCCAAATCCCTCTATCTTCCTCACATCCATCAGTCAATCTAAACGTCCTTTAAAAACCCCTAATGTATATGCCTCTACCATCATACCAGGCAGCGATTTCCAGGCATCCACCATTCCGTGAGTAAAAAAAACTTACCCCTCACATCCCCCTTGAACCTACCCCTCTCTCACCTTCAATACCTGCCCTCTGGAGTTGGACACTTCAACCCTGGAAACAGACACTCCTTATCTGCTCTATCTCAGCCTCTCATAATCATAAAAACCTCGATCAGATCTTCCCTCAGCCTCCACTGTTCCAAAGAAAATAACCCAAGTTTTCTGCCCCATCCACACCCCTTGCACTAAGATGGTCCCAGTTTACATGAGGGAAGTTGAAACCCCCCATGACAACAACATTATTTTTCTCATACGCATCTCTCCCATTTCCCGCACATCTGCCCTCACTCACCCCATCCACCCGCCACCCCACTCCTTGTTCCCCTTGTCCTTACCTACCACCCCACCAGCCTCCAGGTCCAACATATAATTCTCCGTAACTTCCGCCACCTCCAACGGGATCCCACTACCAAACACATCTTTCTGCTTTTCGCAGGGATCGCTCCCTACGCGAGTCCCTTGTCCACTCGTCCCCCCATCCCTTCCCACCGATCTCCCTCCTGGCACTTATCCTTGTAAATGGAACAAGTGCTACACCTGCCCTTACACTTCCTCCCTCACCACCATTCAGGGCCCCAGACAGTCCTTCCAGGTGAGGCGACACTTCACCTATGAGTGGGCTGGTGTGGTATACTGCATCCGGTGCTCCCGGTGTGGCCTTTTATATATTGGTGAGACCCAACGCAGACTGGGAGACTGTTTCGCTGAACACCTACGCTCGGTCCGCCAGAGAAAGCAGGATCTCCCAGTGGCCACACATTTTAATTCCACGTCCCATTCCCATTCTGATATGTCTATCCATGGCCTCCTCTATTGTCAAAATGAATCCAAACTCAGGTTGGAGGAACAACACCTTATATACCTGCTGGGTAGCCTCCAACCTGATGGCATGAACATTGACTTCTCTAACTTCTGTTAATGCCCCTCCTTCCCTTCTTACCCCATCCCTGACATATTTAGTTGTTTACCTGTTCTCCATCTCCCTCTGGTGCTTCCCCCCCCCCCCTTTCTTTCTCCTGAGGCCTCCCGTCCCATGATCCTTTCCCTTCTCCAGCTCTGTATCACTTTCGCCAATCACCTTTCCAGCTCTTAGCTTCACCCCACCCCCTCCGGTCTACTCCTATCATTTTGCATTTCCCCCTCCCCCCACTACTTTCAAATCTCTTACTATCTTTTCTTTCGGTTAGTCCTGACGAAGGATTTCGGCCCAAAACGTCGACAAGCGCTTCTCCCTATAGATGCTGCCTAGCCTGCTGTGTTCTACCAGCATTTTGTGTGTGTTGTTGTTTGAATTTCCAGCATCTGCAGATTTCCTCATGTTTGCTCCATTATTTTTACACATTTCCTTAACCTGATTAAATATCTATTCAATGTCCCGGTGACTACTGGGGGTGTGTTGTTCAATCCCATCAGTGTGATTGCACCGTTCCACCCAATGTCTGACCCTTAACCTGATTACATATCTATTCAATGTCCTGGTGACTACTGGGGGTGTGTTGTTCAATCCCATCAGTGTGATTGCACCCTGGGTTCCACCCAATGTCTGACCCTTAACCTGATTACATATCTATTCAATGTCCCGGTGACTACTGGGGGTGTGTTGTTCAATCCCATCAGTGTGATTGCACCCTGGGTTCCACCCAATGTCTGACCCTTAACCTGATTACATATCTATTCAATGTCCCGGTGACTACTGGGGGTGTGTTGTTCAATCCCATCAGTGTGATTGCACCGTTCCACCCAATGTCTGACCCTTAACCTGATTACATATCTATTCAATGTCCCGGTGACTACTGGGGGTGTGTTGTTCAATCCCATCAGTGTGATTGCACCCTGGGTTCCACCCAATGTCTGACCCTTAACCTGATTACATATCTATTCAATGTCCCGGTGACTACTGGGGGTGTGTTGTTCAATCCCATCAGTGTGATTGCACCGTTCCACCCAATGTCTGACCCTTAACCTGATTACATATCTATTCAATGTCCCGGTGACTACTGGGGGTGTGTTGTTCAATCCCATCAGTGTGATTGCACCCTGAGTTCCACCCAATGTCTGACCCTTAACCTGATTACATATCTATTCAATGTCCCGGTGACTACTGGGGGTGTGTTGTTCAATCCCATCAGTGTGATTGCACCCTGGGTTCCACCCAATGTCTGACCCTTAACCTGATTACATATCTATTCAATGTCCCGGTGACTACTGGGGGTGTGTTGTTCAATCCCATCAGTGTGATTGCACCCTGGGTTCCACCCAATGTCTGACCCTTAACCTGATTACATATCTATTCAATGTCCCGGTGACTACTGGGGGTGTGTTGTTCAATCCCATCAGTGTGATTGCACCCTGGGTTCCACCCAATGTCTGACCCTTAACCTGATTACATATCTATTCAATGTCCCGGTGACTACTGGGGGTGTGTTGTTCAATCCCATCAGTGTGATTGCACCCTGGGTTCCACCCAATGTCTGACCCTTAACCTGATTACATATCTATTCAATGTCCCGGTGACTACTGGGGGTGTGTTGTTCAATCCCATCAGTGTGATTGCACCCTGGGTTCCACCCAATGTCTGACCCTTAACCTGATTACATATCTATTCAATGTCCCGGTGACTACTGGGGGTGTGTTGTTCAATCCCATCAGTGTGATTGCACCCTTCCACCCAATGTCTGACCCTTAACCTGATTACATATCTATTCAATGTCCCGGTGACTACTGGGGGTGTGTTGTTCAATCCCATCAGTGTGATTGCACCCTGGGTTCCACCCAATGTCTGACCCTTAACCTGATTACATATCTATTCAATGTCCCGGTGACTACTGGGGGTGTGTTGTTCAATCCCATCAGTGTGATTGCACCCTGGGTTCCACCCAATGTCTGACCCTTAACCTGATTACATATCTATTCAATGTCCCGGTGACTACTGGGGGTGTGTTGTTCAATCCCATCAGTGTGATTGCACCCTGAGTTCCACCCAATGTCTGACCCTTAACCTGATTACATATCTATTCAATGTCCCGGTGACTACTGGGGGTGTGTTGTTCAATCCCATCAGTGTGATTGCACCCTGGGTTCCACCCAATGTCTGACCCTTAACCTGATTACATATCTATTCAATGTCCCGGTGACTACTGGGGGTGTGTTGTTCAATCCCATCAGTGTGATTGCACCCTGAGTTCCACCCAATGTCTGACCCTTAACCTGATTACATATCTATTCAATGTCCCGGTGACTACTGGGGGTGTGTTGTTCAATCCCATCAGTGTGATTGCACCCTGAGTTCCACCCAATGTCTGACCCTTAACCTGATTACATATCTATTCAATGTCCCGGTGACTACTGGGGGTGTGTTGTTCAATCCCATCAGTGTGATTGCACCCTGGGTTCCACCCAATGTCTGACCCTTAACCTGATTACATATCTATTCAATGTCCCGGTGACTACTGGGGGTGTGTTGTTCAATCCCATCAGTGTGATTGCACCCTTCCACCCAATGTCTGACCCTTAACCTGATTACATATCTATTCAATGTCCCGGTGACTACTGGGGGTGTGTTGTTCAATCCCATCAGTGTGATTGCACCCTGGGTTCCACCCAATGTCTGACCCTTAACCTGATTACATATCTATTCAATGTCCCGGTGACTACTGGGGGTGTGTTGTTCAATCCCATCAGTGTGATTGCACCCTTCCACCCAATGTCTGACCCTTAACCTGATTACATATCTATTCAATGTCCCGGTGACTACTGGGGGTGTGTTGTTCAATCCCATCAGTGTGATTGCACCCTGGGTTCCACCCAATGTCTGACCCTTAACCTGATTACATATCTATTCAATGTCCCGGTGACTACTGGGGGTGTGTTGTTCAATCCCATCAGTGTGATTGCACCCTGGGTTCCACCCAATGTCTGACCCTTAACCTGATTACATATCTATTCAATGTCCCGGTGACTACTGGGGGTGTGTTGTTCAATCCCATCAGTGTGATTGCACCCTGGGTTCCACCCAATGTCTGACCCTTAACCTGATTACATATCTATTCAATGTCCCGGTGACTACTGGGGGTGTGTTGTTCAATCCCATCAGTGTGATTGCACCCTGAGTTCCACCCAATGTCTGACCCTTAACCTGATTACATATCTATTCAATGTCCCGGTGACTACTGGGGGTGTGTTGTTCAATCCCATCAGTGTGATTGCACCCTGGGTTCCACCCAATGTCTGACCCTTAACCTGATTACATATCTATTCAATGTCCCGGTGACTACTGGGGGTGTGTTGTTCAATCCCATCAGTGTGATTGCACCCTTCCACCCAATGTCTGACCCTTAACCTGATTACATATCTATTCAATGTCCCGGTGACTACTGGGGGTGTGTTGTTCAATCCCATCAGTGTGATTGCACCCTGGGTTCCACCCAATGTCTGACCCTTAACCTGATTACATATCTATTCAATGTCCCGGTGACTACTGGGGGTGTGTTGTTCAATCCCATCAGTGTGATTGCACCCTTCCACCCAATGTCTGACCCTTAACCTGATTACATATCTATTCAATGTCCCGGTGACTACTGGGGGTGTGTTGTTCAATCCCATCAGTGTGATTGCACCCTGAGTTCCACCCAATGTCTGACCCTTAACCTGATTACATATCTATTCAATGTCCCGGTGACTACTGGGGGTGTGTTGTTCAATCCCATCAGTGTGATTGCACCCTGAGTTCCACCCAATGTCTGACCCTTAACCTGATTACATATCTATTCAATGTCCGGTGACTACTGGGGGTGTGTTGTTCAATCCCATCAGTGTGATTGCACCCTGGGTTCCACCCAATGTCTGACCCTTAACCTGATTACATATCTATTCAATGTCCCGGTGACTACTGGGGGTGTGTTGTTCAATCCCATCAGTGTGATTGCACCCTGGGTTCCACCCAATGTCTGACCCTTAACCTGATTACATATCTATTCAATGTCCCGGTGACTACTGGGGGTGTGTTGTTCAATCCCATCAGTGTGATTGCACCCTTCCACCCAATGTCTGACCCTAACCTGATTACATATCTATTCAATGTCCGGTGACTACTGGGGGTGTGTTGTTCAATCCCATCAGTGTGATTGCACCCTGGGTTCACCCAATGTCTGACCCTTAACCTGATTACATATCTATTCAATGTCCCGGTGACTACTGGGGGTGTGTTGTTCAATCCCATCAGTGTGATTGCACCCTGGGTTCCACCCAATGTCTGACCCTTAACCTGATTACATATCTATTCAATGTCCCGGTGACTACTGGGGGTGTGTTGTTCAATCCCATCAGTGTGATTGCACCCTGGGTTCCACCCAATGTCTGACCCTTAACCTGATTACATATCTATTCAATGTCCCGGTGACTACTGGGGGTGTGTTGTTCAATCCCATCAGTGTGATTGCACCCTGGGTTCCACCCAATGTCTGACCCTTAACCTGATTACATATCTATTCAATGTCCCGGTGACTACTGGGGGTGTGTTGTTCAATCCCATCAGTGTGATTGCACCCTGGGTTCCACCCAATGTCTGACCCTTAACCTGATTACATATCTATTCAATGTCCGGTGACTACTGGGGGTGTGTTGTTCAATCCCATCAGTGTGATTGCACCCTGGGTTCCACCCAATGTCTGACCCTTAACCTGATTACATATCTATTCAATGTCCCGGTGACTACTGGGGGTGTGTTGTTCAATCCCATCAGTGTGATTGCACCCTGGGTTCCACCCAATGTCTGACCCTTAACCTGATTACTATCTATTCAATGTCCCGGTGACTACTGGGGGTGTGTTGTTCAATCCCATCAGTGTGATTGCACCCTGGGTTCCACCCAATGTCTGACCCTTAACCTGATTACATATCTATTCAATGTCCCGGTGACTACTGGGGGTGTGTTGTTCAATCCCATCAGTGTGATTGCACCCTGGGTTCACCCAATGTCTGACCCTTAACCTGATTACATATCTATTCAATGTCCCGGTGACTACTGGGGGTGTGTTGTTCATCCCATCAGTGTGATTGCACCCTTCCACCCAATGTCTGACCCTTAACCTGATTACATATCTATTCAATGTCCCGGTGACTACTGGGGGTGTGTTGTTCAATCCCATCAGTGTGATTGCACACCCTGGGTTCCACCCAATGTCTGACCCTTAACCTGATTACATATCTATTCAATGTCCCGGTGACTACTGGGGGTGTGTTGTTCAATCCCATCAGTGTGATTGCACCCTTCCACCCAATGTCTGACCCTTAACCTGATTACATATCTATCAATGTCCCGGTGACTACTGGGGGTGTGTTGTTCAATCCCATCAGTGTGATTGCACCCTTCCACCCAATGTCTGACCTTAACTGATTACATATCTATTCAATGTCCCGGTGACTACTGGGGGTGTGTTGTTCAATCCCATCAGTGTGATTGCACCCTTCCACCCAATGTCTGACCCTTAACCTGATTACATATCTATTCAATGTCCCGGTGACTACTGGGGGTGTGTTGTTCAATCCCATCAGTGTGATTGCACCTGGGTTCCACCCAATGTCTGACCCTTAACCTGATTACATATCTATTCAATGTCCCGGTGACTACTGGGGGTGTGTTGTTCAATCCCATCAGTGTGATTGCACCCTGGGTTCCACCCAATGTCTGACCCTTAACCTGATTACATATCTATTCAATGTCCGGTGACTACTGGGGGTGTGTTGTTCAATCCCATCAGTGTGATTGCACCCTGGGTTCCACCAATGTCTGACCCTTAACCTGATTACATATCTATTCAATGTCCCGGTGACTACTGGGGATGTGTTGTTCAATCCCATCAGTGTGATTGCACCCTGGGTTCCACCCAATGTCTGACCCTTAACCTGATTACATATCTATTCAATGTCCCGGTGACTACTGGGGGTGTGTTGTTCAATCCCATCAGTGTGATTGCACCCTTCCACCCAATGTCTGACCCTTAAACCTGATTACATATCTATTCAATGTCCCGGTGACTACTGGGGTGTGTTGTTCAATCCCATCAGTGTGATTGCACCCCTGGGTTCCACCCAATGTCTGACCCTTAACCTGATTACATATCTATTCAATGTCCCGGTGACTACTGGGGGTGTGTTGTTCAATCCCATCAGTGTGATTGCACCCCTGGGTTCCACCCAATGTCTGACCCTTAACCTGATTACATATCTATTCAATGTCCCGGTGACTACTGGGGGTGTGTTGTTCAATCCCATCAGTGTGATTTGCACCCTTCCACCCAATGTCTGACCCTTAACCTGATTACATATCTATCAATGTCCCGGTGACTACTGGGGGTGTGTTGTCAATCCCATCAGTGTGATTGCACCCTGGGTTCCACCCAATGTCTGACCCTTAACCTGATTACATATCTATTCAATGTCCCGGTGACTACTGGGGGTGTGTTGTTCAATCCCATCAGTGTGATTGCACCCTGGGTTCCACCCAATGTCTGACCCTTAACCTGATTACATATCTATTCAATGTCCCGGTGACTACTGGGGGGTGTGTTGTTCAATCCCATCAGTGTGATTGCTCCCTGGGTTCCACCCAATGTCTGACCCTTAACCTGATTACATATCTATTCAATGTCCCGGTGACTACTGGGGGTGTGTTGTTCAATCCCAATCAGTGTGATTGCACCCTGGGTTCCACCCAATGTCTACCCTTAACCTGATTACATATCTATTCAATGTCCCGGTGACTACTGGGGGTGTGTTGTTCAATCCCATCAGTGTGATTGCACCCTGGGTTCCACCCAATGTCTGACCCTTAACCTGATTACATATCTATTCAATGTCCCGGTGACTACTGGGGGTGTGTTGTTCAATCCCATCAGTGTGATTGCACCCTTCCACCCAATGTCTGACCCTTAACCTGATTACATATCTATTCAATGTCCCGGTGACTACTGGGGGTGTGTTGTTCAATCCCATCAGTGTGATTGCACCCTTCCACCCAATGTCTGACCCTTAACCTGATTACATATCTATTCAATGTCCCGGTGACTACTGGGGGTGTGTTGTTCAATCCCATCAGTGTGATTGCACCCTGAGTTCCACCCAATGTCTGACCCTTAACCTGATTACATATCTATTCAATGTCCCGGTGACTACTGGGGGTGTGTTGTTCAATCCCATCAGTGTGATTGCACCCTGGGTTCCACCCAATGTCTGACCCTTAACCTGATTACATATCTATTCAATGTCCCGGTGACTACTGGGGGTGTGTTGTTCAATCCCATCAGTGTGATTGCACCCTTCCACCCAATGTCTGACCCTTAACCTGATTACATATCTATTCAATGTCCCGGTGACTACTGGGGGTGTGTTGTTCAATCCCATCAGTGTGATTGCACCCTGGGTTCCACCCAATGTCTGACCCTTAACCTGATTACATATCTATTCAATGTCCCGGTGACTACTGGGGGTGTGTTGTTCAATCCCATCAGTGTGATTGCACCCTGGGTTCCACCCAATGTCTGACCCTTAACCTGATTACATATCTATTCAATGTCCCGGTGACTACTGGGGGTGTGTTGTTCAATCCCATCAGTGTGATTGCACCCTGGGTTCCACCCAATGTCTGACCCTTAACCTG
Source organism: Hemitrygon akajei (assembly GCF_048418815.1). Lineage (NCBI taxonomy): Eukaryota > Metazoa > Chordata > Chondrichthyes > Myliobatiformes > Dasyatidae > Hemitrygon > Hemitrygon akajei. The sequence continues at coordinate 3,067,751 of NW_027331974.1, read as the reverse complement.
ATTACATATCTATTCAATGTCCCGGTGACTACTGGGGGTGTGTTGTTCAATCCCATCAGTGTGATTGCACCCTTCCACCCAATGTCTGACCCTTAACCTGATTACATATCTATTCAATGTCCCGGTGACTACTGGGGGTGTGTTGTTCAATCCCATCAGTGTGATTGCACCCTTCCACCCAATGTCTGACCCTTAACCTGATTACATATCTATTCAATGTCCCGGTGACTACTGGGGGTGTGTTGTTCAATCCCATCAGTGTGATTGCACCCTTCCACCCAATGTCTGACCCTTAACCTGATTACATATCTATTCAATGTCCCGGTGACTACTGGGGGTGTGTTGTTCAATCCCATCAGTGTGATTGCACCCTGGGTTCCACCCAATGTCTGACCCTTAACCTGATTACATATCTATTCAATGTCCCGGTGACTACTGGGGGTGTGTTGTTCAATCCCATCAGTGTGATTGCACCCTGGGTTCCACCCAATGTCTGACCCTTAACCTGATTACATATCTATTCAATGTCCCGGTGACTACTGGGGGTGTGTTGTTCAATCCCATCAGTGTGATTGCACCCTGGGTTCCACCCAATGTCTGACCCTTAACCTGATTACATATCTATTCAATGTCCCGGTGACTACTGGGGATGTGTTGTTCAATCCCATCAGTGTGATTGCACCCTGGGTTCCACCCAATGTCTGACCCTTAACCTGATTACATATCTATTCAATGTCCCGGTGACTACTGGGGGTGTGTTGTTCAATCCCATCAGTGTGATTGCACCCTTCCACCCAATGTCTGACCCTTAACCTGATTACATATCTATTCAATGTCCCGGTGACTACTGGGGGTGTGTTGTTCAATCCCATCAGTGTGATTGCACCCTGGGTTCCACCCAATGTCTGACCCTTAACCTGATTACATATCTATTCAATGTCCCGGTGACTACTGGGGGTGTGTTGTTCAATCCCATCAGTGTGATTGCACCCTGGGTTCCACCCAATGTCTGACCCTTAACCTGATTACATATCTATTCAATGTCCCGGTGACTACTGGGGGTGTGTTGTTCAATCCCATCAGTGTGATTGCACCCCTTCCACCCAATGTCTGACCCTTAACCTGATTACATATCTATTCAATGTCCCGGTGACTACTGGGGGTGTGTTGTTCAATCCCATCAGTGTGATTGCACCCTGGGTTCCACCCAATGTCTGACCCTTAACCTGATTACATATCTATTCAATGTCCCGGTGACTACTGGGGGTGTGTTGTTCAATCCCATCAGTGTGATTGCACCCTGGGTTCCACCCAATGTCTGACCCTTAACCTGATTACATATCTATTCAATGTCCCGGTGACTACTGGGGGTGTGTTGTTCAATCCCATCAGTGTGATTGCACCCTGGGTTCCACCCAATGTCTGACCCTTAACCTGATTACATATCTATTCAATGTCCCGGTGACTACTGGGGATGTGTTGTTCAATCCCATCAGTGTGATTGCACCCCTGGGTTCCACCCAATGTCTGACCCTTAACCTGATTACATATCTATTCAATGTCCCGGTGACTACTGGGGGTGTGTTGTTCAATCCCATCAGTGTGATTGCACCCTGTCCACCCAATGTCTGACCCTTAACCTGATTACATATCTATTCAATGTCCCGGTGACTACTGGGGGTGTGTTGTTCAATCCCATCAGTGTGATTGCACCCTGGGTTCCACCCAATGTCTGACCCTTAACCTGATTACATATCTATTCAATGTCCCGGTGACTACTGGGGGTGTGTTGTTCAATCCCATCAGTGTGATTGCACCCTGGGTTCCACCCAATGTCTGACCCTTAACCTGATTACATATCTATTCAATGTCCCGGTGACTACTGGGGGTGTGTTGTTCAATCCCATCAGTGTGATTGCACCCTTCCACCCAATGTCTGACCCTTAACCTGATTACATATCTATTCAATGTCCCGGTGACTACTGGGGGTGTGTTGTTCAATCCCATCAGTGTGATTGCACCCTGGGTTCCACCCAATGTCTGACCCTTAACCTGATTACATATCTATTCAATGTCCCGGTGACTACTGGGGGTGTGTTGTTCAATCCCATCAGTGTGATTGCACCCTGGGTTCCACCCAATGTCTGACCCTTAACCTGATTACATATCTATTCAATGTCCCGGTGACTACTGGGGGTGTGTTGTTCAATCCCATCAGTGTGATTGCACCCTGGGTTCCACCCAATGTCTGACCCTTAACCTGATTACATATCTATTCAATGTCCCGGTGACTACTGGGGGTGTGTTGTTCAATCCCATCAGTGTGATTGCACCCTGGGTTCCACCCAATGTCTAACCCTTAACCTGATTACATATCTATTCAATGTCCCGGTGACTACTGGGGGTGTGTTGTTCAATCCCATCAGTGTGATTGCACCCTGGGTTCCACCCAATGTCTGACCCTTAACCTGATTACATATCTATTCAATGTCCCGGTGACTACTGGGGGTGTGTTGTTCAATCCCATCAGTGTGATTGCACCCTTCCACCCAATGTCTGACCCTTAACCTGATTACATATCTATTCAATGTCCCGGTGACTACTGGGGGTGTGTTGTTCAATCCCATCAGTGTGATTGCACCCTTCCACCCAATGTCTGACCCTTAACCTGATTACATATCTATTCAATGTCCCGGTGACTACTGGGGGTGTGTTGTTCAATCCCATCAGTGTGATTGCACCCTGAGTTCCACCCAATGTCTGACCCTTAACCTGATTACATATCTATTCAATTTCCCGGTGACTACTGGGGGTGTGTTGTTCAATCCCATCAGTGTGATTGCACCCTGGGTTCCACCCAATGTCTGACCCTTAACCTGATTACATATCTATTCAATGTCCCGGTGACTACTGGGGGTGTGTTGTTCAATCCCATCAGTGTGATTGCACCCTTCCACCCAATGTCTGACCCTTAACCTGATTACATATCTATTCAATGTCCCGGTGACTACTGGGGGTGTGTTGTTCAATCCCATCAGTGTGATTGCACCCTGGGTTCCACCCAATGTCTGACCCTTAACCTGATTACATATCTATTCAATGTCCCGGTGACTACTGGGGGTGTGTTGTTCAATCCCATCAGTGTGATTGCACCCTGGGTTCCACCCAATGTCTGACCCTTAACCTGATTACATATCTATTCAATGTCCCGGTGACTACTGGGGGTGTGTTGTTCAATCCCATCAGTGTGATTGCACCCTGGGTTCCACCCAATGTCTGACCCTTAACCTGATTACATATCTATTCAATGTCCCGGTGACTACTGGGGGTGTGTTGTTCAATCCCATCAGTGTGATTGCACCCTTCCACCCAATGTCTGACCCTTAACCTGATTACATATCTATTCAATGTCCCGGTGACTACTGGGGGTGTGTTGTTCAATCCCATCAGTGTGATTGCACCCTTCCACCCAATGTCTGACCCTTAACCTGATTACATATCTATTCAATGTCCCGGTGACTACTGGGGGTGTGTTGTTCAATCCCATCAGTGTGATTGCACCCTTCCACCCAATGTCTGACCCTTAACCTGATTACATATCTATTCAATGTCCCGGTGACTACTGGGGGTGTGTTGTTCAATCCCATCAGTGTGATTGCACCCTGGGTTCCACCCAATGTCTGACCCTTAACCTGATTACATATCTATTCAATGTCCCGGTGACTACTGGGGGTGTGTTGTTCAATCCCATCAGTGTGATTGCACCCTGGGTTCCACCCAATGTCTGACCCTTAACCTGATTACATATCTATTCAATGTCCCGGTGACTACTGGGGGTGTGTTGTTCAATCCCATCAGTGTGATTGCACCCTGGGTTCCACCCAATGTCTGACCCTTAACCTGATTACATATCTATTCAATGTCCCGGTGACTACTGGGGATGTGTTGTTCAATCCCATCAGTGTGATTGCACCCTGGGTTCCACCCAATGTCTGACCCTTAACCTGATTACATATCTATTCAATGTCCCGGTGACTACTGGGGGTGTGTTGTTCAATCCCATCAGTGTGATTGCACCCTTCCACCCAATGTCTGACCCTTAACCTGATTACATATCTATTCAATGTCCCGGTGACTACTGGGGGTGTGTTGTTCAATCCCATCAGTGTGATTGCACCCTGGGTTCCACCCAATGTCTGACCCTTAACCTGATTACATATCTATTCAATGTCCCGGTGACTACTGGGGGTGTGTTGTTCAATCCCATCAGTGTGATTGCACCCTGGGTTCCACCCAATGTCTGACCCTTAACCTGATTACATATCTATTCAATGTCCCGGTGACTACTGGGGGTGTGTTGTTCAATCCCATCAGTGTGATTGCACCCTTCCACCCAATGTCTGACCCTTAACCTGATTACATATCTATTCAATGTCCCGGTGACTACTGGGGGTGTGTTGTTCAATCCCATCAGTGTGATTGCACCCTGGGTTCCACCCAATGTCTGACCCTTAACCTGATTACATATCTATTCAATGTCCCGGTGACTACTGGGGGTGTGTTGTTCAATCCCATCAGTGTGATTGCACCCTGGGTTCCACCCAATGTCTGACCCTTAACCTGATTACATATCTATTCAATGTCCCGGTGACTACTGGGGGTGTGTTGTTCAATCCCATCAGTGTGATTGCACCCTGGGTTCCACCCAATGTCTGACCCTTAACCTGATTACATATCTATTCAATGTCCCGGTGACTACTGGGGGTGTGTTGTTCAATCCCATCAGTGTGATTGCACCCTGGGTTCCACCCAATGTCTAACCCTTAACCTGATTACATATCTATTCAATGTCCCGGTGACTACTGGGGGTGTGTTGTTCAATCCCATCAGTGTGATTGCACCCTGGGTTCCACCCAATGTCTGACCCTTAACCTGATTACATATCTATTCAATGTCCCGGTGACTACTGGGGGTGTGTTGTTCAATCCCATCAGTGTGATTGCACCCTTCCACCCAATGTCTGACCCTTAACCTGATTACATATCTATTCAATGTCCCGGTGACTACTGGGGGTGTGTTGTTCAATCCCATCAGTGTGATTGCACCCTTCCACCCAATGTCTGACCCTTAACCTGATTACATATCTATTCAATGTCCCGGTGACTACTGGGGGTGTGTTGTTCAATCCCATCAGTGTGATTGCACCCTGAGTTCCACCCAATGTCTGACCCTTAACCTGATTACATATCTATTCAATGTCCCGGTGACTACTGGGGGTGTGTTGTTCAATCCCATCAGTGTGATTGCACCCTGGGTTCCACCCAATGTCTGACCCTTAACCTGATTACATATCTATTCAATGTCCCGGTGACTACTGGGGGTGTGTTGTTCAATCCCATCAGTGTGATTGCACCCTTCCACCCAATGTCTGACCCTTAACCTGATTACATATCTATTCAATGTCCCGGTGACTACTGGGGGTGTGTTGTTCAATCCCATCAGTGTGATTGCACCCTTCCACCCAATGTCTGACCCTTAACCTGATTACATATCTATTCAATGTCCCGGTGACTACTGGGGGTGTGTTGTTCAATCCCATCAGTGTGATTGCACCCTGGGTTCCACCCAATGTCTGACCCTTAACCTGATTACATATCTATTCAATGTCCCGGTGACTACTGGGGGTGTGTTGTTCAATCCCATCAGTGTGATTGCACCCTTCCACCCAATGTCTGACCCTTAACCTGATTACATATCTATTCAATGTCCCGGTGACTACTGGGGTGTGTTGTTCAATCCCATCAGTGTGATTGCACCCTTCCACCCAATGTCTGACCCTTAACCTGATTACATATCTATTCAATGTCCCGGTGACTACTGGGGGTGTGTTGTTCAATCCCATCAGTGTGATTGCACCCTGGGTTCCACCCAATGTCTGACCCTTAACCTGATTACATATCTATTCAATGTCCCGGTGACTACTGGGGGTGTGTTGTTCAATCCCATCAGTGTGATTGCACCCTGGGTTCCACCCAATGTCTGACCCTTAACCTGATTACATATCTATTCAATGTCCCGGTGACTACTGGGGGTGTGTTGTTCAATCCCATCAGTGTGATTGCACCCTGGGTTCCACCCAATGTCTGACCCTTAACCTGATTACATATCTATTCAATGTCCCGGTGACTACTGGGGGTGTGTTGTTCAATCCCATCAGTGTGATTGCACCCTGGGTTCCACCCAATGTCTGACCCTTAACCTGATTACATATCTATTCAATGTCCCGGTGACTACTGGGGGTGTGTTGTTCAATCCCATCAGTGTGATTGCACCCTGGGTTCCACCCAATGTCTGACCCTTAACCTGATTACATATCTATTCAATGTCCCGGTGACTACTGGGGGTGTGTTGTTCAATCCCATCAGTGTGATTGCACCCTGGGTTCCACCCAATGTCTGACCCTTAACCTGATTACATATCTATTCAATGTCCCGGTGACTACTGGGGGTGTGTTGTTCAATCCCATCAGTGTGACTGCACCCTTCCACCCAATGTCTGACCCTTAACCTGATTACATATCTATTCAATGTCCCGGTGACTACTGGGGGTGTGTTGTTCAATCCCATCAGTGTGACTGCACCCTTCCACCCAATGTCTGACCCTTAACCTGATTACATATCTATTCAATGTCCCGGTGACTACTGGGGGTGTGTTGTTCAATCCCATCAGTGTGATTGCACCCTGGGTTCCACCCAATGTCTGACCCTTAACCTGATTACATATCTATTCAATGTCCCGGTGACTACTGGGGGTGTGTTGTTCAATCCCATCAGTGTGATTGCACCCTTCCACCCAATGTCTGACCCTTAACCTGATTACATATCTATTCAATGTCCCGGTGACTACTGGGGGTGTGTTGTTCAATCCCATCAGTGTGATTGCACCCTTCCACCCAATGTCTGACCCTTAACCTGATTACATATCTATTCAATGTCCCGGTGACTACTGGGGGTGTGTTGTTCAATCCCATCAGTGTGATTGCACCCTTCCACCCAATGTCTGACCCTTAACCTGATTACATATCTATTCAATGTCCCGGTGACTATTGGGGGTGTGTTGTTCAATCCCATCAGTGTGATTGCACCCTGGGTTCCACCCAATGTCTGACCCTTAACCTGATTACATATCTATTCAATGTCCCGGTGACTACTGGGGGTGTGTTGTTCAATCCCATCAGTGTGATTGCACCCTTCCACCCAATGTCTGACCCTTAACCTGATTACATATCTATTCAATGTCCCGGTGACTACTGGGGGTGTGTTGTTCAATCCCATCAGTGTGATTGCACCCTTCCACCCAATGTCTGACCCTTAACCTGATTACATATCTATTCAATGTCCCGGTGACTACTGGGGGTGTGTTGTTCAATCCCATCAGTGTGACTGCACCCTTCCACCCAATGTCTGACCCTTAACCTGATTACATATCTATTCAATGTCCCGGTGACTACTGGGGGTGTGTTGTTCAATCCCATCAGTGTCATTGCACCCTGGGTTCCACCCAATGTCTGACCCTTAACCTGATTACATATCTATTCAATGTCCCGGTGACTACTGGGGGTGTGTTGTTCAATCCCATCAGTGTGATTGCACCCTTCCACCCAATGTCTGACCCTTAACCTGATTACATATCTATTCAATGTCCCGGTGACTACTGGGGGTGTGTTGTTCAATCCCATCAGTGTGATTGCACCCTGGGTTCCACCCAATGTCTGACCCTTAACCTGATTACATATCTATTCAATGTCCCGGTGACTACTGGGGGTGTGTTGTTCAATCCCATCAGTGTGATTGCACCCTGGGTTCCACCCAATGTCTGACCCTTAACCTGATTACATATCTATTCAATGTCCCGGTGACTACTGGGGGTGTGTTGTTCAATCCCATCAGTGTCATTGCACCCTGGGTTCCACCCAATGTCTGACCCTTAACCTGATTACATATCTATTCAATGTCCCGGTGACTACTGGGGGTGTGTTGTTCAATCCCATCAGTGTGATTGCACCCTTCCACCCAATGTCTGACCCTTAACCTGATTACATATCTATTCAATGTCCCGGTGACTACTGGGGGTGTGTTGTTCAATCCCATCAGTGTGATTGCACCCTGGGTTCCACCCAATGTCTGACCCTTAACCTGATTACATATCTATTCAATGTCCCGGTGACTACTGGGGGTGTGTTGTTCAATCCCATCAGTGTGATTGCACCCTGGGTTCCACCCAATGTCTGACCCTTAACCTGATTACATATCTATTCAATGTCCCGGTGACTACTGGGGGTGTGTTGTTCAATCCCATCAGTGTGATTGCACCCTTCCACCCAATGTCTGACCCTTGCATTATGTCTCCCCTGAGTGCAACTTGACACTGTCAGAACTTCTCAACGCCAAATCAATTATGAGCAATTTCTCCTACACGAGCACAAATTTTTGTATAATCAAAAACCGCTTTTTCCATATCCATGTCTTGCTTGTGGAAGAATTCCACCCCTCCTGCACATTTCTGAAACATCTGCATGCCAGTTCCACGGGCCAGTCAGAGCAAGGCCTCCCCCCACCCCCTGGGCTGTAAGTTGTGGGGTTTGGGGGAGAGGGAATGCCAGTCGCTGTTTGGGGAGATGCTCCATGCAGACTCTAACCACACGAAGGCCAGATGCATCAGAAAGGGTCCCTGTGATCAGGAGTACCTGACGGTTCCCCCATCAGAACTTAGTGGTTACCTGGGATCATCTCAGAGGCTCTGCATATGGCGTCCGTCGGCTTCTCCTGCCCGGCGTCGGGGCTTGTCCTCCTACCTGGATCTGGGACGAGAGAAGGTCCAGGTGAGAAATGGAGTTTGGAGGAATAGTCCAGGGCTGAGACTGATTCTTCCTGCTACGTCCACACACCAGCCAGTTCTGTTCTTCCACCACACTCCCCCAGTCTCTCCACCAGGCTCAGTTCCATCACTCTGACACACTGCACACACAGACTCCTTCCCAATTCCCCCATTTGCTCATCCCCAACCTCCTCCGTCATTCAGAAGGACAGGCTCGTAGGCAGAGGAAGTGGGGTGGCTCTCTTGGTAAAAAATAAAATCAAATCCTGAGAAATAGGTGAATAATATTGGAAGATGGTGAATCCTTGTGGGTTGAGTTTAGGAAATGCAAGGATAAAAAGACCCTGCTGGGAGTTATATACAGGATTCTCAACAGTAGCCAGGATGTGGGGTAGAATTTACAACGGGAGATAGAAAAGGCAGGAAAAAAGAGCAAAGTTACGATAGTCATGGGGGATTTCAATATGCAGCAGATTAGGAAAATCAGATTGGGGCTGGATTCCAAGAGAAGGCATGAAAGTGGAGCTCGCCAAAGTTGATTGAAAGGGAATACTTGCAGTGATGACAGTAGAACAGCAATGGCTGGAATTTCTGGAGCAATTCGGAAGGTGCAGGATAGATAAGTCCCAAAGGAAACAAAGTCTTAAATGGAGGATGATGCAACCATGATGACAAGGGAAGTCAAAGTTAGCATAAAAGCAAAAGAGAGGGCAGAGAATAGAGCAAGAATTAGTGGGAGGTTCGAGGATTCAGAAGCTTTTAAAAGCCAATAGAAGATAACTGAAAAAAAAGGAAAAAGATGCAATATGGAAGTAAGTTAGCCAATAATAAAAAAGAGCACACAAAAAGATTTTTTTAGATAAATCAAGGGTAAAAGAGAGTGGCTATCAGACCAATGGAAAATGATGCTGTAAATACACGTAACACACACACACACGTTAATATCACCACTTGTAGATTCATAAATAATAAGGTGCATTTGTGACACAAGTTGAAAAGTAGACCGCATCATGCTTCAAGTGTGATGTGACCTGGCAGGAGACTGGGAGTTCAGTGTCTGACAGCCTGGGGAAAGAAGTTGTTTCCCATCCTAATAGCTCTTGTGTCAGTCTTTACGATGAAAGAAACCAGCTGTACATCTGAAACTGGAGAGTGTCGTGGGGTAAGAGTGAGTGAACTTGCTAATACTAAGGAGAAGGTGCTTGGGAAGTCGTAAGGGCTGAAATCACCTGGACCAGATGGACTACACCCCAGGGCTTTGCAAGAGATGAAGGCATTAGTAGGGATATTTCAACAACACTGGATTCTGGAATGGAGGCTAGTGAAGTTATCCACTCTGATTCAGCAGCCTGATAGTTGAAGGGTAACAACTGTTCTTGAACTGGTGATGTGAGACGCAAGACTCCTGTATCTCCTGCCCAATAGCAGTGGGAAGAGACGATAGTCTGGGTGGTAGGAGTCCTTGATCATGGATGCTGACCACACCACTTTTAACAGTCTTCGCCATTCTTGTGTACTGATGTGGGACTGGGACAAATCAGTCCTGAGGGGCCGGGACATCTTCTGCTCCTGGTGTGTTGTCTTCTTGCATAATGAGATGAGGGGCCTCAGGAGGTAACTCTGGAGCAGTGTCCTGGTTTCATTCCACACACTGATCAGTAGATTAAATGACCCCAGAAAACTGTCACTGGGGGAATGTGGAGACAATAACGTGTGATTAGGGTAGGATCAGTGTCAATGGTGTTTGATGGTCAGCACGTACCCAGTGGGCCAAAGAGCCTGTTTCTGTGTTGTGTGACTGTGACTCTCTCTCTCCCTTCCTCTCTCACCTCTGCTGTCTTTTACTTTCTCAGTCTCCCAATCCCCCTCCCCTCAATGCATTTTGACCTGTGACCTTTCACCAAATGTGACCTGTGTCTATGATGTGAAAACCCCTCTGTTCTCAGTCTGTTTGCATCCGGTGGCAAACAGGAGAACAGAACAGGGCAGAATTAGCCGACTACACTAGACCTGGTTTACACTAACATACCAGGAGCATATAAAGCTGTTCCCCTGCCCCACACTGGGCTCTCAGATCACTTGTCTGTTATGCTAATTCCAGCAAACAATCCACTGATCAAACTGGCCAAACCAGTTCTGAGGGAGCAATCTCAGCATTGCAGGACTGCTTTGAAACACAAACTGGAGAATGTTCAGAAAGGCTGCTACCTATGTCAACCACGTAACATCGAGGAATGTGTGGATTCTGTGACCAGCTACACAGAGAAGTGTACTGAGACTGTTACCATCACAAAACACATCTGTGTGGGGCCAGTCAGAATCCATGGCTCACTGCAGAGGGCCATGCACGGCTGAGGGATCGTGATGCTGTCTTTGGATCAGAGGGACCAGGACGCCTCACTCCCCGACAGGCTGAATGTCTTTTACGCCCGGTTTGATGCACAGAACAAAGTGCTGGTGAGAGAGACACCCAGGGGAGGAGACCCTCCATCTGGCTGAAGCTGAGGTGAGGAAGACCCTGGCCAGTGTTAACCCACACAAAGCTGATAATATACCAGGTCGGGTTCTGAATGACTGTGCATCCCAGCTAACTGAGGGGCTGACGGATATATTCCACATCTCTCTCGAGCAGTCCATTGCCCCTCAGTTTTCAAGATGGCAACCACCATTCCAGGGCCAAAGAAGGTGACAGTAACCTGTCTAAATTACTATCATCTGGTGGCATTAACATCAACCATTATGAAATGCTTTGACCGGCTGGTCATGGAGCACATTAAAGCCTCTCTCCCGCCTACATTGCCCCCTTTCCGGTTCACTTTCTGGTTCGGATTGAATTGATCCAATGATGATGCATTAGTCTCTGCCATCCACTCTGTCCTGTCCCACCTGGAAAATGGGGTCTCACATTTATACACCAGTTTGGCATTTAACACCATCGTACCCTAGAAACTGCCCTCTCTGGGTGTCAACACCTCCCTCTGTAACTGGATCCTGGACTCTGAATGAAAGGCCACAGTCAGTCTGTGTGGACAGTAAAGTCTCCAGTCCCATTACACTGAGCACTGGTGCTCCCCAGGTCTGTATGCTCAGCCCGCTGCTGACACATGACTGTGTCACGGGATTCAGCTCAAACCCTGTCAACAGCGGTTGTGGCCTCATCAACAACGATGATGAGTTGGAGTACAGAGAGGAAGTGGAGAGGGTGGTGGACTGGTGTGAGAACAACAACCCCAGTCTGAAGGGGAGGTAAGGGGATTAGGAAGGGTTCCCCTGTGGCCATTCCCCTCAGAAGCAAGTACATCTTCTTCTCCACATATTCCTCGATGTATGGGACATTGGAAAAAAGTTGAATTTCCCCATGGGGATGAATAAAGTATCTATCTATCTATCTCTACGGACAACACAAAAATACAACTGCAGATGCTGTGGATCAAAGAATACGTACACAACGCTGGAAGAACTCGGCAGGTCAGGCAGCATCCGTGAGAAAAGAGTAGCCAACGTTTCAGGCCGAGACCCTTCATCAGGAATGGGGAGGAAGAGAGGGCCGAAGCCCAGCATCAGACATAGGGGAGGGGGGTAGGGCCTAGAAGTGCCAGGTGGAAAACCAATCAGAGGAAAGATAAAGGGGGGAGGGGGAGGGCATAAGCAACACAGAACTGTAGAGATAAAGGAGCAGAAAGTTGAAAGGGGAGAGAGGCAGAGAGGGACCTGGGATGGGGGAAAGGGGGAGGGGGGGAATTACCGGAAACTGGAGAATTCAATGTTCATACCACCAGGCTGGAGGCTACTCAGACGGTAGATGAGGAGTTGCTCCTCCAACCTGAGTTTGGCCTCATCATGGCAGTAGAGGACATATCTAGATGGGAATGAGAGGCAGAGTTGAAGTGGGTGGCAACCGGGAGGTCCTATCTATTGTGACGGACCTATTGTAGGTGCTCGACAAAGCGGTCCCCCAAACTGCGTCGGGTCTCGCCGATGTAGAGGAGGCCGCACCAGATGCAATAGACGACTCCAGCAGACCCGCAGGTGAAGTGTTGCCTCACCTGGAAGGACTGTCTGGGGCCCGGAATGGTGGTAAGGGGGCAGGTGTGGGGACAGGTGTAGCATTTGTGCTTGCAGGGATAAGTGCCAGGTGGGAGTTCTGTGGGAAGGGACGTGTGGACCAGGTGGTCGCGGAGGGAACGATCCCTGCAAAAAGCTGAGAGGGGTAGGGAGGGAAAGATGAGTTTGCTGGTGGGGTCCTGTTGAAGGTGGCGGAAGTTGCGGAGGATAATGTGTTGGATCCGGAGGCTGGTGGGGTGGTAGGTGAGGACAAGGGGAACCCTGTCCCTGTTGTGGTGATGGGAGGATGGGTTAAGGGCTGAAGTGCGGGAAGTGGAGGAGATGCGGGTGAGGGCATCTTTGATGACCCCTCTATGGATCCTACTTGGGGGGGTGACCCACTGAGGCTTGGCAACACCAGCCCGGTTTGTGGATGATACGAAGATTGGTGAAATTGTGGATAGTGTGGAAGACGTGCAGAGAATACAGTGTGATATAGATCAGTTACAGATATGGGCTGAGAAATGGCAGATGGAGCTTAACCCAGAGAAATGTGAGGTGTTACACCTTGACAGGGAAAATGAAAGGAGACAGTTCATTGTTGAGGACAAGATCCTTAGCAGTGTTGCTGAGCAGAGAGATCTTTGGACTCAAGTTCATAGCTCCTAGAAAGTGGCTACACAGTTCAATAAGGTGGTTAAGAAGGCTTATGGAATGCTTGCTCTTATTAGTCGAGGCATTGAGTTCCAAAGTCAAGAGGTTATGTTGCAACTTTATAAAACTCTGGTTGGGCCACATCTGGACTGTTGCAAACCGTTCTGGTCACATCACTACAGGACAGATGTTGAGACTTTGGAGAGGGTACAGAAGAGGTTTGCCAGGATGCTCCCCGGTTCAGAGGGCATGAGAGGTTGGATAAACTTCGGTTGTCATCTCTGGAGTGGAGGAGGCTGAGGGGACATCTGATACAGGTTTATAATATTATGAGAGGCAAAGATAGATTGGACAGAGAGTATCTGTTTCCCAGGGTTGAAATGTCTCATACAGGTATGCATTGAGGATGAGAGGAGTTAGTTTCAAAGGGGATGTGAGGGGTAAGTGTTTTACTCAGAGAGTGATGGATGCCTGGTGTGGTGGTAGAGTCAAATACACGAGAGGCTTTTAAGAGATGTTTAGATAGACACATGGATGTGTGGGAGATGTTGGGATTTGGACATTCTGTAGGTTGGAGGGATTAGTCTGTCTGATTTGCTTTTAGCCGGATCGGCACAACATTATGGGCTGAAGGAGCTGTTCCTGTGCTTTACTGTTCTGTGTTTTATGTCTACATCCTTGAGTGGCCCAGTTCAAGTCCTGACCTTCACTCAATCGAACATCTCTGGCAAGATGACAATAAAGCTGTCTACCGTCACTTCCCAACTAATCTGGCACAGTTTGAGCAAATTTACAGGAGTTAATGGGCAAATCCCATTCCCTTACGTTGTTCAAAGCAAATAAAGACTTATCTGAAAAGACTATTGGCTGTGAGAGGCGGTTCAGTTAAGTACTGAGCAAACGGGATGAATATTTAGACTAATGACGTTTCAGATTTTGAATTTTTAGTTTCACCATGCTTTACAATTTTCTCTGTTTTTTGGCTCCATGGTGAAAAAAGGAGCACGTGCTTCACAAATAAAAATTTTCAGTTAAATTAATCAACATCCCTGGTTATTAAGGTGAACAAGGTGTTGGGATCAGTTTAGTTTGATGTGAGTGAAGTTATCCTCACTGGATCAGCAGCATAATGATTGAAGGGTAATAACTGTGCTTGACCTGGTGGTGTGAGACCCAAGGCTCCTGTACCTCCTGCCCAATGGAAGCAGTGAGAAGAGAGCACGGTCTGGATGGGGGTCACTGATGATGGATGCAGCTTTCTTGGGTCAATGACCTTCTGGATGTGCTCAATGGTGGGGAGGCCTGTTTCTGTGTTGTCTGACTCTGTGACTCACACTGTCAATCTCTCTCTCTCCCCCCCCCCTCCTTTCTCACCTCAACTGTCTTTCACTTTCTTGCTCTCCACTTTCCTCACTCCCAACACCTCAAATTGTGCCAATGCCTCTTGCTTTGGCCTGTGACCTTTCACCAAATGTGACCTGTGTCTATGATGTGACAACCCCTCTGTTCTCAGTCTGTTCACATCCGGTGGCAAACAGGACAACAGAACAGGGCAGAATTAACCAGAGGAATGTTCCTATTGGAACTGTAATGGCCACAGAAGCAGAGTGAATAATTTGTAATGTTTTGCAGGGAAACTGAATATTCAGTCCCACAAACTACATGGCATCTCTCTGACCCTCTCTCACCCCTCCCCCCCACCTTTCTGTCTCACTCTCCGTATCAGTTCAGCAGCTGGGAACTCCTCTCAGTTCTGTTAGTGGGTGAATTTGCATCTGTGGCTTTCAACACGTGAGACCTGCGTGAGTGAAATGAACAGTCCATTGTTCTCAATCTGTGTTTTTTGTTGCCTTTGATTTCCTGTTGTTTGCCTCCCACCCTTCTTAAAGAGTAGAGTGACATTAACAATTTTCCATTCCTCCCAAACCATCCCAGAATCTAGTGATTGTTGAAAGATCACTACTGATGCCTCCACAATCATTTCAGCCACCTCTTTCAGAACCCTGGGGTGTAGTCCGTCTGGTCCAGGTGACTTATCGACTTTCAGACCTTTCACCAACCCAAGCACCTTCTCCTTCGTAATAGCAACTACACTGACTTCTGCACCCTGACACTTGAATTTCTGGCAGACTGATGGTGTCTTTCACAGTGAAGAAAAATACAAAATATTTATTAAGCCTGGCCACCTTTCTTAATACTGCATTATGACCTCTCCAGTGTCATTTTCCACTTGTCTCTATTTTACTTTTTGCATACCTGAAAAACCTTTTGTTTTCTTCTTTTGTATTACTGGCTAATTAACCTTCACATTTAATCTTTTCTCGTTATTGCTTTTTTATTGCCTTCATTTAGTTTTTAAAACCCTCCAGGTTCCCACTAATTATTGATTTACTGAATGCCCTTGCTTTCGATTTTATGCTGTCAATGCCTTCTCTTTCCAGCCACAGTTGCCTTATCCACCCTTTGCAATATTTCTTCTTCTTTGGTATTTATCTATCCTGCATTTCCAAATTCCTCCCAGAAACTCCAGCCATCGCTGCTCTGCCAACATCCCTGATAACGTCCCATTCCGATCAACTTTGGCCAGCTCCTCTCCCATGCCTCTGTAGTTCCCTTTACCCCACTGATACATCTGATTTTAGCTTCTCCCTCTCAAACTGCAGGGTGAATTCCATTATATCATGATCTCTGCGTCATTACACAACACCAAATCCAGACTTGTCTTTTCCCTGGCGGGCTCAACCACGAGCTGCTTTAAAAAGCCATTTCATAGGCATTCTACAAATTCCTTCTTTTGGGATCCAGCACCAACATGATTTTCCCATTCTACCTGCAAATTGAAATCCCCATGGTTATCATTACATTGTCCTTTTTACATGCCCTTTCTATCTCCTGTTGCAATTTGTAGTCTACATCCATGTTACTGTTCTGAGGCCTGTGTAAACTGAATTGGAATTGACCTTACAACTTACAACCTTCATATACAGGAGTAAAAGTCTTATGTCGGGCTCTCAGTACCAGTAACTGTGGTGTTAACTGTTCAGGCTAACAAAATGGCTTCTTTGTATTGTTATAATGAAAGAGCTTCTCTGTAATGTTACTTATTGCTATAATGGGGTTCTGTATCTGGAATAGAAACATAGAAAATAGGTGCAGGGTAGGCCATTCGGCCCTTTAAACCTGCCCTGCCATTCAGTATGATCATGGCTGATCATCCAACACAGAACTCTGTACCTGCTTTCTCTCCATACCCCCTGATCCCTTTAGCCACATCTAACTCCCTTTTAAATATAGCCAATGAACCGGCCTCAACTGTTTCCTGTGGCAGAGAATTCCACAGATTCACCACTCTTTGTGTGAAGAAGTTTTTCCTCATCTCGGTCCTAAAAGGCTTCCCCTTTATCCTTAAACTGTGACCCCTCATTTGGGACTTCCCCAACATTGGAAACAATATTCCTGCACCTAGCCTGTCCAATCCCTTTAGAATTTTATACGTTTCAATAAGATCCCCACTCAATCTTCTAAATTCCAGCAAGTATAAGCCTAGTCAATCCAGTCTTTCTTCATATGAAAGTCCTGCCATCCCAGGAATCAATCTGGTGAACCTTCTTTGTGCTCCCTCTATGGCAAGAATGTCTTTCCTCAGATTAGGGGACCAAAACTGCACACAATACTCCAGGTGTGGTCTCAGCAAGGCCTTGTACAACTGCAGTAGAACCTCCCTGCTCCTGTACTCAAATCCTCTTGCCATGAATGCCAACATACCATTCGCCTTTTTCACCACCTGCTGTACCTGCATGCCCACTTTCAATGACTGGTGTACAATGACACCCAGGTCTCGTTGCACTTCCCCTTTTCCTAATCAGCCACCATTCAGATAATAATCTGTTTTCCTATTCTTGCCACCAAAGTGGATAACCTCACATTTATCCATATTAAATTGCATCTGCCATGAATTTGCCCACTCACCTAATCTATCCAAGTCACCCTGCATCCTCTCAGCATCCTCCTCACAGCTAACACCGCCACCCAGCTTCGTGTCATCCACAAACTTGGAGACGCTGCATTTAATTCCCTAGTCTAAATCATTAATATATATTGTAAACAACTGGGGTCCTAGTGCTGAGCCTTGCGGTACCCCACTAGTCACTGCCTGACATTCTGAAAAGGTCTAGTTTATTCCCACTCTTTGCTTCCTGTCTGCCAACCAATACTCTATCCACATCAATACCATACCCCCAATAACGTGTGCTTTAAGTTTGCACACTAATCTCCTGTGTGGGACCTTGTTAAAAGCCTTTTGAAAATGCAAATATACCACATCCACTGGTTCTCCCCTATCCACTCAACTAGTTACATCCTCAAAAAAATCTATAAGATTCGTCAGACAGGATTTTACTTCCACAAATCCATGCTGACTTTGTCCAATGATTTCATCGCTTTCCAAATGTGTCGTTATCACATCTTTGATAACCGACTCCAGCATTTTCCCCACCACCGATGTCAGGCTAACCGGTCTATAATTCCCTGGTTTCTCTCTCCCTCCTTTTTAAAAAAAAGTGGGTTACATTAGCCACCCTCCAATCCTCAGGAACTAATCCAGAATCTAGAGAGTTTTGAAAAATTGTCACTAATGCATCCACTATTTCTTGGGCTACTTCCTTAAGCACTCTGGGATGCAGACCATCTGGCCCTAGGGATTTATCTGCCTTTAATCCCTTCAATTTACCTAACACCACTTCCCTACTAACATGTATTTCCCTCAGTTCCTCCATCTCACTAGACCTTCGGTCCCCTACTATTTCCAGAAGATTATTTATGTCCTCCTTAGTGAAGACAGAAACAAAGTAGCTATTCAATTGGTCTGCCATGTCCTTGCTCCCCATGATCAATTCACCTGTTTCTGACTGTAATGGACCTACATTTGTCTATACCAATCCTTTTCTTTTCACATAGCTATAAAAGCTTTTACAGTCAGTTTATATGTTCCCTGCCAGCTTTCTCTCATAATCTTTTTTCCCTTTCCTAATTAAGCCCTTTGTCCTCCTCTGCTGGTCTCTGAATTTCTCCCAGTCTTCAGGTGTGCCGCTTTTTCTGGCTAATTTGTATGTTTCTGCTTTGAAATTGATACTATCCCTAATTTTCCTTGTCAGCCACAGGTGCACTACCTTCCCTGGTTTATTCTTTTGCAAACTGGGATGAACAATTGTTGTAGTTCATCCATGCGATCTTTAAATGCTTGCCATTGCATATCCACCATCAACCCTTTAAGTATCATTTGCCACTCTATCTTGGCTAATTCACATCTCATACCTTCAAAGTTACCCTTCTTTAAGTTCAGAACCCTTGTTTCTGAATCAACTATATCACTCTCCATCTTAATGAAGAATTCCACCATATTATGGTCACTCTTACCCAAGGGGCCTCGCACGACAAGATTGCTAACTAACCCTTCCTCATTGGTCAATTCCTAATCTAGAATGGCCTGCTCTCTAGTTGGTTCCTCAACATGTTGGTTCAGAAAACCATCCCGCATACATTCCAAGAAATCCTCTTCCTCAGCACCCTTACCAATTTGGTTCACCCAATCTATATGTAGATTGAAGTCACCCATTATAACTGCTGTTCCTTTATTGCACGCATTTCTAATTTCCTGTTTAATGCCATCCCCAACCTCACTACTACTGTTAGGTGCCCTGTACACAACTCCCACCAGCATTTTCTGCCCCTTAATGTTATGCAGCTCTACCCATATCGATTCCACATCCTCCAGGCTCATGCACTTCCTTTCTATTGTGTTAATCTCCTCTCTAACCAGCAATGCTACCTCACCTCCTTTTCTTTTCAGTCTATCCCTCCTGAATATTGAATATCTCTGGATGTTGAGCTCCCATCCTTGGTCACCCTGGAGCCATGTCTCTGTGATCCCAACTATATCATATTCATTAATAACTACCTGCACATTCAATTCATCCACCTTGTTACGAGTGCTCCTTGCATTGACACACAAAGCCTTCAGGCTTGTTTCTGCAACACTCTTAGCCCTTATACAATTATGTTGAAAAGTGGCCCTTTTTGATTTTTGCCCTGGATTTGCCTGCCTGCCACTTTTACTTTTCACCTTACTACTTTTTGCTTCTACCCTCATTTTCCACCCCTCTGTCTCTCTGCACTTGGTCCCATCCCCCTGCCACATTAGTTTAAATCCTCCTGAACAGCAGTAGCAAACGCTCCCCCAGGACATTGGTTCCAGTCCAGAATGTTTGGGTTATAACTGTAGCTAAGGGGGGAACTAGCCAATGGAGAACTGTTATGCTATCTTGTATCTGTAAGCTAAGCAGGAGTTTGTGGTCTTTCTTCGGGAGGTGAATGAGGAGGATGGACTTGTGAGGAGCGGACCGTGGTTCCAGGACAGTGGATACTGGACGTCGGCAGTTCAGACGGTGGCTGAAGGCTCAGAAGGTCGTTGTGGATGGAACCGGAGGCGTGAGACGTATTAAAATATTATGTGCACAAACTGATAAACTTACTGATTTGGCGTTTTTAGGTTATCTGTTTCTACTAACCCATCACTGGGAAATAACTATAAAGTTGTAATTATTTACTCGCCTTTGGTGTATTGTCTGATATTTGTGTTGTGAGTGTGTACTGGGGAGGCATTACACCGTATTTACACCAAAGTATTACACTATTGGCGGGGCGACGGCGGTTCACTGTAGGTGAATGGGGGTAAATTGGGGTAATGCTACACTTATGTTACGTCTCTATCGAAATGTGCAATTTATACTAATTTATAATAAATATTATGTACACCAGGACAGTCAATATAACATAGAAATACAGTTGTATCAGTATGAATTCAACATTCTGATGGCCTGGTGGAAGAAGCTGTCCCGGAGCCTGTTGGTTCTGGCGTTTATGCTGCTGTACCGTTTCCCAGATGGTAGTAGCTGGAACATTTTGTAGTTGGGTTGACTCGGGTCCCCAATGATCCTTCAGGCCCTTTTTATACACGTGTCTTTGTAAATGTCCTGAATATTGGGAAGTTCACATCTGCAAATGAGCTGGGCTGTCCACACCACTCTCTGCAGAGTCCTGCGATTGAGGGAAGTACAGTTCCCATACCAGACAGTGATGCAGCCAGTCAGGATGCTCTCAGTTGGGCCCCTTATGATTTGGGGGCCAAAACCAAACTTCTGCAACCGTCTGAGGTGAAAGAGGCACTGTTGTGCTTTTCCCACCACACAGCTGGTATGTACAGACATTGTGAGATCCTCAGTGATGTTTATGCCGAGGAACTTAAGGCTATTCACCCTCTCAACCGCAGATCCATTGACGTCAATAGGGGCGAGCCTGTCTCCATTCCTCCTGTAGTCCACAACCAGCTCCTTTTATTTTTTAACGACATTGAGAGAGAGGTTGTTTTCTTGACACCACTGTGTCAGTGTGATACAACACTCATCAGGAATTTTTTTATCCTTGCAGATTCTGAATTTTACTCACAAGGATTCTACATATTCTCAGTCCTATGCCAACTCCCTCTCAGAATTCAATTCCCACCCCAACCCTTCTGTTTACCCTCCTATCCATTCAATACAAAGTGCATGTTAAACTCCCAACCATGACTGAGTGATGCCCACAATGTCATACCTGAGCATTAAAAGATAACACTTTCAGTGCTGTATTCATCACACCGTCACCGACCTCATCGACTCTGGGATCTCCCATCCAATGCCACCAACTTCATAGTTCCCTTAACCTGCACCCACTGTTTCAACCTCCCACCCAAGATCCACAAACCTGAATGTCCAGTTAGACCCAGTGTTTCAGCCTGCTCCTACCCCACTGAACTTACATCTGCATACCTCCACTGTTATATTCCCCCTCGTTCAGTCCCTTCCTACCTACATCCATCACACTTCACGCGCTCTTGATCATTTCAATTTCTTTAAACTTCCTGGTCCTGATCGTCTCATTTTTACTATGGATATCCAGACCCGATATACTTCCATTCCCCATCAGGTGGGCATTAAAGCTCTCTGCTTCCTTCAGAACAACAGAGTCAACCAGTTACCCTCTACCACCACTCTCCTCCGTCTGGTGGAACTGGTCCTCATCCTCAATAATTTCTCCTTCAGTTCCTCCCACTACCTTCAAACAAAGGTGTAGCCATGGGCACTCACATGGGTCCAGGTGTGCCTCCCTTTTTGTCGGCTACATTTAACAGTTCCTGTTCAAAGCGTACACAAGTATTGCTCCCCAACTCTTCCTACACTACATCGATGACCCATTGGTGATGATTACTCGCCTTTGGTGTATTGTCTGATATTTGTGTTGCGGGTGTGTACTGGGGGGGGGGGGGCATTACACCGTATTTACACCAAAGTATTGCACTGTTAGCGGGGCGACAGCGGTTCACTCTAGGCGAACGGGGGCAAATTGGGGGCACAGATGCTACACTTGCAAGCAGAACAAGAGCTACAACTGCCCTTACACCTCCTCCCTCACTACCGTTCAGGTGCCCCAAACAGTCCTTCCAGGTGAGCTGACACTTCACCTGTGAGTCTGTTGGGGCATCGACTGTATCCGGTGCTCCTGGTGTGGCCTCCTGTATATCAGAGACACCCAATGAAAATTGGGAGATCACTTCACCGAGTACCTACGATCCAACTGTTGGGAAAAGCAGGATTTCCCAGAGGCCACACGAGGAAATCTGCTGATGCTGGAAGTTCAAACAACACACACAAAATGCTGGTGGAACACAGCTTGCGGTGGAGGTGGAGGGATTGTGAGAAGGGGAAAGCATTTCTGCAAGAGACAGGGTGGGAAGAGGAATAGTCCAGGTAGCTGTGAGAGTCTGTAGGCTTATAGTAGATATCAGTAGATAGGCCGTCTCCAGAGGCCACCCATTTCAATTCTGCTTCCCATTCCCATTCCAACATGTCAGTCCATGGCCTCCCCCACTGTCGCAATGAGGTCACGCTCAGGCTGGAGAGCAACACTTTATATTCTGTCTGGGAGCATCCAACCAGATGGCATGAACATCGATTTCTCGCATTTCCTCTCACTAACTCACAAACAGACATACTCACACACAGATACACAGAGACAACACACACACACCTACCTATCGGATGAAGGGATGTAATTCTCATCCTTGGGGTCATCGAAGAACTCGTAAACATCATCGGAATCCATCTCGCTCAGTTCCTCCTCGCTGTCATTGTCACTGTGAGGTAGAGGACATGGGGGATGAGGGGAGGGAGGAAGGAAGGTGGCAAGCCAACTTGAGTGTGTGTGATGGGATAGTGTGGAGGGAGCTTCACTCTGTGTCTGACCCCGGGAGTGTGTGATGGGACAGTGTGGAGGGAGATTCACTCTGTGTCTGACCCCGGGATTGTGTGGTGGGACGGTGTGGAGGGAGATTCACTCTGTGTCTGACCCCATGAGTGTGTGATGGGACGGTGTGGAGGGAGTGTGTGATGGGACGGTGTGGAGGGAGTGTGTGATGGGACGGTGTGGAGGAAGATTCACTCTGTGTCTGACCCTGGGAGTGTGTGATGGGACGGTGTGGAGGGAGCTTCACTCTGTGCCACCTGTGTCTTCACCCTCCTCCACACTACTCCCCCCCACAAACTTTCCACAGGGATCACTCCCTACACAACTCCCTTGTCCACTCGTTCCTCCCCACTGATCTCCTCCTGGTACTTACCCTTGCAAGCGGAACAGGAGTCACAACTGCCCCTACACCTCCTCCCTCACCACCATTCAGGGCCCCAAACAGTCCTTCCAGGTGAGCTGACACTTCACCTGTGAGTCTGTTGGGGCATCTACTGTATCCGGTGCTCCTGGTGTGGCCTCCTGTATATCAGAGAGACCCAATGAAAATTGGGAGACCGCTTCACCGAGCATCTACGATCCATCTGCCTGAAAAAGCAGGATTTCCCAGTGGCCATCCATTTCAATTCTGCTTCCCATTCCCATTCCAACATGTCAGTCCATGGCCTCCTCTACTGTCGTGATGAGGCCACACTCAGGTGGGGGGAGCAACACTTTATATTCTGTCTGGGTAGCATCCAACCAGATGGCATGAACATCGATTTCTTGAGCTTCTGGTAATTGCCCCCACCTGCCTTCACCATTCCCAATTCCCTTTTCTCTCTTTCACCTCATCTCCTTACCTGCCCATCACCTGCCTCAGGTGCTCCTGCCCTTTCCCTTTCTCCCATGGTCTTCTACCCTCTATCAGATTCCCCTTCTCCAGCCCTTTATCTCTTCCATCAAACTTCCCAGTTGTTTACTTCACCTCCTCCCCCTCTCCCGGTTTCACCTATCACCCACCATCTTGCACTTCCTCCTCCACTCCCCCCACCTTCTTAATCGGACTTCTCTTCTTTCTCTTCTGTCCTGATGAAGAGTCTCAGCCTGAAACGTCGACTGTTTACTCTTTTCCACAGATGCTGCCTGACCTGCTGAGTTCCTCCAGCATTTTGTGTGTGTTGCTTTGGATTTCCAGCATCTGCAGATTGTCTCGTGTCTGTGAGTCTTCTCCTGCTCCTGTTTCTATGTTCTGAAATTATTCGTTGTACAAGATGTTGGTGAGGCCAGATTTGGAATACTATGCTCAGGTTTAGTCACACTGCGACAGGAACTATATCATGAAGCTGGACGGAGTGCAGAGGAGATTTACCAGGATGTTGCCAGGACTCGTGGGACTGAGTTATGGACAGAGGGTGAGCAGGTTGGGACTTTTTGTTTTGTCCCCATTGGAGTGTAGGAGAATGAGTGGTCATCTTATAGAGGTGTAGACAATCATGAGGGACATACACTCAGTGGTGGAGGGGTCTCGGGAGGTAATTCTAGAGCAGAAGGTCATGGTGGACAGTGTTGTAGAGATTAATTCAGGATAATAGGGGCAGGAATGGGACAGCAGTGATATCTCAGTGGGGAGTGAGACCAGAGGAAATGTTCACCCTCCCAGTCTCAGCTCCATCTCTCACCTCAGCCTGGTTTCCATCTGTTGTTCAATGTTCCCCTGTGGCTCCTCACCAGACGTTGCCTCTGCCTCTGACACGGAGAATCCATCGCTCTCAGTCTGACACCTTCCTGTAACAGACCCATCATCAGTGGACTCTGACCATTGGGACTCTGCCCACCTCAGACTTGTCCCTCACCCTCGGGAGCTCCCTCACAACACACCGTCCCTCACCCTCGGGAGCTCCCTCTCAACACACCGTCCCTCACCCTCGGGAGCTCCCTCTCAACACACCGTCCCTCACGCTCAGGAGCTCCCTCTCAACACACCATCCCTCACGCTCAGGAGCTCCCGCTCAACACACCGTCCCTCACCCTCGGGAGCTCCCTCTCAACACACCGTCCCTCACCCTCGGGAGCTCCCTCTCAACACACCGTCCCTCACCCTCAGGAGCTCCCTCTCAACACACCGTCCCTCAACCTCGGGAGCCTCCCTCCCAACACACCGCCCCTCACCCTCGGGAGCTCCCTCTCAACACACCATCCCTCACGCTCAGGAGCTCCCGCTCAACACACCGTCCCTCACCCTCGGGAGCTCCCGCTCAACACACCGTCCCTCACCCTCGGGAGCTCCCTCTCAACACACCGTCCCTCACCCTCGGGAGCTCCCTCTCAACATACCTTCCCTCACCCTCAGGAGCTCCCTCTCAGCACACAGTCCCTTACCCCTCAGGAGCCCCATCGCACCGACTACCCCACTACCTCAGAAGCACCCTCAAGTCAGTCCCTCAGACCCGGCCATCTCTCACCCTACGGGAGATCCCTCAAGTCAGATGGTCCCTCGATCTCAGGAACTCCTTCGGATCCATCCCTCACCTCAATCCCTCCCACTACCTCAGGAGAACCTTCAGCCCATCACTGGAGCTGCTTCAGCTGACACCGTCCGCTTACCTCATGAGTTCCCTCAGTGTAAAGTGTTCCCTCACCTCAGACCCATCTCTACCTCAGGGGCTACTCAGACCATCACTCAGTGTAAGAGGTCCTATGGTCCGAGACTCACCTCAGCTTCACCTCCTCCCGCAGCCTCAAACTTTCCCTCATCAAGACCCTCCTCACCCTCAGACACACCTCACCGACACCACCCTCACTGTGACCTTCCCCACCCTCAGACCCTCCCTCACCGAGATCCCCCCACCCTCAGAAACTCCCTCAATGAAACACTCCTCACCCCAGAACCTCCCTCATCAAGACCCTCCCTACCCGCACCGAGACCTCCGCACACTCAGACTCTCCCTCACTGAGACCCTTTGCACCCTCAGAACCTCCCTCACCGAGACCGTCACCACCCTCAGACTCTCCCTCACCGAGACCCTCTGCACCCTCACAACCTCCCTCACCGAGACCCTCTGCACCCTCAGAACCTCCCTCACCGAGACCGTCACCACCCTCAGACTCTCCCTCACCGAGACCCTCTGCACACTCAGACTCTCCCTCACCGAGACCGTCACCACCCTCAGACTCTCCCTCACCGAGACCCTCTGCACACTCAGACTCTCCCTCACCGAGACCCTCTGCACCCTCAGACTCTCCCTCACCGAGACCCTCTGCACCTTCAGAACCTCCCTCACCGA
The DNA here is from genome assembly GCF_048418815.1 of Hemitrygon akajei. Taxonomy (NCBI): domain Eukaryota; kingdom Metazoa; phylum Chordata; class Chondrichthyes; order Myliobatiformes; family Dasyatidae; genus Hemitrygon; species Hemitrygon akajei. The sequence goes on along the minus strand of NW_027331974.1, from coordinate 3,041,571 downwards.
GACCCTCTGCACCCTCAGACTCTCCCTCACCGACACCCTCTGCACCCTCAGACTCTCCCTCACCGACACCCTCTGCACCCTCAGACTCTCCCTCACCGAGACCCTCTGCACACTCAGACTCTCCCTCACCGAGACCGTCACCACCCTCAGAACCTCCCTCACCGAGACCGTCACCACCCTCAGAACCTCCCTCACCGAGACCGTCACCACCCTCAGAACCTCCCTCACCGAGACCCTCTGCACCCTCAGAACCTCCCTCACCGAGACCGTCACCACCCTCAGACTCTCCCTCACCGAGACCCTCTGCACCCTCAGAACCTCCCTCACCGAGACCCTCTGCACCCTCAGAACCTCCCTCACCGAGACCCTCTGCACCCTCAGACTCTCCCTCACCGACACCCTCTGCACACTCAGACTCTCCCTCACCGAGACCGTCACCACCCTCAGACTCTCCCTCACCGAGACCCTCTGCACCCTCAGACTCTCCCTCACCGAGACCATCACCACCCTCAGACTCTCCCTCACCGAGACCCTCTGCACCCTCAGAACCTCCCTCACCGAGACCCTCTGCACCCTCAGACTCTCCCTCACCGACACCCTCTGCACACTCAGACTCTCCCTCACCGAGACCGTCACCACCCTCAGACTCTCCCTCACCGAGACCCTCTGCACCCTCAGACTCTCCCTCACCGAGACCATCACCACCCTCAGACTCTCCCTCACCGAGACCCTCTGCACCCTCAGAACCTCCCTCACCGAGACCGTCACCACCCTCAGATTCTCCCTCACCGAGACCATCACCACCCTCAGAACCTCCCTCACCGAGACCCTCTGCACCCTCAGAACCTCCCTCACCGAGACCCTCTGCACCCTCAGAACCTCCCTCACCAAAAACATTCCTCACGTTCAGACCAGAGACACTGCTTATCCTCATTCCCTCCCTCACGGTCAATCATTCCCTCACTGAAAACCTCATCACTATCAGACCCTCCCTCACTACTACCTTCCCTCACCGTCGCCCTCAGTCAGACACCGTCACCGAGACAATCCTCACCTTCTGACCCTCCCTCACCCACAGACACTCGGGCGGAGATCGAGCCTCGGGCAGATTAATCGACCAATGACGGAGGGAGGGAGGCGGGGCTAGCAGGATTGGCGGACAGACCGACCAATAAGGAAGCGAGTAAGGTGGGGCTCGCTCTGCGGGAAAACGAACCTACCAGAGGCGGAGGGAGGAGCTCGCGAGCCGACGGTTTACCTGACCAATGACGTAACGCGGGGTGGGTGGGGTTACCTGAGCAGTGACGTAAGGCGAACTGCGCGCGCACGGTTACCTGTTTGGCTTTTTCTGAGCCAAATTTCAGTAAATGGTCTTTTTTCAATTTGTTTGGCTTCGGAAAATTCATTTGGCTTTTTCACATGTTAACATTATCCGCACGAAAATTACAAGCCATCCTGTTTCTAAAACATTTTCCTTTGAGAAAGATGTATTTCGGTCAGTTACATTCGGCAACATTTTTGCCGCCAAACCGGCAACACGGCCGGTCACGTGAGTCCGGCTCCAGTTTGTCTCGGATCTCCGAAGCGTCCGGATGTGACTTATAATCATACAAATCGACTTTCTATACGGAATAACGTTTTGTGGTGAAACTGTGACGCCTTCGGCTGTTTTTATAAATCATTTATCATCAACACATGTCGTCAAAGAAATGGAAAGCTTGTTACGAGAGCAACCGTAAGTACAACAGCAAATGGGAAGAAAAACTTGTCTGGGTACAAAAGGCTGCTGATGGACCGGGGGCAGCTTGTTGTAAATTGTGCCCCGGCAACATTTCACCAAGAGTTAGCAACCTTTCAAACCATGAAAAATCGGAGAAACACACTCAAGCGGAGAACTCCAGACGCAGCTTAATGTAACAAAGACTCCTAGGCAAGATAGTGATAAAGTTAAGGCAGTAGAGCTGCAAATTGCTGTCAGCATGACCTGCCATTGTGCGATAAGTACAGTTGACCACCTCAGTGAAATCATGATAGCACATGGGCATGGGAGTACACTGGAGCACATAGAGTTACATAAAACTAAATGTGCATGCTGAATCAAAAACATCATTTCGCCTGCACTGACAACTGTTCTTATTGACGACTTTCAGAACAAGAAATATGCCATCATCATAGATGAATCTACAGACATTTCAACACAAAAACACTTGTGTATTTTAGTTCGATTTTTAAGTGACAGGACAAAAGAAATTGTATCTGGGTTTCTAGGTTTAATTCCAGTGCAAGAGGCTACAGGAGAAAACATATTCAATTTGATTGACAAGGAAATCAAAAGATGTGGCCAGAGTCTTGCAAATTGCATTGTTTTTGCATCCGATGGTGCATCAAACATGGTTGGGTGCAACAATTCTGTGTGGTCTAGACTAAACGATGTGTCTCCTTTCGGTGTAAACCCTTCATCTGCTCGGTGGCTTGTGCTTGGAAAGGTTCTGATGAACTGGGAAGAGCTAAAGGCTTATTTCACTTCTGCTGAACTAGCCCAATCAAAGTTTGGTACAAAATTCAAAGCAAGACGCCTAAAGGAAATGTTGTCACTACAAAAACTACTTGTTCTTTGAGTTTGCAACACCTGTTGTGCATGAATTTGAAAGACTGAACAGCCTTTTTCAGCAAACCAAAGCTGATCCTTATGAATTGTCCCAACAAATATTCTTAACACCAGAAGAGTCTTCAGAACAGACTGTATGATGCCAAAAGACAGAAAAAATATTGATGAAGTTGATTTTGGTATCAAATTCTTAACAGCATGTAATATGTTCCTACAGCAGAACAACAGCGCTGAGGCCCATCTAGAAATAAAAAATGTCAAAGGAAGATGTATGTCTATGCTAGAAGAAGCTCTCAGTCAAGTTACATGTAGACTTCCATCAAGGAGAGATACATTTGAAAGTTTATCAAAATTGAGCCCTGTGATAATTTTAAATCAAGACTCAAGGCCCATGTTTTCCGAGTTACCCCTTAAACACCTTGCAGGAAACAACGTTAACATTATTGAAGAACAAAACAGAAAAATGCCTTTTGTCGATTGGAAAGAAGAAGCTCCATTTAAGAAAGATGGACTCCCTGCAGACACTGAACAGTTTTGGATTGGTGTACTTCACCATCAGGCATTTAAAGAGGTTGCCACCTTTGCCCTTACTTGCCTAACAACCCCTGTCAGCAATGCTGTAGTTGTGAGGATATTTTTCTCTTGTAACCTCCATTAAAACAAAGGCACGAAACAGAATGCAGCTGAATCTTCTTGATGCTACGGTGAGAATCAGGGCAGAATTATTGCTTTCAGGCCTGTGTTGTAAAGACTTCACTGCATCTCCAGAAATGCTAAAAAACTTCACATCGGACAAGGTTTATACTGCACGTTCCACTCATTCCTGTGAAGAGAATAGTAATGACCTGGATCTGGAGCTTTTCATGTAATGTGTGTATGAGAAACATTGAAATTTGGCATTTTTCTAGTATCGTTTGGCTTTAAATTAAAATTTCAGTCTAGCAACCCTGCGCAGGCGGATTCACCAATGACAGGGCAAAAGGTTTGGCGGGGAGATTAACTAAACTGTGAACCCAGCCCAGTGTCCAACACTGACACATTGCTGGTGTGAGGGGATTTATCCTGTGAACTGTCCCTCTCTCACCCTCTCTGTCCATTATATTCCTGTGAACTCAGCCCAGTGTCCAACACTGACACATTGCTGGTGTGTGGGGGATTTATCCTGTGAACTGTCCCTCTCTCACCCTCTCTGTCCATTATATTCCTGTGAACTCAGCCCAGTGTCCAACACTGACACATTGCTGGTGTGAGGGGATTTATCCTGTGAACTGTCCCTCTCTCACCCTCTCTGTCCATTTTATTCCTGTGAACTCAGCCCAGTGTCCAACACTGACACATTGCTGGTGTGGGGGGATTTATCCTGTGAACTGTCCCTCTCTCACCCTCTCTGTCCATTATATTCCTGTGAACTCAGCCCAGTGTCCAACACTGACACATTGCTGGTGTGAGGGGATTTATCCTGTGAACTGTCCCTCTCACTCTCTGTCCATTATAACTATATAACGATATAACAATTACAGAACGGAAACAGGCCATCTCGGCCTTTCTAGTCCGTGCTGAAAGCTTCCTCTCACCTAATCCCACCTACCTGCACTCAGCCCATAACCCTCCATTCCTTTCTTATCCATATACCCATCTAATTTTTTTAAAATGAGAAAATCGAACCTGCCTGTGCCACTTCTACTGGAAGCTCGTTCCACACAGCTACCACTCTCTGAGTAAAGAAGTTCCCCCTCGTGTTACCCCTAAACTTTTGCCCCTTATCTCAAAACTCATGTCCTCTTGTTTGAATCTCCCCTACTCTCAATGCTGAAAGCCTATCCACGTCAACTCTATCTATCCCCATCATAATTTTAAATACCTCTATCAAGTCCCCCCTCAATCTTCTACACTCCAAAGAATAAAGACCTAACTTGTTCAACCTTTCTCTGTAATTTAGGTGCTGAAACACAGCTAACATTCTAGTAAATCTTCTCTGTGCTCTCTCTATTTTGTTAGATAGATAGATAGATAGATACTTTATTCATCCCCATGGGGAAATTAAACATTTTTTTCCAATGTCCCATACACTTGTTGTAGCAAAAACTCATTACATACAATACTTAACTCAGTAATAATATGATATGCATCTAAATCACTAACTCAAAAAGCATTAATAATAGCTTTAAAAAAGTTCTTAAGTCCTGGCAGTTGAATTGTAAAGCCTAATGGCATTGGGGAGTATTGACCTCTTCATCCTGTCTGAGGAGCATTGCATCGACAGTAACCTGTCGCTGAAACTGCTTCTCTGTCTCTGGATGGTGCTATGTAGAGGATGTGCAGGGTTTTCCATAATTGACCGTAGCCTACTCAGCGCCCTTCGCTCAGCTACCGATGTTAAACTCTCCAGTACTTTGCCCACGACAGAGCCCGCCTTCCTTACCAGCTTATTAAGACGTGAGGCGTCCTTCTTCTTAATGCTTCCTCCCCAACACGCCACCACAAAGAAGAGGGCGCTCTCAACAACTGACCTATAGAACATCTTCAGCATCTCACTGCAGACATTGAATGACGCCAACCTTCTAAGGAAGTACAGTCGACTCTGTGCCTTCCTGCACAAGGCATCTGTGTTGGCAGTCCAGTCTAGCTTCTCGTCCAACTGTACTCCCAGATACTTGTAGGTCTTAACCTGCTCCACACATTCTCCATTAATGATCACTGGCTCCATATGTGCAGCAAGGCACAGAGTCGACTGTACTTCCTTAGAAGGTTGGCGTCATTCAATGTCTGCAGTGAGATGCTGAAGATGTTCTATAGGTCAGTTGTTGAGAGCGCCCTCTTCTTTGTGGTGGCGTGTTGGGGAGGAAGCATTAAGAAGAAGGACGCCTCACGTCTTAATAAGCTGATAAGGAAGGCGGGCTCTGTCGTGGGCAAAGTACTGGAGAGTTTAACATCGGTAGCTGAGCGAAGGGCGCTGAGTAGGCTACGGTCAATTATGGAAAACCCTGAACATCCTCTACATAGCACCATCCAGAGACAGAGAAACAGTTTCAGCGACAGGTTACTGTCGATGCAATGCTCCTCAGACAGGATGAAGAGGTCAATACTCCCCAATGCCATTAGGCTTTACAATTCAACTGCCAGAACTTAAGAACTTTTTTAAAGCTATTATTAATGCTTTTTGAGTTAGTGATTTAGATGCATATCATATTATTACTGAGTTAAGTATTGTATGTAATGAGTTTTTGCTACAACAAGTGTATGGGACATTGGAAAAAATGTTGAATTTCCCCATGGGGATGAATAAAGTATCTATCTATCTATCTATCTATCTATCTATCTATCTATGACGTCTTTCCTATAATTTGGTGACCAGAACTGTACACAATACTCCAAATTTGGCCTCACCGATGCCTTGTACAATTTTAACATTACTTTCCAACTCCTAGACTCAATGCTCTGATTTATAAAGGCCAGCATACCAAAAGCTTTCTTCACCACCCTATCCACATGAGATTCTACGTTTAGGGAACTATGCACCATTATTCCTAGATCACTCTATTCTACTGCATTCCTCAATGCCCTACCCTACCAAAATGTAGCACCTCCCACTTATCAGCATTAAACTCAATCTGCCATCTTTCAGCCCACTCTTCTAACTGGCCGAAATCTCTGCAAGCTTTGAAAACCCACTTCATTATCCAGAACGCCACCTATATTAGTATCATCTGCAAATTTACTAATCCAATTTACCACCCTATCATCCAGATCATTACTGTATATGACAAACAACATTAGAAACATAGAAAACAGGTGCAGGAGTAGGCCATTCGGCCCTTCGGGTCTGCACCGTCATTCAGTATGATCATGGCTGATCATCCAACTCAGAACCCTGTACCTGCTTTCTCTCCATACCCCCTGATCCCTTTAGCCACAAAGACCATATCTAACTCCATATTAAATATAGCCAATGACTGGCCTCAACTGTTTCCTGTGGCAGAGAATTCCACAGATTCACCACTCTTTGTGTGAAGTTTTTCCTCATCTCGGTCCTAAAAGGCTTCCCCTTTATCCTTAAACTGTGACCCCTTGTTCTAGATTCCACCAACATCGGAAACAATCTTCCTGCATCTAGTCTGTCCAATCCCTTTAAAATTTTATATGTTTCAATAAGATCCCCCCTCAATCTTCTAAATTCCAGCGAGTATAATCCTAGTCGATTCAGTCTTTCTTCATATGAAAGTCCTGCCATCCGAGGAATCAATCTGGTGAACCTTCTTTGTACTCCCTCTATGGCAAGAATGTCTTTCCTCAGATTAGGGAACCAAAACTGCACACAATACTCCAGCTGTGGTCTCACCAAGGCCTTGTACAACTGCAGTAGAACCTCCCTGCTCCTGTACTCGAATCCTCTTGCTATGAATGCCAAGATACCATTTGCCTTTTTCACCGCCTGTTGTACCTGCATGCCCACCTTCAATGACTGGTGTACAATGACACCCAGGTCTCGTTGCTCCTCCCCTTTTCCTAATCGGCCACCATTCAGATAGATATCTGTTTTCCTGTTCTTGCAACCAAAGTGGATAACCTCACATTTATCCACATTAAATTGCATCTGCCATGAATTTGCCCACTCACTCACTATCCAAGTCACCCTGCATCCTCTTAGCATCCTCCTCACAGCTAACACCGCCGCCCAGCTTGGTGTCATCCGCAAACTTAGAGATGCTGCATTTAATTCCCTCGTCTAAATCATTTATATATATATTGTAAACAACTGGGGTCCCAGCACTGAGCCTTGCGGTACCCCAGTAGTCACTGCCTGCCATTCTGAAAAGGTCCAGTTTATTCCCACTTTTTGCTTCCTGTTTGCCAACCAATTCTCTATCCACATCAATACCATACCCCCAATACCGTATGCTTTAAGTTTGCACACTAATCTCCTGCGTGGGACCTTGTCAAAAGCCTTTTGAAAATCCAAATATACCATATCCACTGGTTCTCCCCTATCCACTCTATTAATTGCATCCTCAAAAAGTTCTATAAGATTTGTCAGACATGATTTTCCTTTCTCAAATCCATGCTGACTTTGTCCGATGATTTCACCTCTTTCCAAATGTGCTGTTATCACATCTTTAATAACCAACTCTAGCATTTTCCCCACCATTGATGTCAGGCTAACCGGTCTATAATTCCCTGGTTTCTCTCTCCCTCCTTTTTTAAAATGTGGGGTTACATTAGCCACCCTCCAATCCTCAGAAACTAATCCAGAATCTAAGGAGTTTTGAAAAATTATCACTAATGCATCTACTATTTATTGGGCTACTTCCTTAAGCACTCTGGGATGTAGACCATCTGGCCCTGGGGATTTATCTGCCTTTAATCCCTTCAATTTACCTATCACCACTTCCCTACTAACATGTATTTCCCTCAGTTCCTCCATCTCACTAGACCCTCGGCCCCCTACTATTTTCGAAAGATTATTAATATCCTCCTCAGTGAAGACAGAACCAAAGTAGCTATTCAATTGTTCTGCCATGTCCTTGTTCCCCATGATCAATTCACCGGTTTCTGACTGTAAGGGACCTACATTTGTCTTAACAAATCTTCTTTTCACATATCTATAAAAGCTTTTCTGGTCAGTTTTTATGATCCCTGCCAGCTTTCTCTCATAATCTTTTTTTCCTTTCCTAATTAAGCCCTTTGTCCTCTTCTGCTGAACTCTGAATTTCTCCCAGTCCTCAGGTGTGCTGCTTTTTCTGGCTAATTATATGTTTCTTCTTTGGACTTGGTACTATCCCTAATTTCCCTTGTCAGCGCGGGTGCACTACCTTCACAGGTTTACTCTTTTGCCAAACTGGGATGAACACTTGTTGTAGTTCATCCATGCAATCTTTAAATGCTTGCCATTGCATATCCACCGTCAACCCTTTAAGTATCATTTGCCACTCTATCTTAGCTAATTCACATCTCATACCTTCAAAGTTACCCGTCTTTAAAGTTCAGAACCTGTGTTTCTGAATTAACTATGTCACTCTCCATCTTAATAAAGAATTCCACCATATGATGGCCACTCTTACCCAAGGGGCCTCGCATGACAAGATTGCTAACTAACCCTTCCTCATTGCTCAATACCCAGTCTAGAATGGCCTGCTCTCTAATTGGTTCTTCGACATGTTGGTTCAGAAAACCATCCCGCATACATTCCAAGAAATCCTCTTCCTCAGCACCCTTACCAATTTGGTTCAGCCAATCTATATGTAGATTGAAGTCACCCATTATAACTGCTGTTCCTTTATTGCACGTATTTCTAATTTACTATTTAATGCCATCCCCAACCTCACTACTACTGTTAGGTGGCCTGTACACAACTCCCACCAGTATTTTCTGCCCCTTAGTGTTATGCAGCTCTACCCATATCGATTCCACATCCTCCCGGCTAATGTCCTTCCTTTCTACTGCGTTAATCTCCTCTCTAACCAGCAACGCTATCCCATTTCCTTTGCTTTCCTGTCAATCCCTCCTGAATATTGAATATCCCTGGATGTTGAGCTCCCATCCTTGGTCACCCTGGAGCAATGTCTCTGTGATCCCAACTATATCATATTCATTAATAACTACCTGCACATTCAATTCATCCACCTTGTTACGAATGCTCCTCGCATTGACACACAAAGCCTTTAGGCTTGTTTTTACAACACTCTTAACCCTTATACAATTATGTTGAAAAGTGGCCCTTTTTTGATTTTGGCCCTGGATTTGCCTGCCTGCCACTTTTACTTTTCACCTTACTACTTTTTGCATCTACCCTCATTTTACATCCCTCTGTCTCTCTGCACTTGTTCCCATCCCCCGGCCACATTAGTTTAAATCCTCCTGAACAGCAGTAGCAAACGCTACCCCAAGGTCATTGGTTCCAGTCCAGCCCAGTTGCAGACCATCCTGTTTGTACCAGTCCCACCTCCCTCAGAACTGGTTCCAGTGCCCCAGCAATTTGAATCCCTGCCCCTTGCACCATTTTTCAAGCCACGTATTCGTCTGAAATATCCTCCTATTTCTACTCTGACTAGCACGTGGCACTGGCAGTAATCCAGAGATTACCTTTGTTGTCCTACTTTTTAGTTTATCTCCTAACTCCCTAAATTCACCTTGTAGGACCTCATCCCGTTTTTTACCTATGTGCACCTCAACCACTGGCTGTTGACCCTTGCACCAGGGAGGCAACATACCATCCTGGAGTCTCATTTGCGGCTGCAGAAACACCTATCTATCCCCCTTACAATCGAATCCCCTATCACAATAGGTCTCCCAATCCTTTTCCTTTCCTCCTGTGCCGCAGAGCCACCCATGGTGCCATGAACTCGGCTGCTTCTGCCTTCCTCTGATGAGACATCTCCCCCAACAGTATCCAAAACAGTATATCTGTTTATGAGGGAGATGACCTCAGGGGACTCCTGCACTACCTGCCTACTGCTACGCTGTCTAGTGGCCACCCCTTCCCTTTCTGCCTGTGTAGCCTTTACCTGCAGTGTGGCCAACTCACTGATCGTGCTATTCACGACATTCTCAGTATTGCCGATGCTCCAGACTGAATCCAATCGCAGCTCCAGACGCTCAATGCGGTCTGCCAGATGCTGCAGCTGGTCACAGTTCCTGCACACATAGTCGTCAGAGACACTGGAAGTATCCCTGATTTCAAACATGTTGCAGGAAGAACAAACCATGGGGCCGAACTCAGCTGTCATGACCTAACCAATACGTTGCCTCAGCTTTTGAAACGTTCTCCTTTCAAAGGGACTTAACCGGCCCTGCGTCACTTAGAGTGAAGCTTGTCCTCAGCCTCTGCTCGTCAAAGCCTCTTGAGACAAAGCGACTCTGTCTCCCACTACTCCGTCGCCCGCTCCATCTAACTGCTCCCTTTAAATTCTCCCGCTGCCTCATTGTCCGACTTACGCTTGCGCAGTCGTGCCCTCGTTAAACTGCCGAAGAAAATTGGACCCAACACTCCGGTAAACTCAGCCCAGTGTCCAACACTGACAGATTGCTGGTGTGGGGGGATTTATCCTGTGAACTGTCCCTCTCTCACCCTCTCTGTCCATTATATTCCTGTGAACTCAGCCCAGTGTCCAACACTGACACATTGCTGGTGTGGGGGGATTTATCTCGTGAATTGTCCCTCTCTCACTCTCTCTGTCCATTATATTCCGGTAAACTCAGCCCAGTGTCCAACACTGACACATTGCTGGTGTGGGGGGATTTATCCTGTGAACTGTCCCTCTCTCACCCTCTCTGTCCAATATATTCCTGTAAACTCAGCCCAGTGTCCAACACTGACACATTGCTGGTGTGGGGGAATTTACCCTGTGGACGGTCCCTCTCTCACCCTCTCTGTCCATTATATTCCTGTAAACTCAGCCCAGTGTCCAACACTGACAGATTGCTGGTGTGGGGGAATTTACCCTGTGAACTGTCCCTCTCTCACCCTCTCTGTCCATTATAACCATATAACAATTACAGAACCAGAACAGGCCATCTCGGCCTTTCTAGTCCATGTTGAACACTTACTCTCACCTAGTCCCACCTACCTGCGCTCAGCCCATAACCCTCCATTCCGTTCCTGTCCATATACCTATCCAATTTTACTTTAAATGATAAAATCGAACCTCCAGCTACCACTTCTTCTAGAAGCTTGTTCCACCCAGCTACCACTCTCTTAGTAAACAAGTTCCCCCTTGTGTTACCCCTAAACGTTTGCCCCTTAACTCTCAACTCATGTCCTCGTTTGAATCTCCCCTACTCTCAATGCTGAAAGCCTATCCACGTCAACTCTATCGATCCCCCTAATAATTTTAAATACCTCTATCAAGTCCCCCCTCAATCTTCTATGCTCCAAAGAATAAAGACCTAACTTGTTCAACCTTTCTCTGTAACTTAGGTGCTGAAACCCAGATAACATTCTAGTAAGTCTCTTCTATACTCTGTTCTGTTGACATCTTTCCTATAATTCGGTGACCAGAACTTCACATAATACTCCAAATTTGGCCTTACCAATGCCTTGTACAATTTTAACATTACATCCCAACTCCCATACTCAATGCTCTGATTTATAAAGGCCAGCATAACAAAAGCTTTCTTCACCACCCTATCCACATGAGATTCCAGCTTCAGGGAACCATGCTCCATCATTCCTCGATCACTCTGTTCTATTGCATTCTTCAATGCCCTACCATTTACCATGTATGTCCTATTTTGATTAGTCCTACCAAAATGTAGTACCTCACACTTATCAGCACTAAACTCCATCTGCCATCTTTCAGCCCACTCTTCTAACTGGCCTAAATCTCTCTGCAAGCTTTGAAGATCTATTTTAATATCCACAACACCACCTATATTAGTATCATCTGCAAACTTACTAATCTAATTTACCACCCCACCATCTGGGTCATTAATGTATATGACAAACAACATTGGACCCAATATTCCGAAAAACTCAGCTCAGTGTCTAACATTGACACGTTGCTGGTGTGGGGGGATTTATCCTGTGAACTGTCCCTCTCACACCCTCTCTGTCCATTATACTCCTGTGAACTCAGCCCAGTGTCCAACACTGACACATTGCTGGTGTGGGGGATTTATCCTGTGAACTGTCCCTCTCTCACCCTCTCTGTCATTAATAACCATATAAAAATAACAGAACGGAATCAGGCCATCTTGGCCTTTCCAGTCCGTGCTGAATGATTACTCTCACCTAGTCATACCTACCTGCACTCAGCACATAACCCTCAGTTCCTTTCCTATCCATATACCCATCCAATTATTTTTAAATGAGAAGATCTAACCTGCCTTTATCACTTCTACTGGAAGCTCGCTCCACACAGCCACCACTCTCTGAGTAAACAAGTTCCCCCACGTGTTACCCCTAAACTTTTGCCCCTTAACTCGTAACTCATGTCCTCTTGTTTGAATCTCCCCTACTCTCAATGTAAAAAGTCTACCCACGTCAACTCTATCTATCCCCCTCATAATTTTAAATGCCTCTATCTACTACGCTCCAAAGAATAAAGACCTAACTTGTTCAACCTTTCTCTGTGTGCAATGTACAGTGTATGTTAATCAAAATGGCTTCTTTGTTTTGTTAAGAGTAGGAATGCTTCTCTGTATGATAAGTGCTTTCTCTCGCAGTTGTTTAGCTTTAGACTTGTTGATATCGGGATAGTATTCATTTGTTGACCAATGGGGAATGTTATTTTGTCTTGTGGGTCTGGGAGCGGGGGTTTCACGGTCTTTTCAGGGGAGTCGGGAAGAAGAAGCCGAGGAAGGTGGATGTGCGGTGCGCTGCTCGGTCGACCACCTGGGTGGTCCCAGGTGCGAGGACGTGGAGGTCGGAGGAAAGTGACGAGGGGTCGAATGGTTTGATCGTTGAGCTCCAATGATGTGCACTAAACTGACTGAACTTTGATAAGTTGGCGCCTTTTACTTTATTTTCTTTTCCTTCATATATACTGTATTGCACAGTACTCTTTTAGTTCTAGTAAAATCTTTAAAGTGTATTCCATAACAGTATTTGGTGTGAAGTTGATACGGTGAGCGGCGCGAGGCATAAACTTGATTCCCACAGCACCTGCGTGTACGGGAGGTGGGGTTGGTGTGTGGCTGGATCTCCTTTTCCCCTAGACATATACCAGCCTGTTGGGTGAGTGTTACATTTGTGGGGGCTCGTCCGGGATTGGATTGTTAGGGGCTGTGGAATCGCGCAGGCAGCAGAGTGGAGATGGACAGAGATAAGGTTGTTAGCTGGTGCGAGTTGGAAGATGTACCGGTGCAGTATACCCGTGTAGTGAGCGGAGTGGATTTTCAAGTTTCGGGAGACGCGTTAGTGGGGGAGTTAAGTTTGGTAAAGGGTATTGGGCAGGTGGACTTGGTAGCTAGACGGTGTGGTAAAGAGGTAGAGTCTAGTTGGGTGTTGGTTCGTACGAGTGCTGACGTCATGACGTTGGATCTGCCGGCGACGGTCAGTGTTCTGGGCGAGTCGGGGCCGTGGGGGCTCCACACCCTCTCCGAGGATGATGATACACCGGAGGAGGAGCTAGAACTAGAGGTGGCCCCCAGAGAGGTGCCCATCACTAGTATAGGGAGGTCGGAGGACGGAGGGTCCTCCGTCCCAGGTAGGGGGGAAGCCTCGGAGCTGGCAGCCGCACTTAACTTCCTGGTGGGAGTGGCCGAGAGGCCACGGCTGAAGCTGGGGGTGTTCTCCGGAGCCAAGCCTACTCCGGATGGGGATGTGGACTATGAGACCTGGATCGAGCATACGTATTTGATGTTGGAGGAGTTGCCAGGCTCAGAGGAGGAGAAGAGGCAGCGATTGGTGGGAAGTTTGAGGGGTTTAGCAGCCAAAACAGTTTGGGAGTTGAAAGCTGAAAAGCCTGGGGCTTCAGTGGAGGAATGCATAGAAGTTTTGGAGGGAGCGTTTGGGTTGTCAGGGGAACCCTGGCTGCTTTTAGCAGAGTTCCAACGCCTGGAACAATGGAGAGGGGAAAAGCTCTCTGAGTACATATTTAGGATGGAGGGGATGCTCTCGGGGCTGCGGCACCGGGGGGTAGTGAAGGCACCTGACGTGGCTAGCGTGAGGATGAGTCAGATATTCAGTGGCTCTCTGGAGGAGGACAAGGTGGCGTGGACTATCCGACAAGCTTATAGGAAGGGCCCCCCTCCATCATTCGGGCAACTGATTAGAGAGATGCGGGAGGAAGAGACAGCGTTGGGGTGGAAAAGGGGCTCGGGCCACCGGGAGCGATCCTCAGCGATACAGAAAGTAGTGGCTGGGTAGAAGACTGAAAACCCCCAGGAGAGTAGGGACCCCCCCACTCTGGAGGGGAAGGACAGGGAAGGTACCCACTCCCGGGGGCAGCCCGTGCAGTGGGTTGGGAGCGGGGGCAGTCCTGGGAGAGGAGGGTCAGTGGGCAGCGTGTGCTTTAACTGTGGGAAAGAGGGGCATTTCAGGCGGGACTGTGGGCGGCCAAGGGTGTGCTATAGCTGTGGAGAGGAGGGACACTTTCGGTGGGATTGTGAGAGACATGGAGTCCCATGGAAGGCAAGCCCCCCTGCGACTAAGAAGGGAGAGGTGTCGGGAAACTTAGGAGAGGCTCAGTGAGGGAACGGACTGGAGCCTTTGGAGGAACACGTTCCCAGAGATCAGCCAGGGGACCACCGGGTGCCCACGCCTCTATTCCGGATGGGCTGGTAGGACCCCGTGCCAGTGTGTGTCTACAGATAGAGGGAGTTTACGCAAAAGCCGTTCTTGATATGGGATCGCAGGTGACCTTATTGTACCGGTCGTTCTACAACGAATATCTAAAGCATTTGCCCGTAACCCCATTTGACGCCCTGCAGATTTGGGGTGTGAGTGAGGGTGATTACCCGTACAATGGGTACCTATCGGTGAGATTGGAGTTCTCGGAGGGCGATATGGGAGTGTCCGAAGCCATTGAGACGTTGGTGTTGGTGTGTCCTGAGCTGGTGGAAACCGGTGGTGCTGCCCTCCTGGTGGGGACTAATTCCCCCGTTGTGCGACGGCTCCTGGGAGCTTGTAAGGAGGAAGGGGGGGAACACTTTCTGGAGACCCTCTAGGTGCATCCAGTGTTTCGAGCGGTATTCAAAGAAGGGGTTGCCCCCCCAAGGGCTGGACCCCGAGTGTAAACAAGGGACAGTGTGGTGTACGCAGGCGAGGCCCAAGGTGATCCGACCAGGGGAGGTAGCACTCGTGACGGGGACCCCCAGATTCCCTGGAGTGCCGACGGGCGAAGCCCTTTTAGTAGATGCCCCGGATGATCTTGAAGGGGAAACAGGATTTCCGGCGGGGGCGCTGGTGAGGCCCGAAGTGCAGAGACCAGGGGTGCTACGTGGGAGGCGTATAGCCGTAAGTGTCAGGATCTCTACGGCAAGATAAATCACCTTTAAAAGGGGAATGCCACTGGCACATCTGTTCCTGTGATGGTAACGTCTAGTGCACCAGTGAGGACCCCTAACGGGGAGGGGTTGGAGCATCGAAGGGAGCTGACTGCTGAAGCCTTTGACGTCGGGGATTCTCCTGTGTTGCTGGAGTGGAAACGCAGGCTGGTGGAGAAGTTGGAAGCTGTTTTTTCTCGGGGCGAGTTTGATGTGGGCTTCTCCAAAAGCACTCGCCACACCATCCGGGTGACAGAGGACACCACACCCCGTTCTGAGAGAGAGATCCTGGCAGCTGGCCCCGGCAGATGTTGAAGATGTCCGACAGCACTTGTGCACGTTGGAGGAAGCCGGAATCATAGCTGAGTCTCGGAGTCCCTGTGTGTCCCCAATAGTGGTGGCACGGAAGAAGAATGGGAGGATGCGCATGTGCGTTGACCATAGGACTTTGAATCGGCGAACTGTCCCTGATCAATATACCGTCCCGAGGATCGAGGACGCGTTGGCCTGCCTGAGCGGAGCGAAGTGGTTCAGTGTGCTGGACTTAAGAAGTGGGTATTACCAGATCCAGATAAGTGAGGGCGATAAAGAGAAGACGGCCAACACTGACACATTGCTGGTGTGGGGGGATTTATCCTGTGAACTGTCCCTCTCTCACCCTCTCTGTCCATTATATTCCTGTAAACTCAGCCCAGTGTCCAACACTGACACATTGCTGGTGTGGGGAGATTTACCCTGTGAACTGTCCCTCTCTCACCCTCTCTGTCCATTATATTCCTGTGAACTCAGCCCAGTGTCCAACACTGACACATTGCTGGTGTGGGGAGATTTACCCTGTGAACTGTCCCTCTCTCACCCTCTCTGTCCATTATATTCCTGTAAACTCAGCCCAGTGTCCAACACTGACACATTGCTGGTGTGGGGAGATTTACCCTGTGAACTGTCCCTCTCTCACCCTCTCTGTCCATTATATTCCTGTAAACTCAGCCCAGTGTCCAACACTGACACATTGCTGGTGTGGGGAGATTTACCCTGTGAACTGTCCCTCTCTCACCCTCTCTGTCCATTATATTCCTGTGAACTCAGCCCAGTGTCCAACACTGACACATTGCTGGTGTGGGGAGATTTACCCTGTGAACTGTCCCTCTCTCACCCTCTCTGTCCATTATATTCCTGTAAACTCAGCCCAGTGTCCAACACTGACACATTGCTGGTGTGGGGAGATTTACCCTGTGAACTGTCCCTCTCTCACCCTCTCTGTCCATTATATTCCTGTGAACTCAGCCCAGTGTCCAACACTGACAGATTGCTGGTGTGGGGGGATTTATCCTGTGAACTGTCCCTCTCTCACCCTCTCTGTCCATTATATTCCTGTAAACTCAGCCCAGTGTCCAACACTGACACATTGCTGGTGTGGGGGGATTTACCCTGTGAACTGTCCCTCTCTCACCCTCTCTGTCCATAATATTCCGGTAAACTCAGCCCAGTGTCCAACACTGACACATTGCTGGTGTGGGGGATTTATCCTGTGAACTGTCCCTCTCTCACCCTCTCTGTCCATTATATTCCTGTGAACTCAGCCCAGTGTCCGACACTGACACATTGCTGGTGTGGGGGGATTTATCCTGTGAACTGTCCCTCTCTCACCCTCTCTGTCCATTATATTCCTGTGAACTCAGCCCAGTGTCCAACACTTACACATTGCTGGTGTGGGGGGATTTACCCTGTGAACTGTCCCTCTCTCACCCTCTCTGTCCATTATATTCCTGTAAACTCAGCCCAGTGTCCAACACTGACACATTGAAGGTGTGGGGGGAATTTATCCTGTGAACTGTCTCTCTCTCACCCTCTTTGTCCATTATATTCCTGTGAACTCAGCCCAGTGTCCAACACTGACACATTGCTGGTGTGGGGGGATTTATCCTGTGAACTGTCCCTCTCTCACCCTCTCTGTCCATTATATTCCTGTGAACTCAGCCCAGTGTCCAACACTTACACATTGCTGGTGTGGGGGGATTTATCCTGTGAACTGTCCCTCTCTCACCCTCTCTGTCCATTATATTCCTGTAAACTCAGCCCAGTGTCCAACACTGACACATTGCTGGTGTGGGGGGATTTATCCTGTGAACTGTCCCTCTCTCACCCTCTTTGTCCATTATATTCCTGTGAACTCAGCCCAGTGTCCGACACTGACACATTGCTGGTGTGGGGGATTTATCCTGTGAACTGTCCCTCTCTCACCCTCTCTGTCCATTATATTCCTGTGGACACAGCCCAGTGCCCAACACTGACTCATTGCTGGTGTGGGGGGATTTATACTGTGAACTGTCCCTCTCTCACCCTCTCTGCTCATTATATACCTGCAAACATAGCCCAGAGTCCAACACTGACACATTGCTGGTGTGGGGGATTTATCCTGTGAACTGTCCCTCTCTCACCCTCTCTGTGCATTATATTCCTGCAAACTCAGCCCAGTGTCCAACACTGACACATTGCTGGTGTGGGGGGATTTATCCTGTGAACTGTCCCTCTCTCACCCTCTCTGTGCATTATATTCCTGTAAACTCAGCCCAGAGTCCAACACTGGCACATTGCTGGTGTGGGGGGATTTATCCTGTGAACTGTCCCTCTCTCACCCTCTCTGTGCATTATATTCCTGTAAACTCAGCCCAGTGTCCAACACTGACACATTGCTGGTGTGGGGGGATTTATCCTGTGAACTGTCCCTCTCTCACCCTCTCTGTCCAATATATTCCTGTAAACTCAGCCCAGTGTCCAACACTGACACATTGCTGGTGTGGGGGATTTATCCCTGTGGACGGTCCCTCTCTCACCCTCTCTGTCCATTATATTCCTGTAAACTCAGCCCAGTGTCCAACACTGACAGATTGCTGGTGTGGGGGAATTTACCCTGTGAACTGTCCCTCTCTCACCCTCTCTGTCCATTATAACCATATAACAATTACAGAACCAGAACAGGCCATCTCGGCCTTTCTAGTCCATGTTGAACACTTACTCTCACCTAGTCCCACCTACCTGCGCTCAGCCCATAACCCTCCATTCCGTTCCTGTCCATATACCTATCCAATTTTACTTTAAATGATAAAATCGAACCTCCAGCTACCACTTCTTCTAGAAGCTTGTTCCACCCAGCTACCACTCTCTTAGTAAACAAGTTCCCCCTTGTGTTACCCCTAAACGTTTGCCCCTTAACTCTCAACTCATGTCCTCGTTTGAATCTCCCCTACTCTCAATGCTGAAAGCCTATCCACGTCAACTCTATCGATCCCCCCTCATAATTTTAAATACCTCTATCAAGTCCACCCTAAATCTTCTACGCTCCAAAGAATAAAGACCTAACTTGTTCAACCTTTCTCTGTAACTTAGGTGCTGAAACCCAGATAACATTCTAGTAAGTCTCTTCTATACTCTGTTCTGTTGACATCTTTCCTATAATTTGGTGACCAGAACTTCACATAATACTCCAAATTTGGCCTCTCCAATGCCTTGTACAATATTAACATTTCATCCCAACTCCTATACTCAATGCTCTGATTTATAAAGGCCAGCATACCACAAGCTTTCTTCACCACCCTATCCTCATGAGATTCCAGCTTCAGGGAACTATGCACCATTATTCCTCGATCACTCTGTTCTACTGCATTCCTCAGTCCTACCATTTACCATGTATGTCCTATTTTGATTAGTCCTAACAAAATGTAGCAGCTCACACTTATCAGCATTAAACTCCATCTGCCTTCTTTCAGCCCACTCTTCTATCTGGCCTAAATCTTGCTACAAGCTTTGAAAACCTACTTCATTATGCACAACGCCACCTATCTTAGTATCATCTGCATAATTCCTAATCCAATTTACCACCCCATCCAGATCATTAATGTATAGGACAAACAACATTGGACCCAGTACAGATCCCTGGGGCACACCACTAGTCACCGGCCTCCAACCTGACAAGCAGTTATCCACCACTACTCTCTGTCATCTCCCATCCAGCCATTGTTGAATCCATTTTACTACTACAATATTAATACCTAACGATTGAACCTTCCTAACTAACCTTCCGTGTGGAACCTTTTCAAAGGCCTTACTGAAGTCTATTTTGACAACATCCACTGCTTTACCCTTGTCAACTTACCTTGTAACCTCTGCCAAAAATTCAATAAGATTTGTCAAACATGACCTTCCACGCTCAAATCTATGTTGACTGTTCCTAATCAGACCGTGTCTATCCAGATAATTGTATATACCATCTTTAAGAATACTTTCCATTAATTTACCCTTCACTCACGTCAAACTTACAGGCTGATAATTGCTAGGTGTACTCTTAGAACCCTTTTTAAACAATGGAACCACATGAGCAATATGCCAATTCTCCGCCACCATCCCCATTTCTCGTGACATTTAAAATAATCCTGTCAGAGCCCCTGATTCTCTAAGGGATCAATTTTATCCCTCACTATCCTTTTGCTATTAATATAACTGTAGAAACCCTTTGGATTTATTTTCACCTTACTTGCCAAAGCAACCTCGTATATCCTTTTAGCTTTTCTAATTTATTTCTTAAGATTCTTTTTACATCCTTTATATTCCTCGAGCACCTCATTTACTCTATGCTGCCTATATTTATTGCAGATCTCTCTCCTTTTCAGAACTAAGTTTCCAATATCCCTTGAAAACCATGGCTCTCTCAAACTTTTAACCTTTCCTTTCAACCTAATAGGAACATAAAGATTCTGTAGCCTCAAAATTTCACCTTTAAATTATCTCCTTTTCTCTATTACATCCTTCCCATAAAAGAAATTGTCCCAATCCACTCCTTCTAAATCCATTCGCTTCTCCTCAAAGTTAGCCTTTCTCCAACCAAAAATCTCAACCCTGAGTCCAGTCCTATCCTTCTCCATAATTATATTGAAACTAATGGCATTGTGATCACTGGACCCGAAGTTCCCCAACACATACCTGTGTCACCTGACCTATCTCATTCCCTAACAGGAGATCCTGCACTGCTCCTTCTTTATTTGGTACCTCTATGTATTGCTGTAAAAAACTATCGTGCACACATTTTACAAACTCCAAGCCATCCAGCCCTTTTACAGAATGGGCTTCCCAGTCTATGTGTGGAAAATTAAAATCTCCCACAATGACAACCCTGTGCTTACTACAAATATCTACTATCTCCTTGCAGATTTGCTCCTCCAATTCTTGTTCCCCATTAAGTGGTCTATAATACACCCCTATAAGTGTTACTACACCTTTCCCATTTCTCAATTCCACCCAAATAGTCTCCCTAGATGATCCGTCTAATCTATCCTGCCAGAGCACCGCTGTAATATTTTCTGACAAGCAATGCACCACCTCCCCCTCTTGCCCCTCCAATTCTATCATATCTGAAGCATGAAATCCAGGAATATTTAGTTGCCAATCACACCCCTCCTGCAACCATGTTTCACTAATAGCTACAACATCATATTTCCAGGTATCAATCCATGCTCTAAGCTCATCCACCTTTCTTACAATGCTCTTTGCATTAAAAGAGATGCATTTAAGAGAATCTCCACCCCTTCCTCTCTGTTTATCCCTAACGGTGCAAACAACTTTATTTTCTTTTTTTTCCTTCTCCCTTATATCTTCGGTCTGAGCGCTCCCCTTCTCTGTCACCTCCCTATCCTGCCTCACACACTATCTACTAGCTTTCTCTATTTGTGAACTAACCTCCTCTCTCCTAGTCTCTTCAATTTGATTCCCACCTCCCAACCATTCTAGTTTAATGTCTCCCCAGTAGCCTTTGCAAATCTCCCCGCCAGGATATTGGTCCCCATAGGATTCAAGTGCAACCCATCCTTTTTGTACAGGTCACACCTGCCCCAAAAGAGGTCCCAATGATCCAGAAATTTGAATCCCTACCCTCTGCTCCAATCCCTCAGCCACTCATTTATCCTCCACCTCATTCCATTCCTACTCTCACTGTCACGTGACACAGGCAGTAATCCCGAGATTACTACCTTTGCGGTCCTTCTCAACTCCCTTCCTAACTCCCTATAGTCTCCTTTGAGGACCTCTTCCCTTTTCCTACCTATGTCATTGGTACCTATACCTCCTCACACTCCCACTTCAGGATATCTTGGACGCAAGCAGAAACATCTCGGACCCTGGCACCAGGGAGGCAAACTACCATCCGGGTCTCCTGATTACGTCCACAGAATCACCTATCTGACCCCCTAACTATAGAGTCCCCTATTACTACAGCCTTCCTCTTCCTTTCCCTACCCATCTGAGGTAGGGCCAGACTCTGTGCCAGAGGCACGGCCACTGTTGCTTCCCCCAGGTAGGCTGTCCCCCACCGTACTCAAACAGAAGTACTTATTGTCAAGGGGTACAGCTACAGGAGTATTCTCTAGCACCCAACTCTTCCCTCTCCTAACCGTGACCCACCTGTCTGCCTCCCGTGGCCCCAGTGTGACCACCTGCCTGTAACTCCTCTCTATCAACTACTCACTCTCCCTGACCAGACGAAGGTCATCGAGCTGCAGATCCAGTTCCCGAACACGGTCCCTTAGGAGCTGCAGCTCAGCGCACCTGGCGCAGATGTGGACATCCAGGATGCTAGGTGACTCCAGGACCTCCCACATCTGACACCAAGAACAAAAAGTTGCCCTCACACTCATACTTCCCCCTTTCCTCAAATAACAGGAAAAATGGAAAACTAAACCTACCTTGTCTCACCCGCTTCCAACTAAACCCGTTGAGCCAAAGCCCTTAAGCCTTCCCTCTGCTCCCGGCTCACTCCGCTGCCCGCTGAATAAGGCTGTGTTCCTTTTAAATCTTCCCCGCTTCACTACCCGACGTCACACGCCTGCGCAGTCCTGCCTCTCTTAACCCTGTTGAGAAGAAGAAAAAATCAAAATAGCTCCCACCACACTCCCGCTCCGATTCCCAGACTTCCTTCTCCAAATGATTGTGCTATCGACCTTCTCCCCGGGGCCTGGTTACCCACCAATATAACTTATACCGACCGGAGAGAAAGGCCATGGAGAAGAACATTAGCGAGTCCCTCGCGGCGGGTATTATTAGACCTTCATCCTCCCCGGTGGCGCTGGTTTCTTCTTTGTCGAAAAGAAAGATGGGTGGCTTCATCCTTGTATTGATTCCCGAGGCATAAACAGTATAACCGTTAAGAATAAGTACCCACCTTCCCTTCTTACTATCCCACGCCCACCCCCTCTGGTCTTCTCCTATCATTTTGCATTTCCCCATCCCCCCACTACTTTCAAATCTCGTACTATCTTTCCTTTCGGTTAGTCCTGATGAAGGGTCTCGGCCCGAAACGTCGACAGCGCTTCTCCCTATAGATGCTGCCTGGCCTGCTGTGTTCCACCAGCATTTTGTTTGTGTTGTTTGAATTTCCAGCATCTGCAGATTTCCTCTTGACAGTACTCACTGTGGTAGACCAGTTCTCTAAGATGGTGCACGTTGTAGCCCTCCCTAAACTCCCTACTGCTCAGGAGACTGCAGAACTTCTCGTCCGTTATGTCTTCCCCTCCGCAGAATTCCTGCGGATACCATCTCTGACCGGGGTCCTCAATTCGTCTCGCAGGTATGGAAGGCCTTCTGTCAATCCCTGGGTGCCTCTGTTAGCCCGTCATCCGGCTTCCACCCACAGACGAACGGGCAGATGGAACGGGTCAGCCAGGATTTGGAGGCGGAGCTACATTGCATAACAGCCAACAACCCATCTACCTGGAGAGACCACCTCGCGTGGGTTGGGTACACCCACAACTCTCTGGTTTGTACTGCCACGGAAGATCTCCTTTTGAATGTTCCCTTGGGTACCAACCCACGCTGTTTCCCGTTCAGGAAGAGGAGATTGCGGTGACGTCCGTTCAGGCCCATATCGATCGGTGCCCCAAGGTTTAGGAGGGCACACTCACGGCCCTGATCCGATCAGCCGATTGCAACCGGAGGATTGCCAATCGCCATCGGACTCCGGCACCTGAGTATCGACCTGGGCAGAAGGTGTGACTATCATCCAAAGATATTCCTCTCAAAAATGAGCCTAAGAAACTCGCCCCTCGCTTCCTGGGACCTTTCAAAGTCGGAAGTGTCAACAACCCCACAGTAGTATGACTTAAGCTGCCTAAGTCTATGCAGGTCCACCCTACTTTTCACATTTCCAATTAAAACCAGTTTCCATCAGTCCCTTGTGTCCTCCGACCGAAACCCCTTCACCTGCCCGAATCACCAACAACCATCCACACACACCGTCTGGCGGCTACTGGATGTGCGCCGTCGGGGCAGGGGTCTCCAATACCTGGTGGACTGGGAAGGATATGGCCCAGAGGAGCATTCCTGGGTTCCCCGTTCCTTCATCCTGGACCCTTACCTCATCCAGGACTTTCATTGGGACCATCCGGACAAGCCTTGAGGCTCCCGTTGCGGAGGGGGGAACTATCAGGGCCTCGTCTGGCAATCCCCCATCTTGCTATTATCCCCTTGTTTGGGCCTTAATCCCCTCGTCTGAATTCCAATTGTTCCCAGTCCATTAATTACAGCACAGCTGGTTTCCATCAGTGAACACAGGATGAGAACCCTGGCATCACAGCAATGAGCTGCCAGATCGTTGGTCAATTCTAGTGAGTGTAAACCTCGTTTCCTGATCCCTTAGGACTGTCAGTTCCCAGCTCTGAATCATTCCCTGGATAGTCTACGGGAACCTTGTCTCCGATTAAAGACTCTCCTGGGCATCTGCTCCACGTTCGCCACTGTGCCAGCGCCTCTCGAGCCTGTCCCCGTGCCTGTGTCCTGCACTTGGGTTCGTCCTCAGTCACGTCCTTGCAACACAGATAGGCACCTGGATGACAGAAAATCCAGTGGGAAATGATGGATGGGAGGGTCAGGTTGATCTTAGTGTAGATTGAAATTTCACACAACATCGTGGGCCGAAGAGCGTGTAATGTGTCGTAGTGTTTGATATTCCATATTCTAAATGTTCATATGTCCATCTAGTTTGGCGTGGAATAGCAACACAGTGTCAGCTGTATTTAAACCCTGCATTGTTTGAGGAGCGTTTTCATTGACCAATCCACCTTTACACCAGGGAAGATGTCATTTATAACAGGAGATCAGTTCGAATGTGAGATCATCGGGCTTTATCCTTTTCCGATATCGGGGAGCTGTCGAGTTTATGCCAGGGAATGAACTCCAATCTGCAATACAAGAGCTCACTTCATTTTACCAGGTCTGCCTCCAGTAAAGAGAAAATCCACTACCCTCTGTGCCCTCAGAGGCCGGTAGCAAGGAGGTAAATATTTCACAGGGAAAGGGATGGGCATGCCCACCTCCCTTTGGACAATTACCTCACTTCTGAGACAAAAGCTTCATTACAACACCAAAGAGTTTAATCTGTTCTGTCGGTACTCTGGGGATTTCCAATTACACACTATTTATATGACAGCTGATAATGCACCCTGCTGACACAGTCACTGTATTACATCTTCTTAAAGCTGTTACTTACTTTCATGAGAGTTCTGAATCTTTGGTGTTGCGTGGAGATTGGCAAGTGTATAAATTGGAGGTTGTGAGAGACTTCTTCCTCTGATTCTGCTGAAATTGTTTGATTAAATCACTCAGAAAATGTTGGAAACTTTTTACCACATCAAGGTTACCTACTATCTGGTCATTTTGGCTATCGCTGTGCCTGATAAGCAATATTAAATGGTGTGCTATGTTTTACCGAATGTCAAGAAAGCTGTGCTCAACACTATAGTTGATGATACTGAAAAGCTATTTAATGAAACACCTAAGTTGTTTGACTGAAATTTCCTGCAGATGGCATAAAAAAGAAAGAGAAAAAAACATGTATGATTCGCGTCAGGTGAAATTCTGTCTGATATTAAACAATAGTGCAATGAAAAGATTAGTGGAAGGTTTATATTCTTTAGAATATTCCAGTCTGTGAATGGATGTTTACTGTGATGGGAAATACATGGCAGAACATTTCCAAACAAAATTCTGAAACCGATTCAGATACTACAGAGCCTTGTAAATGTACCCAGTGCTCAACACCTGGTTCACGTAATTCAGTATTACAACCAGCGATTGTGATCAATTTAACTGGGAATGTTTATTTGTGAATCTCATGCTCCTGTTTCTCAGTAGAGGCCAGAAAACAAGGAATATAGTAAAATACGAAAACAGTTCAAGATTATTCATGTCCTTTTGCTCAGTACTTCGTTGAACCACCACTCCCAGCAGTTACAGCCAGTAGTCTTTTTGGACACGACTCTGCTAGTTTTGCACAGCGTGATGGAGCAAGATGTCCCACACCTCCTTGCAAAGTTGCTCAGTCTGTGCCAGGTCAGATGGGCAGCCGCGGTGGACAGCATTTAGAGGTCCTGCCGGAGATTTTCCATCGGGTTCTGTTCAGGACTCTGAGTGGGTGACTCAAACACATCAATGTTCTTCATTTGAAGCCCCTCCACGGTTGCTCTGGCAGAGTGATTTGGGTTGTTGATCTGCTCAAAGAAATCTCTCTCCCCAGCTTAAGCTTTCAGACTGAGGTAAGCAGGTTCTCATCCAGGATCTCTCTATGTTTAGCACATTCATCTTCTCATCAATCCTGACCTGAATTCCAGCCCCTGCTGCTGAAAAACATCTCTATAGGATGATGATGACGCAACACGCATTGGTAAGAACATATTTTTGCCCATCGAGACTTTGCAAAGCGTCACTTACAGCATACTGTATGGGTGTGGAAGAAGGTCCTATGCTCGGATCAGACTGAAGTGGAAATCTTTGGCCTCAGCAATAAGCAGTTTCTGTGGCGTAGATCTAATACTGTACATTAGACAGACAATACCATCCCTACTGTAAAGTGTGGTGAAGGTAGCGACTTGCTGTGGAGATGCTTTTCAGCAGCAGAGACTGGAAATCTGGTCAGGACTGTTGAGAAGATGAATGCTGGTGAGTACAGAGAGTTCATCCGTAAAATCCTCTGGCAGGAAGTTTAAACTGGGTAGGAAGCTCGTCTTTCAGCAGAACAACATCCCAAATCACGTTGCCTGAGCAACCGTGGAGTGGCTTCGTATTTTTTGCTTGTATTCTTTATTACAGATGCGGTCATTTACCGGTACTTCGCAATATTTTATGTTCCCGGTGTTCATTAGCGAGATGACATGCGGTAACTTCTCGACCATTACTGAATGAAGTATGTTAATCAGAGCAAACCTTCCTGTGCAGTGGCAATCCAGTAACATTTAGAGTGAAGAAGCTGGAATGTCAAACACATTAACAATCAGCACGTTCAAATTTTGTTTCAAAGGCACTTCCATAATGCAAATGTGCTCAGAATCACTTGCATAATAACTTGGTTGCTTCAATGATTAATTGCTGATTGTTAATTCGTATTACTTCTCAATAAGAGGGAATGCAGCTTAATAATGTTTCAACAAAATATGTGAACTGACAGAGTGAAGACATACAACTCAGCTTTTCGTGAAACTGCCCCCCCTTCTTTTGTCTCTTTCTTTACCTTCTGGCACTGGGTCTCGATATTGATCAATATCAGAACCAGAACCAGGTTTTATATCAGCGGCGTATGTCACGAGATTTATCAGCTTCACAGCAGCAGTACAATGAAAGACATGATAAATAAGTACAGGGAAGAAAAATCCAAGCTACATTAAGTTTATATATTTCTATTAACCAGTTAAGTTAACATAAATAGTGCAGAAAAACAAATAGTGAGGTCAAGTTCATCAGTTCAATATCTATTTAGCAATCGGTTGGCAGAGGGGAAGAAAGCTGTCCCTAAATCGGTGAGTGTGTGCCTTCAGGCTTCTGTACCTCCTTCCCAACAGTAACAATGAGAAGAGGACACGTCCTGGGTGGTGAGGATCCACAATGATGGACACCGCCTTCCTAAGGTACTGCTCCATGAAGATGTCTTGTACACTTCGGAGGCTGGTACCCATGATGGTGCTGACTAATTTTACAAGTTTCTGCAACTTCCTTCAATCTTGTTCAGTAGCCCCTCCCATATCAGACGGCGTTGCAGCCAGTCCAAATGCTCTATCTACGGTACATTTGCAGACGTTTTCGAGTGCTTTAGTTGATAAACCAAATTTCCTCAAACTCCCAATGAAATATTGCCGCTGTCTTGGCTTCTTTATAGCTGCACAAATACGTTCCGTTCAGGTTAGGCCCGCAGATATACTGACACCCTGAAACTTGAAGTTGCTCACTCTCTCCACTTCTGACCCCTCTGTGAGGATTGGTTTCTGTTCCCTCGTCTTGTCCTTTCAGAACTCCACTAACAGCACCGGCGAGCTTCCCTGTGTGGAATTCAATGAGTTCTCAATGTCTGCGCTGGACACGCTTAAACGAGAGTTAAAAGCTGGGAGCTGACGGTTCGTTTAAAGCAGGGGTATCAAACTCATTTTAGGTCACGGGCCGGATTGAGCAAAATGCAGCTTCATGTGGGCCGGATCAGTCGGACGCGTGCGAACGCAGCTTTCGTTGCCTCCGTTATTTCAGCCTGCTCTCATGTGTCTCAGTCTCTGCTATAACTACAAAGTGTTTCACTTTACAAATTCCGTTTCTTATGAAGAAGACTGCCGAATAAACACTAAAAACCCTGAAAACCTGGTACCTGAATAAACTCAGCATTAGCCATATCATACGCCATAGGCGCTTCGATTACTGGGGCCAGCTTTAATAGTAATTAGATATTATCTCGCGGGCCAAAGATAATTCCACCGCGGGCCGGATTTGGCCCGCGGGCCTTGAGTTTGACATATATGGTTTAAAGCGAACAATGGGTTGTTTTCCTTCTGTAAGAAGCAAGAGGCACGTTCTTAGACACAAGATACTTTCGATGTTACTGTCAGGCGACTGCAGGGACGTGGAGAAGTAGTGTCAGTTTGCAGTACTCAGAGCAAAGTGTATAAATCATTTGCTGGAAAATGTATAGTGATTCAAAAGAACGTGGAATTAGAAGTCTCGCAGTTGCAGGAATGCGAACTGAACTAAATTAGACTTTCCCATTTTGATGTTGGAGTCTCGGTCCGAAACGGCGACTTTTTATTGGTTAAACAGCCGCGCCCTCACCTGCCGCGTTCTACTGGAGTGTTTGTGTGTGTCACTCGGGTACCTTGTAGAGCATTTCGAGAAATTAGAATAACAGTGCAGATTGTTCATATGGCTTATACACTTTACAGTGGCTGTCAATAATAATCCCGGTTGCTCAGCTGATAGAAAATAAAATTCCTTGGTTTGATACAAAATAGTATCATCTGTTGCAATGTATGCTGACTGATTCAGTCCTTTTCACCTGGTGGAAGGAAGCCATGTGCCCAGAGAGAGTGTTTTTTCCCTTCACATACACACGGTGCATTTCAGCCTCCCTTCACTACCCTCTGTTTAATGCCTTCTGTATCACCAGGACTCTCAATTTTATTAATCAAACTGGAAGTTGGAGATAGTGCAGAGAGGAAAAAAAATCAGAGAAAACCGGCTCGAATTCCCTCTACTTAACCATTGGACAGATGTTATTAATCTGAGGAAAGATTGGTTTCCTGAAACTTTAAATGTGATTGCCTCCTCAGAGACAACGACTGTCCCACTGAAAATCTCCAGCATTTCTTGTTTGTTCTTCAGGTTTCTAAAATGTAAAATTTTTGTTTTGCCTGCGCATTTTATTTTGTCCTTTCTCTTGGCAAGGTCCAGGAATTCAGAGTGACAAGCGGGTAACCAATTCAGCACCCGCCTTCAGTCCTTAATAGTGGGGAAAAATTGTATTGGCATGTTATAATGATGACAGGTGAGCACGGGGTAAACTTTTAATTCGTAGTATCTCTAAGGGCTGGCCAAACACCAGGAAATATTCTGTCTCCTGACAAGTTAATTGGTGAAGTCGAGAGACAAACGACAGAAATCTCTAGCGATAATAAGATATACAGGTTGTAACTAATCCCATTGGAACATTGATAGGCCTAAATAGAGCAGACATGGAGAGGACGTTTATGGTAGTGAGGGAATCTAGGACCAGAGGACACAGAGCAGGAGGATGCCTATTCACTGAAAAGTTGAGGAGGAATTTCTCAAGCGAAAGGTTGGTGACTATGTGGAATCCATTTGCCTCAGACGTTTATGAAAGCTAACCCATTTGGTATATTTAAAGGGGAGGTTGATATGTCCTTCATTGGTCAGGGTGTGAAAGGTTACGGGGATAAGGCGGGAGAATGGGTTGAGAGGGATAATAAATCAGCTACGATGGAATGGGGGAGCAGACTCGATCTGTCAAGTGCCCCGATTCTACTCACATGTCTCCTTGTCTTTTGCCTTTATGGGAGCGATAAGGAAGTGGCCAGTCGATTCCGTAAGGGTCTGAAGGGTCAGAGATCAGGGGAGAACTGCAGAGACCCGGAAGTGGAAAGCCGGCGGTGGACTGTGATCCTACTCTTCAGCACTCGATACTTCATCAGAGATGATTAGTTTCAAAGCGGAATTCCAGATAGGATAATGTTATCAAGCTCGTTGTCATTGTGACAATGGGAAAAATGGAAAATCTGGGAGATGATCAGCAGGTTTGTCCGCATCCATGGGAAGAGTAAGAAAATGAAGAGTGTTTCAGGCCGAAGAGCCTTTTTCAGAACTGGGAAGGAGACAACGTTCTGTCTCTCATTGCCCCTTTCTGAACAGGTTTCCCGTCTCTGATGTTTCCTCAGCCTCTTTCATTCAATTTCATCATTGCCGGTTACATCTGAGAGTGAAGGAGAGCCCAGGGGATGTCCTGCTCTGTATGTTGCTCATCCTGTATCCATCCGTTTGTCCATTCCATTCATCCATTGACCAGTAACATTGCCGAGAGCCTCTCCCTCTGACTACCCCGCGTCCACTCGGAGAGCGGCCCCCCTTACACACTCACCCTGTAGCAGCAACAGCCGCGTAAAACTATAAACCAGTTCCGAAGAGCGGCTTCGAGTTAATACATTAATTAGACTTCTCTTCCGTCAGCTAAGACCTCAGAGCCAAATTCTGGTAGAACATTCGTCCTGGGTCAAGAATTTCAGAAACCGTATTGTTTTGTAACTTTAGTCATTTCAGTCCTAATTTTTTACATCCTAAAGTTCAAAGTAAATTTCTGATCAAATATGAATATCTGTTATCTGCCAAGTACAATCCTGATTTGATGTAGATGGACATGAGAAGCACGGAGGAACATCTGGTGAAACTTCTGAAATGCCTGTTACGCTGCCGCTGCTACTGTGCGATCAAAAAATCTCCGGAGAGGAAAACCTTGAATCCTCGGCTTTGTCTGTTGCTTGGCGGCCGGGGCTGGGGTCGAATCGCTCGACAGAGATGGTGCTCGGTGTCGGAGGCTCGAGGTTTTCGGATGGACTCAGAGTTGGCTGTGGTCGGGTGCTGCATCGGCAAGTTTGCGGCGCTGGTTCATGGCAGGAAGAGTTTCTCTTCCTTCTACCGTCTGTGTGAGATGATGGGTTATCGGGGACTTTGAGACTTTTTGTTACCGTGCCCATGGTCAGCTCTTTATCAAATTACGGTATTGCTTTGCAGTGTTGTAACTATATGTTATAATTATGTGGTTTTTGTCAGTTAGTCTTGGTCTGTCTTGTGTTTCTGTGATATAATAACCATATAACAATCACAGCACGGAAACAGGCCATTCCGGCCCTCCTAGTCCGTGCCGAACTCTTAATCTCACCTAGTCCCACCTACCCGCACTCAGCCCATAACCCTCCACTCCTTTCCTATCCATATACCTATCCAATTTTACCTTAAATGACACAACTGATCTGGCCTCTACTACTTCTACAGGAAGCTCATTCCACACAGCTATCACTCTCTGAGTAAAGAAATACCCCCTCGTGTTTCCCTTAAACTTTTGCCCCCTAACTCTCAAATCATGTCCTCTCGTTTGAATCTCCCCTACTCTCAATGGAAACAGCCTATTCACGTCAACTCTATCTATCCCTCTCAACATTTTAAATACCTCGATCAAATCCCCCCTCAACCTTCTACGCTCCAATGAATAGAGACCTAACTTGTTCAACCTTTCTCTGTAACTTAAGTGCTGAAACCCTGGTAACATACTGGTATGGTATCATACTGGAGGAACATTGTATCATTTCTTAATGCATGCTTTACTAAATGACAATAAACGAGGACTGAGTGTCCTCATAATCTGATCTAATCTAATATCACCATATACCACCCTGGGGTTCGTTTTCTTGCAGGCATTTTCAGAAATATGAAGAAATACTATATAATTCATCAATATCACAGCAGAGTAAAGCAAAGTTCTGACTCCATATCTGTTTTCTCTTCTCTGCCGCCCAGTGAACATAGTTTCTTCAAGTATATCGCCGGAGGAACAGATCCCAATAATTACAGGGATTCTGAATTTATCTTAAAAGTCACTTGGATATATGTTACAGTACTAAAGTTTGTGCTCGAACACATTTATATATGGAGTAACACAGTCTAAGTTCAGTGAGTAGTTCACAGCCTTAGTTAAATGGCCAGTGATCACAATTGTACGCTTAATCAGGAGACAAAACAACTGACGGCAGCCAATGGCCCCGGACTGTGATGTGATACTGAACTCCAGATATTGTGACAATAATAACTCGCTGAAAATAATACCGATAGCGACCAGAATGTTCATTCAACAGAGGCCAGAATGTTAGATCGACAATTTCACTGTTTATGCTTTGGAGCAGTCACATTTCAAGATTCATGATTCAGGTTTAATGATTGAATAATGTCATTCTCTGTAGAGAAGTGTAAGGAGAGCAAAGTGTTTGTTACTCCAGATCTGATGCAGCACAAAACCATAAAATATAAAATACACATCAGGATTTACCTCTCAGCAATTACTTTCACCAGAGAAACCAGGAATCAGCAATCCATGCAAGCAGATGCAATTCTGATAAGGAGTATACACCAGTAAACTTCAATGAGAGAGCGACACAGAAAAACGGAGACGTCAGCACTATTGAGGAGAACGTTAACCAATGGAAGAGTCTGACTCTCCATGGAAGACATCCCCACAGTCTGAGCAGACTAGATGTCGACAAGGAGGCGTCGAACCTCTCGCTCAGGAATGGGGATCTCTTCCCAGAAACAGAAGTGTTCCTTGTAGCAATACAGAACCAGGTGGTTAACACAAAAAATATCAAAAATACATAATAAAAGACCAACAAATTCAGAGATGATAAATGAAGAAAACGTCAAGAAACAATCCAACAGATTGCAGGATACTGTAGAAGATTGACATTATCTGCACTCTTACTTTGACTTTTACGGCACCTTTCTCTGTATCTGTCATTGATGGGGGGGGGGGGGGCTGTAACCTGGTTGACTACACGTTGGGTAGTTCTGACTCCCCTTTACAGATCCTTCTTGTCCGCTGTCGTACAGTTTCCAGATCAAGCAGTGATACAGCTTGTTCGGATTCTCTCTACTGCGCAGCTGCAGAATGACGTCAGCATGGATGTGCGAAGCCCAGCTCGCTTCATCCTCCTCAGAAGGTGGGGGTGTCGGTGAGATTCCCTGACTGTGTCGGATGTGTTCCGGGACCATAAGAGCAGACAGGCTTTCTCCAGACTGTTTCTGTAATGAGTTTTATACTTCCGTTACTGCTGCTCAGTGATGGACTGGGAGGGGCTTACAGCGATAATACGTACAAAAGTCCACAACTTGTCCCATTCAAAGCTCCTCTTAATGTTTGCACAAGTTCCAGACTTTTACAATATCTGAAGACTTAATTACTCCTCTGTCATATGTTAATTGATTCTTTTCGAATATATCTAATTTTTGACATATCACAATAGAGAGAAGTTACGGACAGTAGCAAACTGTTCCTCTCTGCGGAAAATGCATCAGTTCGTTATAATTTGTGTAAATTCTAAATCCCCGAGTGCCATCATAATAATTTGATTATCCTTTTTATTATAACTGATAGTTAGTTACACTGATAAACCGACTGGATCATCCATGAAGGAGACTGTATTATCCTGTACACATCAGCTTGTCATATTTTCCCCAGATTAAGTGTGGGATGGATGAAGTGAAGTAGAGTTTGAAGTATTACATTCGCATTACAGAAGGCGAGAGAAAGACAACAACGGATATGATTATGCGAAAGGAGGATCAGTAACTGGTCACGTGCACTTCTAGTTCACTCCACGACCCCGTTAGATCACGACTGCACAGGTTTGACTCAAGGTTTCCACTACTCTGACCATTATCTGAATCAATGACACGGTCTTCTGCTCACTAGTAATCATGTAACGGTCTAGCAATTGTCCGATGTTGCTGGAGTGGGAACCTACAAGAGAGGACACGTCCATGTAAAGGGTTCCGGTAGATTGCGTGTAACAATGCATGTATTCCCTGTTTGTTCTTATGGAGGTTGAATGTCTTTATGTTTATTGGAGTGTATATTTGTGCACGTCTGCATGAGTCCATTTGTGTGCTCTTCTGTGCCTCTATTTCCTTGTGCATGAATGTCTGGGTGCGTGGCCATGTGTAAATGTAAACGCCTCCATGTATTTGTGTCCGTGTATCTTTTGGAAATCTGCACAGGTTTTGTTTGCATTTGATTATGACCTTTCGTTAATATAATTCTGGGTGGCATTATGCGTGTTTGTCCCTGTGTTTCTGGGCCTGTCTTTTTGTGTGTCTGTCTGCGCGTCTGTCCGCGGTTCTGCGTGTGTAACTTTATATTTTTCATTGTTATATCCCTGTACGTAGCTTTGTGTCTGATTGTGCGTGAGGGCGTATATGTGCCTGCGCGTGCACAATGTAAATAACACCCAGAATGGTAAATCTAGGGTCAGGGAATCAACTTTTTTTTTGTCCATGAGTGCGACCATGATGTGAGTTAAGAGAAAAGTTGGTGGCCTCCCGAAGTCTATTTTGATGGCTGTACAGACGAAGAGTGATGTATTCAATTATGGAAACACTCCAGAAATGTTCTGGGGAAAATATGACAAGCATAAGTTATGGATTTCCATTCTCAAGTTCATTTAAGTTTCCAAGTGATCCTGCTCTTGTTTCTTAATTTCAACTACAAAGACCAGCGTCTCTGCAGGAGCTCGTGTTGATAATCCTGAATCAGAAGTCATTTGAAAGCTAATGTAATCCACCGTCTCGCCATTCTCCCAATTTACTGGAGAATTCAGCGCAGGGATTGGAGAAAGTCTGCAGAAATGAAACTGAGATTGGTCAGTACCTGGAAATCTGGAATGTGCAGGCTGAGGGAGTGGTGTAAGCTGAGTTGTGACGCTATTTAAACAAACTCTCAGGTGAGGAACTGAATACCTTAAGCATAGAGGCTATGGACAATTGCGTTAAAACAGAGTGATTACTTTTCAACAGCATTCACAAAGGAAATGGAATTTGGAGTTGGAGAATTCACTGAGAGGGCTGGGGCGTGCCTTGGTCTCGTCATTGCTAAGCATGACTGACCGATTTGTAATGGTTTGTAAATGTGTGACGAATTGGCTGATTATATGTACACGCTGAAAGACTGTCTGCTTTACCTGATGGGAGTTTATATTATTCTGATCGGCATCGATAGAGTCGGCAGCTGATAATCGTTTTTCCAGAGACGGCATGTTCAGTACCGAGGGTCTTGCATTTCAAGACTGAAGATTCATGTTCATTCATTACCTGTACATCGACACATGCAGCGAAATGCGTCGTTTGGTAAACAGCAAACACACCCGAGGGTTTTTCTGGGGCAGCCCGCAAGTTCTGCCATCAATCCCGTCCCAACAGATCAAACCCACAACATTGAACAGAACGATAGAGAACACTGCAAAACAGAACATAAATAACAACAAAACAAAGGCAGCAACACAAGCCCCGTCCCACCCTCGCAACAGAGAGTCCT
The DNA here is from genome assembly GCF_048418815.1 of Hemitrygon akajei. Taxonomy (NCBI): domain Eukaryota; kingdom Metazoa; phylum Chordata; class Chondrichthyes; order Myliobatiformes; family Dasyatidae; genus Hemitrygon; species Hemitrygon akajei. The sequence goes on along the minus strand of NW_027331974.1, from coordinate 3,006,103 downwards.
CCAGCCTACATCGGACTTGGACACGCAGGCACTGGGCGTTCAACTGCCTCAGCGGACTCACAGAAATTCCCGGATTTCTGGAGATCCGGCTGATGGGAATTGACTTCAAGGACAAAAGTAAATTTATTATCAAAGTATATGTATGTTACCATAATGGACACGGGGATTCGATTTCTTGACGGCATACCCAATAAATTCAATAACCATAACAGAATCAATGACAGACCACCCACAACAGGGCCGACAACCAGTGTCCAAAAGATACGAAATAATTGTAATAAATGAATGAATACCGAATAATATCGAGAAAATGAAATGACGAGTCTTTGAAACTGAGTCTATAGGTTCTGGGAACAGTTCAGTGACGGGGCAGTGATGTTGGGTGAAGCAACATTATCCCCTCTGGTGCAGGAACCTGATGGTTGAGGGCTAGTGACTGTTCATGAACCTGGTGGTGTGAGTCCTGAGACTCTTGTATCTTATTCCCGATGACAGCAGCGTGAAGGGAGCACGACGTGGTCCCTGATGATGGATGCTGCTTTACCGGGACAATGCGCCGTGTCTGTGTGCTCAATGGTGAGGAGGGTTTTACCCACGATGGACTGGGTTGTATTCATTTCATTCTGTAGGATTTCCGTTCAAGGATATTGGCGTTTCCATTCTGGGCTTCTAGCCAATATAGTCTCCACCACCCCTCCATAGACCTTTGTCGAAGTTTTTGATGCGATGCCGAATCTTCGCACACTTCTGGTGCCCAGGACAGGTCCTCTGAAATGATTCATCGAGGAATTGAAGTTTGCTGACCCTCTCTACCTCTGATCTCCCGATGAGGACTGCCTCATGGATCCGGTTTCCTCGTCCTGAGGTCAATAATCAGCCCCTTGGTCTCGCTGATATTGAGTCAGAGGTTGTTGTTGTGGCTCCGCCCACCCGGATTTTCAGCCTCGCTCCTGTTGCTGATTCGTCACCGACTCTGATCCGGACAATGGTAGTGGTGACGTCAGTAAACTCTAACAGGCTGTGCTTAGCCTCACAGTCATCAGTATCAAACGAGTAGAGCGGGGGACTAAGCACACAGTCTTGTGGTACACGTGTGCTGATGGAGATTGTGGAGAGCATGGATTTGCCAATCCGAACTGAATGGGGTCTGCAAGGAAATCGAGGATCCAATTGCACAAGACGATACTGAGCCCATGGGCTTCCGATTCGATCCTGGACATTGGGCACATGACTCGCCGATCAGGCCTCGAACTCCGCAGTCGCCGATGACAGAGACCCGAATGTTAGTCGTCGGTCTACAATCTTATCGATTAGTGAATCCAGGGGGTCATCGGAACGACCCGCAGGGAACTCGGCCTCGACATAACTGTCTCCCACATTGTCCCAGAACTGGCACTAGAGTGATATTTTGTCTATTGTTCAGTTCATTATTATTTGGATTTCTTTGGCACCGTTTCCCTGACCTGGTGTAAAATTTATCTTCAAGAACGAGCGTCTGCCTCCACAGCCTCGGCGAGTCCTGGATCCCTGACCCTTCTCGTCTCTGGTCCAGTTGACCATCACTCTCCCCATTGATCGCTTTGCTGTTATTCGTTGCCAGAAATTGAAAATAAAATATTGTACCCAGGTATCCACGGCGCTGATTTGGGTGACCACTGGCATTTTCATGTGTTTACAAAACTCTCCTTTCTGCTTTATATATCCGCCATCAAAGGTGATCAATAACATACGATGGCGTTGTAAACTCAGACAAGGTGAGTACACTGAAACCCGGCGTGTGCGCTCTCATTAAGAGTTACACTCCGTTCACACCATTCGCTTTAGTTTTATTTCTGAAAGCTGTGACTGTCTGGAGCATATTAGTGGAGAGTCACGTGTGAAATGGAGTTGGGGGGAGAACAATTTCGGACACTCGAGTGACTCGGAGAGGGGAAGCAGACGGAAGTCTGTGATTTTATTGTTCAGTCATTTCTGTCAGTTTTACCGCATTCTGCGCGGCGTCCGGCATGAACCCTGTGTTTATTATATCGCAGGAGAGTATCCAGGCGGAGCTAAAGATTATACCCTTGAATATTCCTAACATATGGCCCATAACATAAGCTCGTGCACAAGGATTCTTCATCCATGTCTGACACATTCCGTGTTCAGGGATCAATTCCGGGTTTTCCAACCTGGGGCCCACGGTCCCCTTGCTCACTGGTTTCAGTTCATGACATAAAAGGGTCGGGAACACTGAAGGCGCAGGGCATGTTTGGAGATCTTTCTTGGCCTGGAGATACAGAGGATCCCCCGGAAGATTGCGTGTGAAATGACGACAGCTTGGCAAGGTCGCTCTCTGTCATTCCCCAGCACTCTGACCTATACAAGAGTGTGGACAGATCACAGCTCTGCAAAGCTTCACCTTGGGGTGGACGCTGTAGTTGGTTGATCTACATATGTTGTGTCACTGTTCTGAAGACATTTCTCGCTGAGTCTGCACTGGATTTTGTCCCTGGTCCCCCCATCCTGCTGAATGATGCTGCGCAGATCGGTGAATCTGCCGGTGCTGGGTAAATCGATGCCACGGGCCTTGACGAGAGGAGGAGACTCTGCATTGAGGGTCATGGTCTCAGTCTTTCTCTGGCTGACTGTGAGTCCAACCAGTGTACAGTGTGTGTCTCTGTGACAGTAATGTGAGGTCATCCGCAAAGTCAAGCTCTTCCAAGCACAGAATGGAGTCCACCTAATGTCCCTCTGTTTATCTTTCGTTGTTTCCCTCATAACACAGTCAGTCACCGGGTGAAACAATATCGCCGGCATTATACAGCCTTGTCTGTCTCCTGCCCTGACTTGAAAGCTCAGGTTGCTGGCCCCAGCTATGCACAGAATCTCAGATTGAGTTGGACAAGTTTGGAAAGGATCCTGCATGATCTGAGAATTCACCAGATGCTCTCCCTGTGGTTGCTATCAAAAGTCTCTTCAAACTGCACGAAGTTTACAAACAGTTGTCTCCGCCGCTCTGCGCATGCTCTGTGAAGTTTTGCAGCGTGAAGATCTGCTCGTCAGAGCCTCTGGTCTTCCTGAAGCAAGCTTGCTCCTTCCTCAAGCACACATCGGTAGCAAATGTCATCCACTGGACAATGGCTTTGGCCGGAATCATGCTGGACACTGACAGAAGTGTGAGGACTGGACAGGTTTTACAATCTCATCGCGCTCCTTTCCTGGGGACGGTAACAATGACTCCCCTTGTCCAGTCACTGGGTACCCGTCCCCATTCCCATCCAATAGCAAACAGTGGTTGCAGGGCGGCTGCTGCGAACTCAATTTCACCTTTCAACGGTTCGGGTTCAGAGTGGAATGTCCTGGAGTCTTCGTGATTTAATCGCAGCAACAATCTTCAATTTTTTGCAGGATTTCCCAGTAAGGAAATTGGTGTTTCTATCCCAGGCGGGACTGATGTCAGTACCTGATGTCAGTCAAGCTATTCTCCACCGCACGTCCTTAAAAGTTGGTAAATCTTTTCTGATGCCATGTCGAATCTCCGTAAACCCCTGCGGCAGTACAGTCACTGCCGTGGTTTCTTAGTAAATGCACTTCCGTACTGAGCCCAGAACAGGTCCTCCGAAGTGAGCACACCGAGGAATTTAAAGTTGATGATCCTCTCCAACTCTGTTTATCTCGATCAGGACTGGATCACTGACCTCAGGACCTCCTCCTGATATCAACAATCAGCTCCCTGGTCCGCAGCTGATGACGTCAAACACACGTAGATTAGAACACAGAGCAGGCCGGGAACATGTTATCACTGGGTACATCAATTCCCCCTCCCACGCATCCATTCCGTCCACCCCTCCGACAATTCTTCCAATCGTAAACAAATCAATCTGGAAAAACTCTTCTCCAGAATTGCACCTTGTTGAATTAATGAGCAGACAGGGATTAAATATTTATCGAAAATTGTCTATTTTATTGTATGCTTCCAACACGTAAGTCAGATGCCAGTGATAATTCCAAATACATGAGATTTGCAATTCTATCAACTTTACACAGCCACCCGGCCACCAGTCTTTTCCCCTTTCTGATATTCCTTCTAGTAATCATTTATTCACGTTCACCCTGATCATCACAGGCACCCGCTTCTACTACTAACCATTGGATGATGCCCAACACTGAAAAATCCCCGAGGATTCACTGATCGGTCGCAATCATTGTCAGTAATTGCTGATGGATAAAGTGTGTGGAGCGAGAAACATAGACAGGGAGCGTGTGGAAATCCTCAAATTCTCCTCAGCGAAGGAAAGGGACAACATAAAGCGGAATTGGGACGTCCCCGGGACCAAATCAGTGAGGTGAAAGAATGGATCCGGGAATCCATCTCATTTATTAAAGAAAGTGACAACGCTTTCCCAGTTCACCCGGCTGCAGACCCGGGGTTTACGTTGGGATGCAATGGGTCACAACGTTTGGATTACTGTCAGTCTGAGCACATCTCCAGTCTCAGGTTCGTGCTGAGGATCAGAGCAACTCTGGGCAGTGGTGATCGATAGGAGCATTTCACTGTATCATGTATTTACACAGGATGTGGGAGTTCGAGTCGTGGCCATCGAGGCATCGGGCTACGTACAGCCGCCCCTTTGGTCAATTATTTCCATCGTTTCTATCTGTACCAACCCCATTTTCCCGACCATTGTCCGTAGCCTTCTCTGCCTTGGCTTTCCAATTCCCGTTCTGAACAGTTCGGACATGTTGGGGAAGACTCTTCATCCATCCTCCTTGGGCAGAGCATTCCAGGCTCCAACAGTCGGATGACAACAACTCGCACCGACACAGGGGCTGTGAACTAGAAGGGCCAGAGTCGCCTCTGCTTCCTGAGGAGACTGAGGCCCTTAGTGTGTGCAGGCCTCTCCTTCACATGTTCTCCCAGTCTGTAGTCGCCAGCACAATCTGCCGTGCGGTGGTGTGCTGGAGCAATGGCGTCAACGCGGGTGATGTCAACAGGCGCAATAAACTGATCAGAAAGGCTGGCTCCGTTGTAGCAGTCAAACTGAACACACTGGAGGCTTTGGTAGAACAAAGGACCCGACTTAAAACCCTGACAATTCTAGGTAAATATTTCTCACCCTCTGCATGCCACCTTGGCTGAACAGAGGAACACTTTTAGTGATAGACTGAGACAACTATGCTGCTCCAAAGAGCACAATATGCGGTCAGTCTTACCCTCGATCATTAGGCTCTATAACGAGTCAATCTATACAGACGGAAGTGACCCCTTCTGTTAGACTGTTTAAGATAACTTAATGTTTTTAATTCTTTCTTCTCTGCTAATATTTGTATGACTATGCACTTGTAATGCTACTGTGACACTGTCATTTCCTTTGGGATCAATAAAGTACCTAACTCCTATCTGTTTAATTTCAGACTGCTCTGACATAGAGGTAAATTTCTGTCTATCTACCTTGCCTGTACATTTCATACACCTACTAGGTCTGTATTTAGAAGGCAGTGTTCCCAGGAGGACAAACCCCGTCTCTGTCATCGCTCCCCATCAGGAATCTCACCATCCCAAACAATGTCCTGGTGAATCTCACCGAAATTGCCTCGGAAGCAACAATCTTCCTGGGTATCAGCGACAAGGTGAGATACTAAACCACTGCAAAATTGTTAATCGACCTGCGGTTAGTACAGCAGCCAGCAACCACTGCCGGCTTCTGCAAATTGGATTCGATCTGGACCCCTGACAGGGGCAGGATGACCTGGCGTTCCTCTACCGTTCCGATTTCAATCAAAATCCCAAACATGAGCAGGTTGGCAGCTCATTGGACTTAAAATAATCTCCTGTAGTGTGTAGAAAGGTTGTCTTCTCCGCGGGTTCTACAAAGGGGAGTTAAACTGCCCATCACATCATCGGCACCGGTCTACAGCCATCAATTACACACATACAAAAGGCCAGTAATATCATAAAGGATCACACCCGCCCTTTCCATTGACTGCTTGTCCCACTCTCATCAGGGAAGAGGTTACACAGCATCCACCCCAAGGGCCACTAGACTCAAAACAGTTGTATTCCCCAAACCGTCAGACGGATCAACACTCCACCCATTAACCCAACCCATCACCCTCGACACCGCTACACACACATCACCGAGTGTCACTTTATGTACATAGAATCCGCCTCTGTGTATGACAGTCGCATGTAATTGTGTTAAAACAGTAATTAGGAATTCTTTTATTTGTTGTGTTTTTCTTTGGTTTATTCTCTTCTCAATGATTATTGTGTTTATTTTTCATGCTGCACTGAATCCAGAGTAACATTCATTTCGTTCTCCTTTACTCTTGGGCACTGACGAATAACAATCAACCGTCATGAATCTTGAATATTTGGATAAAATTCTGCAAAATAAAACCCGCGATTTACCATGAGAACTATAGTCACTTTTAAACCAAACTCCCACCTGTCGTTGCCGTTGTTTGCATACATGTGTAATTTATTGGGGTATTAAATAGTACATTCATGTTCGGGTGATATTGAAAGCGGCCGTGGCCGGGGTCAGTTCTTTAGTTTGTTAATGAATCGCAGCAGTGACGTCACGGGGTAGTTCACTGCGCTGATGAACTGTTCTCTGAACTTGGCCTGAGTCACCCCATAAATAAATGTGTTTGTGCAACAGCTTAAATTCTTCAACATGTACGCGGCCTGATCCAGGATATATTCAGAATCGCTGAAATTGTTGGGATCTGTTTGAGAAATGTTATAATTTAAGAAATTAATAACAGTCGACAACCACAGTAGAATGAAGCTGCCGGATATGGAGAAGAGTAAGATCACCGACCTCCTCCTGCTCTCCATCTCCGGGTCACTCCGATTGTCTCCCTTGCTCTGACCCCTTAATGCCTTGCGCACTCGACTGGCCAATAGGATGTGTCTGACTGTCAGAAAGTTGAGAAGCAGGATTAAAGCAAAGGGGATCAAAGGAGTTAAAATCCTGTCCAAACTATCAAAAGCCACCCATCCTTGCTCGGTGTAATAACTTGCCCGTAATTTGCAGAACCAAAATACGTTATTAATCAGTGTCCCTGGTTTATGTATAAAATAGTAAGGAACGTTTTTAAAACAGATCAGTGCGCAGGTAATCATCAGAACCAAAGCCGCAGTTTTCCCGGTGCAATATTTTGTTTTCAGCTTCTGGCAACAAATGGCGACAAACCGATCGAAGGTGAAGGTGACAGTGAACCAGACAGAACAGTCTTTAGATACACATAGAACTACAAAGATAATGCTACACACTGGGTAAATGTCCAAAAAGGATCCTGGGAAATAATAACTGATCCTCCTCAGTACGACTGCAGTGGTAACAGCCATGAGGTCCGCCGTTGCCATGGCCACCAGGTAGCGACTGGAGCAGATGGAGAGGCCGCATTTTCCCCGGGCCAGGATCGCAATCGCCACTAAGTTCACTGCAAAAAAAAGAGAAGAGAAATAAAACCGAGAAAACTCAGAGCAATAGATTTCTGTGCTCGGAGTATATCGCCCTCTAGTGGAGGATGTCGGAAAGTTTACCAAGAAATACTGTCCATCATTCTCCCTTCCAAACATCCAGCTCCCCGTGTGCAACCGAGACAAAGTGCTGGCATCAGCTTCATATTTTGTTGCTGCAGATCGAAGGAAATAGGCTGCAGGGAAAGCGAACGTATTTCTGGGTTAGAACTACCCTTACTCGACGATGGGACAAACTCAAAATCTGTAACTACCATACACCATCCGACGAACGACTGACTAAGGGCTCTAGAGTACCGATACCTTCAGCGTCCATCCTGTCTGATTGGAATCCAAGCATCTTCATTCAGCTTGCTGTTGATAACGAAACTAGCACATTTTTACATAAATTCTGTGTGCATTTCCTTTACAATCCAATGCGTAGTCCCGGTTCTACATGAACACATCGTGCCAACATACAGACAGTTCCTTTTGGGTAAAACCGATGCAGTAAATTCTCTAGAAATGTGATAATTAAAGGGGAATGATCAAATTGATCATCAGATCGATCAGGTTTCAGAGGCGGGTGCAGAGGAGGACGTTGCCTGGACTAGATGGCAAGTCCTATGAGAACAGGTTGAGCGAACTAGAGCTTTTGAACAGGAGCAGACTCAGCACTGGCCCGATAGAGGTGTAGAATATGATAAGCAGCGTATCTATAGTGGATAGCCAGAGAAATTTGCTCAGGGTGGAAATAGCTATTACAAGAGGGAATGATTTTGAGATGACTGGAAGAAAATATGAGGGATGTCAGAGGTAAATTCGTCACACAGAGAACAGGAATTTAAAAGAACTCTGAACGTAGGCAACTTACTGCCATGTGGAAGCGACAGGGATGAAATTACCAGCCACAGCTTCCGGTTGTGGGAGGAAAGAGAATTATATCAGGGAAACTATCCATGAAGTAGAAGTAATGATGCCAATCTTCCCAATGTCTCCCAAGTTGGTAGGATTTTGTGATTCCACATGGGTTGAAAGTGAAACACAACTTTTATGTCAGAACCAAGATACGGGTCCACCCATTGCGCCAGTAACAGAGAATAGGCGGGGAAATCAAGTTCAAGACACACCAGGGCTGTGAGGGATTTGAGTGAGAAGGCCCAAGTTCATTCCGAAGGTTCAGCAAAACGGCGGAGTCGATCCCAACGCAAGAATTCAGTTGTCAGAGTTAAGAGAGGTTTGGGTAGGTGTGAAAAAGATAAGGGATGGTTTTGACGAACATGTTTCTGTGCAGGTAGATGGGATTAGGTTTAAGATCATGTCGGCATAGACGAAATGGAAAGAAAGTTTGCTTCTGTGCCGAAATGAATCTGAGAGCGAGAAACAGTATTTTCTAGTTCAGTCCCGCCTTTTGTTATTTTAATATTTCTGGAAGACACCGCATTAGCACAGATGGAAGTATGAATTTCTGCTCCAACTATAAACACACAACACTGTGAGAGAGACCGAGAAAACTGTTAAAAAGACATCTGAACTTACTAAATTGCCAAACCTATGGAAGTTATGAGAAAACTTTGGCGCAGATTGTCCTATGTGTGCCTGGCAGCACCGCCAGAGAATCAGATTGAACCCTGTCCTCGGTGACTGTCTGTGTGGAGTTTGCTCGTTCTAACTCCGACCACACGGGTTCCTCCTGGGTGCCCCGGTTTGCTCACACATCAGAAAGTCACTCGTGGTGCTGGGTCAATTCGACGCTGCAAATTGCTTCTCGTGTACATGTGAATGGTGGAGTCTGAACCGAACTGAACACAATGTGGAGAGAATGAGAGATTGATATTGTATTAGTATAAATGGGTGTCTGATAGTCGGTGGGGGCTCGATGGTCTGAGGTGCCTCCTTTCGTGCCGCAAATCTCGATGATTCAGTGGCTCCAAGAGCCGGGGAGTCATGGCGATACGTTTTGACTAATATATCTGCAATGTCTGATGACCCTGATATCAGATTTCAGGCTGCGCTCTCTAAGAAATCCGTAAATATCTCAGAATCGTGCGAAACAAATCGATTGGGATGATCCCCGAGAAGAGGAGGAGTTGCGTGGACAGTCTAGAGTCAGTCTGAGGGGGTCTGATAACCAAACAAAATATACACAGAGGAAATTTGCCTATAGCAGGAACTTCACAATCCGGGAACAAGGATACGAACATGACCAGCAAAGCAAAGACTGAAGTGACAAGAGCGAAATAGATTATTCTGGTCTGGATGGGATGCCCGGGCCAGTAGGGAATCTCCATTCCATTCATACAATCGGAATATCGAAGCGCACAAAGCACGAGCTTTTTAAGTCCACCTCGCTTATGTAAATACAGCTTTCTATCTTCACAAATCCCCTTGGCCTGAACTGGTGCGGTAAAATTCAAATACAGTACATGTGTTCATGAGAATCTCTTCACTCACGGTCACGCCACTGAGTTGCGTGCATGCGTCAGTGCATTGGTGGGACCCCAAGTAATAGTTAGAGAATATCTTCCTGAACGTGAATTAAGTTTAACAATCAATAGAATATTAACAATCCATAAATATACAACAATATTTTACAAAATGTAATAGTAGCAGACCAAAGAGTACTGGTAAAAGATGCTAGAACAATTGGATTGACTATTGACACAATAAAGTCCAATTGCCCTGTTGTAAACATGAGCAGCCGATCACTCTCAGTAACTCCAGAGTGATCGATTCTGTGGATTTCAATCAGAAGAGGGTAAACACTTTCGCTGTGTTTCACCAGTTAAAAAGCTTGTTTAACCAATAGCAGAGGAGGAAAAAAATATAAATAACATCAATAAAAGTCAAATAAAATAGGAATTACCTGGATCATTCTGATAACGCAACCATTTAAAGCATTTGTTTCTATCCTTCAGTACAGTGGCCAAAAATTCAACAACACCGATTTTTTCTGTGAATTGTGTTATTTGTTATCAGGCAGTAACCGGACTACTTTTCAACTTCTTCGCTGGATGTCTCTCTGTGGTTGTACAACCTGGTCTTTCAATAAACTTTAAACGCTCGGAAAGACAAACAGTCGTTTATTATTATTATTATTATTATTATTATTATTATTATTATTATTATTATTATTATTATTATTATTTCTTAATGCTGTTATTATTATTTATCAGTATTACTATTGCAACTAGTATAATTATCATTATTAGTGCCATACATTGAGGATGCCGGACTGTGCAAACGATACCACTGTTCCACTCTTGGTTCAGGCAAAACCATTGGATTAGTAAGCATACATTTTCAACTATTGATCAAATCGGGAGACAAGCTCGAGTGTAAAGTTACAAAATAAAAATATAAACATATAATTGCTTACCAGGGACACCAACAACTGCAATTATGATGTAATATATTTTCCTGACACTGTAGAACGTCTCCAGCATTTTCCATGTGAAGGATTCGATCCGTTGATTTACAAGCAACTACACTGAGATATTTATTCCTGCTGTCTTTAGTATAAACCCGCCCACATTTCCACAGGGACAGCAAGGTTACAACACCTTTCAGATTCATAATTGTTTTAATTAAATCTGGCGTCAATAAAGATTGAAACTGTTTGGATGTACTTAGCTATGAATGCCCCAGAGTACGGCCAATTCTAAACATGCTTATCAATGAAAAAGCAACTTTCCTTCAATCAAAGATAAGGCTCTTTATTAAAACAGGCTGGTGTTAATCAGCAGATCCTGTATTAGTTCACTGTGGGCCTATGATCAGTTGCACTCTATTTGCTACAGACTGCTTTCATTCTCTTAATACCGAATGTGACTATTGACACTCTTTAACTGAGAGATTTCCAATGTAAAACGTAATTTGATCTCAAACATGAAACACTTATATTGGCCATAGCTTGAAAAATTAATAGATATCGTCGATTTTACCGAAGTTACACAGTTAACAATGTTTCACTTGTTAATAAATTATCAATAATTTATTCCAGTATCAAACTTTCGATATAAACTTCAAATAAAATTGACCTTAAAGCCGCACAAGAATGCAAGACATCGTTAGTTCCGATAAACACTCACATGAAATTGAATTTCTAAGTGGTTTACTTAGTTAAAACAATAAAACGCTTCTATTAATACTGTGCTGTACATTACATCAACCATTTTAATACATGGTGATGTAGCTATTTAAAACGGTATTGTGCTTAGTCATTACATTACTTTAATTAATACTGCTCATCAGACTAATGAAGATATTTATACCAAACATGCACCGCGCTCAAATCAACCGCACTCCACTCGAACAGCTCTACGACTCATTTATACACTAATGGCAACTTTATAGCGGCCAGTTTGTCTACCAACCGATGGCTTTTTGGAAAGTAGAAGGATACCGGGATTTCCATTGGAAAGCTAGTTTTCACCAGAAATGTCCCCCACCACGCGAGTACTCTTCTGAAGTAGCCCTGAAGCTGCTCACTCTGTACTATCCACGGACCTGAAGCTGCTCACTCTGCACTATCCATGGTCCTGAAGCTGCTCACTCTGCGCTATCTATGGTCCTGAAGCAGCTCACTCTGCACTACCCACGGTCCTGAAGCTGCTCACTCTGCACTACCCACGGTCCTGAAGCTGCGCACTCTGCACTGTGCACGGTCCTGAAGCTACTCACTCTGTACTATCCACGGACCTGAAGCTGCTCACTCTGCACTGTCCACGGTCCTGAAGCTGCTCACTCTGCACTGTCCACGGTCCTGAAGCTGCTCACTCTGCACTGTCCACGGTCCTGAAGCTGCTCACTCTGCACTACACACGGTCCTGAAGCTGCTCACTCTGCACTACCCATGGTCCTGAAGCTGCTCACTCTGCACTGTCCACGGTCCTGAAGCTGCACACTCTGCACTACCCACGGTCCTGAAGCTGTGCACTCTGCACTACCCATGGTCCTGAAGCTGCTCACTCTGCACTGTCCACGGTCCTGAAGCTGCTCACTCTGCACTGTCCACGGTCCTGAAGCTGCTCACTCTGCACTACCCACGGTCCTGAAGCTGCTCACTCTGCACTACCCACGGTCCTGAAGCTGCTCACTCTGCACTACCCACAGTCCTGAAGCTGTGCACTCTGCACTATCCACGGACCTGAAGCTGCTCACTCTGCACTGTCCACGGTCCTGAAGCTGCTCACTCTGCACTGTCCACGGTCCTGAAGCTGCTCACTCTGCACTGTCCACGGCCCTGAATCTGCTCACTCTGCACTACACACGGTCCTGAAGCTGCTCACTCTGCACTACCCATGGTCCTGAAGCTGCTCACTCTGCACTGTCCACGGTCCTGAAGCTGCACACTCTGCACTACCCACGGTCCTGAAGCTGTGCACTCTGCACTACCCATGGTCCTGAAGCTGCTCACTCTGCACTGTCCACGGTCCTGAAGCTGCTCACTCTGCACTGTCCACGGTCCTGAAGCTGCTCACTCTGCACTACCCACGGTCCTGAAGCTGCTCACTCTGCACTACCCACGGTCCTGAAGCTGCTCACTCTGCACTACCCACAGTCCTGAAGCTGTGCACTCTGCACTATCCATGGTCCTGAATCTGCTCACTCTGCACTGTCCACGGTCCTGAAGCTGCTCACTCCACACTGTCCACGGTCCTGAAGCTGCTCACTCTGCACTACCCACGGTCCTGAAGCTGCTCACTCTGCACTACCCACGGTCCTGAAGCTGCTCACTCTGCACTACCCACGGTCCTGAAGCTGCTCACTCTGCACTACCCACAGTCCTGAAGCTGTGCACTCTGCACTATCCATGGTCCTGAATCTGCTCACTCTGCACTGTCCACGGTCCTGAAGCTGCTCACTCCACACTGTCCACGGTCCTGAAGCTGCTCACTCTGCACTACCCACGGTCCTGAAGCTGCTCACTCTGCGCTACCCACGGTCCTGAATCTGCTCACTCTGCACTACCCACGGCCCTGAAGCTGCTCACTCTGCACTGTCCACGGTCCTGAAGATGCTCACTCTGCACTACCCACGGTCCTGAAGCTGCTCACTCTGCACTACCCATGGCCCTGAAGCTGCGCACTCTGCACTATCCACGGTCCTGAAGATGCTCACTCTGCACTACCCATGGCCCTGAAGCTGCTCACTCTGCACTGTCCACGGTCCTGAATCTGCTCACTCTGCACTACCCACGGTCCTGAAGATGCTCACTCTGCACTACCCATGGCCCTGAAGCTGCGCACTGTGCACTATCCACGGTCCTGAAGATGCTCACTCTGCACTATCCACAGTCCTGAAGATGCTCACTCTGCACTATCCACGGTCCTGAAGCTGCTCACTCTGCACTACCCACGGTCCTGAAGATGCTCACTCTGCACTACCTATGGTCCTGAAGCTGCTCACTCTGCACTACCCACGGTCCTGAAGATGCTCACTCTGCACGACCCATGGTCCTGAAGATGCTCACTCTGCACTACCCACGGTCCTGAAGCTGCTCACTCTGCACTATCCATGTTCCTGAAGCTGCACACTCTGCACTACCCACGGTCCTGAAGCTGCTCACTCTGCACTGTCCACGGTCCTGAAGCTGCTCAATCCGCACTGTCCACGGTTCTGAAGCTGCTCACTCTGCACTACCCACGGTCCTGAAGCTGCTCACTCTGCACTACCAACGGTCCTGAAGCTGCTCACTCTGCACTACCCACAGTCCTGAAGCTGTGCACTCTGCACTGTCCACGGTCCTGAAGCTGCTCACTCCACACTGTCCACGGTCCTGAATCTGCTCACTCTGCACTACCCACGGTCCTGAAGCTGCTCACTCTGCACTACCCACGGCCCTGAAGCTGCTCACTCTGCACTGTCCACGGTCCTGAAGATGCTCACTCTGCACTACCCACGGTCCTGAAGATGCTCACTCTGCACTACCCATGGCCCTGAAGCTGCTCACTCTGCACTGTCCACGGTCCTGAAGATGCTCACTCTGCACTACCCATGGCCCTGAAGCTGCGCACTGTGCACTATCCACGGTCCTGAAGATGCTCACTCTGCACTATCCACGGTCCTGAATCTGCTCACTCTGCACTACCCACGGTCCTGAATCTGCTCACTCTGCACTACCCACGGTCCTGAAGCTGCTCACTCTGCACTACCCACGGTCCTGAAGCTGCGCACTCTGCACTACCCACGGTCCTGAAGATGCTCACTCTGCACTATCCACGGTCCTGAAGCTGCTCACTCTGCACTACCCATGGCCCTGAAGCTGCTCACTCTGCACTACCCACGGTCCTGAATCTGCTCACTCTGCACTACCCATGGTCCTGAAGCGGCTCACTCTGCACTATCCACGGTCCTGAAGCTTCTCACTCTGCACTGTCCACGGTCCTGAAGCTGTGCACTCCGCACTATCCACGGCCCTGAAGCTGCTCACTCTGCACTATCCATGGTCCTGAAGCTGCTCACTCTGCACTATCCACGGCCCTGAAGCTGCTCACTCTGCACTATCCACGGCCCTGAAGCTGCTCACTCTGCTCTATCCACGGTCCTGAAGCTGCTCACTCTGCACTATCCACGGCCCTGAAGCTGCTCACTCTGCACTGTCCACGGTCCTGAAGCTGCTCACTCTGCACTATCCACGGCCCTGAAGCTGCTCACTCTGCTCTATCCACGGTCCTGAAGCTGCTCACTCTGCACTATCCACGGCCCTGAAGCTGCTCACTCTGCACCACCCACGGTCCTGAAGCTGCTCACTCTGCACTGCCCAGGGTCCTGAAGCTGCTCACTCTGCGCTACCCACTGTCCTGAATCTGCTCACTCTGCACTACCCACGGCCCTGAAGCAGCTCACTCTGCATTATCCAGTCCTCTCGAACTCTTGGTTCGGCCGCTACGGCATATTTCACTGTCCACAGCGCTCTAAATCTTTAACATGCGATCTTCTTTCCAGTCTTTAAGTTCTAACTCTGAATTCTAATTATGTTACAAGCATCTCCCACTGCCTTGCATGACTTTTTTTCCTGCGTTATGAGAGGATATTATAATAGTGCATGTGCTAACAGCCCAACTTTCCGATTGAGTGTGGTTAAAATGTCTACAATGCCTATGACCTGGCATTTTAATTTCTATCCGAGCCCAATCTGTCCATTGCTGGAGAACTAATTGCTCAATTTCAATGTCGCATAATTCATTCGTCCGATTTCCATGTTGAATTTAGCAACTTCAAGTAAGTCACCTTCAGTCCGTGAATGAAAAAGGACCTATTCTGCCATACTATTAACAGCTCTGCATTTCACAAATTCCGCATAGAACTTCGTTTGTACTTCTTTGACTGCCTGACTGCCTATTTAGCTATCTATCTATCTGTCTGTCTGTCCATCTGTTTCTCTGTCTGTCGGTCTGTCTCTCTATCTCTCTCCATAATGTCCACATTTACCCGACAATCGGATGGTCGAAGCAATTAACACGGCAATCCTGGCTCTACAGTACGAGAGATATCTCGTTGTCTTACAGATTCTTCCGATTCTTCTGATTAATTTTTACGTTTACTGATACACGACGGACACAGGCCCGTCAGCCAACCGAGTCCATCAAACATATTCTTAGACTAATCAAGCACAGATGACATTCTTCCTGTTCCACTCTTTCCCCCTCCATTTCCCAGAAGTAAAGACAAACATTTCACGGAGAAAAAATGGCGACTGTGGTTTTGCTAACGATCAGTGTTGTGCTCTGTTTATAAATAAATCTTCCATTCTCATTAACCTGTGAGCCCAGAACAAGTGTTTTTCACCTGCTCTCGAGGTCAGTGGATAGATGAACGTAGATGGACAGAAAATACACCTTGATTTTCATAAAGCTCCAACTGAAATTGAGCATCTCATACAAATATGAATTTAGGCAACAAACCACGGCAGAATGGGCAGTACTTGTGACTTTGTCATCAATAGAAATCATAGTCGTTACAAATATCTGAAAATATCCTTTACAGCACACTGATCACTGCTTCGAGATTACGACGTTTTAGAGCCGCCATTAGATGGAAAGTGATCGCAGTCTCCCTCTCCACAGATACTCCTGTGACGTAGCTGGCCAACTATAGCACAACCCTGCGCCTAGCCGTCGTCCAGTCGCCAAACGGTGACGTCACGTGTCCTCACATTTGTGACTCAGACATCTACTTTGTTCTCCATTATTCTCAAGGTCAATAAGACCAAGGAACTGGTTGTGGAGGGAAGCCAGGGGTTCATGAACCAGTAATCAACGGAAGATCAGAGGTGGAGAGGGTCAGTCGCTTAAATTCCTGGGTGCAATGTCTCTGAGGACCAGCCTTGGAAGCATCATATAACTAATATTGCGAGGAAATAACCTCAGCGCCTCTACTTCCTCAGGATGTCATTGAGAACCTTCTGTAGATGTTTGGTGGACTGGCTGCATTACGGCCGGGTATGGGAGTATCAATGCCTTTCAGTGGAAAATCCAGGAAAAGGTCATGGCCTCGGTGCAGTACATCACAGGTAAAACCCTCTCAACCAGTGAGCACTTCTACTGTTTGTTTACAGTTAACGGTTCCTGATGTCTACAATTTACAGTTGCTGGTTCATAGATTTGCTAAGTATGTCCGCAGGAACGAGAATCTCAGTTCCTGCATGTGATGACGTGTTTGTACTCTGATAATACATTATACTTTGAATCTTGAACTTTGCACTTTGTACTCATCTGCAATTGCCGCTTGATCAATCCGGAGAAGGAGGTGGTACGTTTTTATTGCGTGTTAAAGTTTTGCAAAACTGGACAGTTCAAATTATAGTTCTTAAATCTCCGTAATGCCGCGCTGCCTTTTGTCATACAGAGAGGCGTACGGGCTACGAGTGTAGACCAACCAGGTTCAGACTCTTGGGATAACTTTTGAAATGTGTTACTTGAAGTAACATTGTATTTTTGCTAGCAGATTGTGAAGTGATACAGGTCGTGCACTGTGTTGCAAATTCTGTGAGTAGCAGAGGTTCTTTCTGTTTTTTTGTTTTTCTCTCCACACTTCCTATTGTAGACTGTCTGCGTTATGACGTAACAGCGTCCAACATGACGTGCGTGTTGCTTTATCAAGGACCACCTCACAATTTAATGTTCTTATTCAATCTGAGCAATCACGGCTTTAAAAATAAATTTTAATTTTAACTTGCCTACATTTTAAACGTATTGCCTTATCTTTCAATGCGTTAATAAAAAGACATACATGCTACTATCACTAATTCATTTAAAAATATTTTGATAACTGCATTTCAATATAATTTGTTTTATATTGTAATTCTGTGTATTTTATGTTATATATTTGAATACATTGTTCTAAGAAGGGTCCATAGGCTTCAGCAGACTGCTGAAGGGGTCCAAGGCAAAAAAGAAAAGGTTAACAACCTGAGGTCGTGTTGGTGTGAACCAGAAACAACCCATTTCACTGTACGTTTCCATATGCATCTGATAATTAGAAACATTCTGTATCTAAAACGACTGAAGCAGAAGTTGAGAACAAAGGGAGCTCTGTGATTTTGTTCTTCACTATATCCGTCAGCTTCATTCTGCCGTGTCTAACCTCCGTTATGAATTGCTTATATCATAATACTGCAGGATCAAATCCCAGTAATTATAACCGATCTTGGTATATCTTAGGCCATCTCGTATACACGATCCAGAATCAAGTATGTGCTCGACCTGCTTACTTCCAAGTGTCTCAGCGAAGTTCAGAGAGTAATCTTTAAACGCTGTGAAATATCCCGTGACCATAATTCCTCGAATTGTTAATAAAGAGAATTCTTGCTCTGAGCCAGTATTGCGCCCCAGACGAAACTACATAATGATTGAGTGTCATCTGTAAATGATGCAGAAGTGATGGGGGATGCGGCAATTTCTTTGACTGACAAATCAAACACTCTCTGCGGCCAAGTCGGCCAGGAATGAATTGGATGAAACTCACAAATCTGTTCAGGTGCCAACTCAACCACCAGCCAGCACGGCAATTCAAAGCTCAAAGTAAATTTCTTATGAAATTATATTTATGTCACCATATACTATCCTGAGTTTTCATATCTTGCAGGCATTGGCAATGCAATGCAACAAAGTAAGTGCATTAGAATTAACGACTTCCTTGCAATTTATTACTCTGCACTCTCCGTTCATAAGGTCGCCACATCGGAGCTGAGGAAGTGAAACACACGTAGATCGCAACACAGAACAGTTTAACTCATTTTGCAGTCGTGACCCGGAAAACGTAAATATCGTCATCCACCCACCGACCCATTCCGCCGACGCATGCCATCCTGCATTTTATTTCCAATCATACACAATTAACCTGGAAGAAAGCTCAGTTGACTGAAAACTCCCTGAGGATTCACTGCTCATGGTCGTAATCATTGTCAGTGATTGCTGGTGGGAAAGTGCGTGGTGGGAGTAACACAGACAAGGAGTATATGGAAGTCCCCGGCCAAAGAAAAGGACGAAAGGCTGCTGATGGTATAAATCCCTGGCGTATAGATAGCTTCCTGGATCCATTCTTTCAACTCAGTATCTTGGTCCGCGGGACGTATGTATTCGTCCCGGGGACCAAGATACTGAGGTGAAAGAATGGAACCGAGAACCCATCTGATTTATTGAGGAAATGCAAACTAATTCGCAGTTTACCCGGCTGCTTACCCGGCGTTTACGTGGAGATGTAATGGGTCAGAAAGATTGAAATAGTGTCAGTCTCACGATTCCAGTCTCAGGTTCGTGCTGAGGACCAGAGCGAAACTGGGCAGTGGGGATCGACAGGAGCATTTCACTATATCATTTATTTACACAGGATTTGGGAATTTGAATCGAGGCCATCGAGACATCGGGCTACGTACAACTCAGAAACGGTCTCTTTGATCAATTATTTCCACCGTTTCTATCCATACCAACCCCATTTTCTAGACCATTGTCCGTAGCCTTCTCTGCCTTGGCTTTCCAATTCTCACACTAAACGGTTTCATACATGTTGGGAAAGATTCTGAACCCATCCTTATCAGGCAGTGCATTCCGGTATCCAACAGCTGGCTGAAAAAACCTTTTACACTCCCGATGCTGTATCCCCGAACGTAAACATAGAGCTTCCTCATTGTAGACATGGGGGTAAATTTCTTCCTATCTACCTCTCCTATACTGCTCATTACCTTGCACACATCTACCAGGCTGTCTCTAGCAGACACTATTCCAAGGATGACAAGCTCATTCTCTGATATACTTACTCATCGAAAATCACAACAGATACTTGTGCAAACGATGACATTCAGATCGTTCTATTGAGAGAATCTGCAGCAAGGGATGATGAGCACTGAAATATAAAAATATTAGAAGCAAAAATCTTCCTGGGTATTGACAACAAGGTGAGGCGGTAAACTTCTGCTAGCTAGATCAGGCCCGATACATCTGTGAACTGTTTGTGGAACTGCCCACTCTTCCATCGGGGAGAAGTGACACAACATCCACGCCAGGGTCACTAGACTGAAAAATAGTTATTTTCCCCAAACCGTCAGGCTGATGAACACCTACACAAAAATACAACTGCCGATGCTGTGGATCAAAGAATACGTACACAACGCTGGAGGAACTCAACAGGTCAGGAAGCATCCGTGAGAAAAGAGTAGCCAACGTGGTATGAGCAACACCTCATCTACCGTCTGGGTAGCCTCCAGCCTGGTGGAATGAACATTAAATTCTCCAATTTCCGGTAATTCCCTTCCCCTCACCTTTCCCCTATCCCAGGTCCCTCTCTGCCTCTCTCCCCTTTCAACTTTCTGCTCCTTTATCTCTACAGTTCTTTCATGCTTATCCCCTCCCCCTTTATCTTTCCTCTGATTGGTTTTCCACCTGGCGCCTCTAGCCCTTCCCCCCTCCCCGTCTCTATTACTGGGGTTCCGCCCTCTCTTCCCCACCGCCCCCATTCCTGATGAAGGGTCTCGGCCCGAAACGCTGGCTACTCTTTTCTCACGGATGCTGCCTGACCTGCTGAGTTCTTCCAGCGTTGTGTATGTGGTCAACACCTGCACCGATTTGCCCCCCCGATCCCCCCCCCGCACATCTCTTCACACATATCACTGTATGTAATTCTATCAGACTGTGTATAAAACAGTTATTTTAAACGGGTTGATGGGATTGCTTACATTACTGGTGCTTTATTGAGTTATTTTTGCTTATTCCATTTTATTTAGGTTCTTGCTGCATCAAATCCGGAGTGACATTCATTTCGTTCTCCTTTACACTGGTCGAATGAAGGATGAAAACAAACCATCATGAATCTTGAATCTAGAATATCTGGATCAATATCTGCAAAAGGGATCCCACGTTTTTCCATTAGATCCAACGTCACTTTCTAAGCTAAACTCCCACATGTCGATCCCATTGTTTGCAGCCTCGTGTAACATATGCAAGTATTAAATAGCAAAAATAAACATTCATGGTCGGGAGATATTGAAAGCAGCCGTGGCCGGGGTCAGTTCTTTAGTTTATTAATGAATCGCAACAGTGACGTCACAGGGTATTTCACTGCGCTGGTGAACTGTTCCCTAAACTTGGCCTGAGTCACCCCATAAATAAATGTGTTTGTGCAACAGCTCAAATTCTGCAACATGTACCCGACCTGCTCAAGGATATATTCGGAATTGGTGTAATTATTAGGATCTGTTTGAGAAACGTTATATTTTATGAAATTTACAACAGTCGATAACCACAGTACAATGAAGCTGCCGGATATGGAGAAGAGTAAGATCACCGACCTCCTCCTGCTCTCCATCTCCGGGTCACACCGATTGTCTCCCTTGCTCTGACCCCTTAATGCTTTGCGCACTCGACTGGCCAATAGGATGTGTCTGACTGTCAGAAAGTTGAGAAGCAGGATTAAAGCAAAGGGGATCAACGGAGTTAAACTCTTGTCCACCCTATCATAAGCCACCCATCCTTGTTCGGTGTAATAACTTGCCCTTAATTTGCAGAACCAGAAAACGTTATTAATCAGTGTCCCTGGCTTATGTATAAAATAGAAAGGAACGTTTTTAAAACAGATCAGTGCGCAGGTAGTCATCAGAACCAAAGCCGCAGTTTTCCCAGTGCAATATTTTACTTTCAACTTCTGGCAGCAAATGGCGACAAACCGATCGAAGGTGAAGGTGACGGTGAGCCAGACCGAACAGTCTCTGGATGCACACTGCAGTACAAAGATAATGCTACACACTGGGTAGATATCCAAGAAGGATCCTGGGAAATAAAAACTGACCCGCCTCAGAATGACTGCAGTGGTAACAGCCATTATGTCCGCCGTTGCCATGGCCACCAGGTAGCGAGTGGTGCAGGTGGAGAGGCCGCACTTTCCCCGGGACAGGATCCCAATCGCAACTAGATTCACTGCAAAAAATGAGAAGAAAAATAAAATCACGAAAACTCTAAGCGATGAATTTCTGTGTCCGGAGTACACGTTACTGGAGGATGTAGGGAAGTTGAAAGGATCATACTGTCCACCAGTCTACGTTCCAAGCACCCAACTTCCGGTTTACAAGAGTTGGTATCAGCTTGATATTTTGTTGCTGATGTAACGCAATAAATGGAGGGAAATAATCTGCAGGGAGAGCGAAGATCTCTTTGAGTTAGATCTGCCCTTACTTGAATTTCGGACAAAACAGAAATCTGAAACTGCTGGAGAGGTCACCCCCGCAAAATCCCACGACCCGACTAACTGTGGGCTTCAGTGTGTAGATCCCGACAATGTCCGCGCTGCCTGATTGCAATCCAGCGTCTTCAGGTAGCCTTCCGTTGATAACAAATGTACCACATTTTAAAATATATTCTCTGTGTATTTCATTTAAATTCCGAACCGTAGTCATCATGCAGTCGTGTTTTTTTTCTGGGCAAAATCTATACGGTAAACGCTGTATCACGCACTTGCGGATACATTTGATTAACAAATGGAACTATCGAATTATTCATTAAGTCGAACAACATTTGCAAAGTAGGAGCATAGCCTTTGTGAAGCGTTATGATCGTCAGGTCAGTATCCTGAACCGTAAACTGGACATCTGAGATTGTAATTAGGTCAACTATGACTCTGCTAACTCGTGTAGACGGCTTGTGACTCTGATATTTTATTGTGCTCATATCATTCTAAAATAAATCAAGCAACCATGGAACGCCCTACGCAGCTCATGTGGAGGGAAGCTCTGATTCAGGGACGTGGTAACCTCAGAGCGGGCGCAGAGGAGGGTATTTCCTGGACGTGTCCTATGAGGACAGGTTGAGCGGCGAGCCAGCGCGTATGGAGCGACGGAGAATCAGCACTGGTCTGGTAGAGGTGATGAGAGGCGGGTATAAAGTGGACAGAGAGAGACATTTGCCTAGGGAAGAAATAGCTTTTACAAGGGGGCATAATTTTAAGATAACTGGAGGAAAGTATATGAGATTTCTTCATTCTTTACCCAGAGAGTGTCATGTACTTGCAGCGCCGTGCCAGGGTTGGTGGGAAAGCGAATACATTGGAGCATTGAGGGATCTCTGAGGTAGGGACATGGATGAAGGAGCATAATGGTTATCTAGGAGTGAAGGATTCCAATGATCGTCGCCTAGGTTAAACCGCAGGCAAGCGAGCGGGAAATTCAAAACTGTATACTTAGACAAATTAATTCGAAGTGAAAGCAGTAGGGAGGAAATTAGCACTACTGCTTGCTGTTGTGGGTGGAAAGAGAATTATCCCAGAGAAAATATCGACGTAGAAATATAATGCCAATTAGTATAATATATCTTCCCTAAATCTCCCAAGTTGGCAGGGTTTTGTGCTTTCCCGTGGGCTGAAAGCGAAACACAACTTGTTATGTCAGAAACTCGACACGGGTCCATGCATTGCACCGGTAGCAGGAAATAGGCAGGGGAATCAAGATCAAAACACACCAGGGCTGTGCGTTAATCGGGTAAGAGTCACAAGTTAATTCCTAACGATCAGTTAAATGGCAGAGTCGATCCCAGTGCAAGAGTTTGGTTGTAATATTTACGAAAACCTTGGCTAGGTGTGAAAGCGATAGTGAGGGGTTTTGAAGGATGTGGTTCCGTGCTCCTCTGTCATGTGATTTTATGATCCTATGGTCTTGCTATTCTCTGTTTGAAATATTGCATTTTACATCGATATCCTTAAAATATCTGCCCCCTCACCTTAAACCTGCGTCTTATAAATTCGAACTCGTCTGCATCGGGAAAAGATGATTCTGTCTATGCACCATCTCTGTGATATTGTCTAAACTCAACAGACAATAGAAAATAGAACAACACAGAACCGGAACAGACCCTTCGACCCCCGATGATTCGCCAAGCAAACAAATACAATTAGTCTCCCCTTAGCCTCCCGCGCTCCGGTGTGAATAAAACCAGCTTATTGAATTCCTGTAGGTATGGCTCTCCATCGAGAGCCGCGTCTTTGCAAAATCCATCAGCATTCTCTCTATCGCTATCACATCCTCCCAGTTGTGTACCCACCAGATCTCTGAGGAAACTTTGAATTGCTGTCAAATTGCTGCAACATGAGGTAAAAACTGTACGTTCAATGCCTTGGCTTATAAAGACAGCCATATAAAATTACATTTACACCGCCCCGACCCTGTTATGCCGCTAGTTTCAGCAACCTCTGGGTTCGCACCCCATAGAGGAGATATAATATGTTGTTTGATGTTAATCTTATTTTTACAGTATGGATGCTAAGGTAAAATCTAATTCCATGAGAATTCCTTCACTCACGGTCACGCCGTTGAGTTCAGTGCACAGGTCCGTACAGTGGTGGGGCACCAAATAATATTAAGGGATAACTTCGGAAACGTGAATTACTTTTAACAATCTATGGAACATTAACAATCCACAAACATACAGCAATATTTCACAGACTGTGCAGTGACGTCACAGACCAGTGAGTATTGGTAAAAGTTGCCGGAACAATTGAATTAACTATTGACACAATAAAGACCAATTTCCCTGTTGTAAACATAAGCAGCCGATCACTCTCAGTAACTCCAGAGCGATCGATTCTGTGGATTTCAAACAGAAGAGGGTAAACACTTCCGCTGTGTTTCACCAGTTAAAAAGCTCGTTGAACCAACAGCAGCGGTGAAAAAAGAAATAATAACATCAGGCAACAACCAAATAAAATAGGAATTACTTGGATCATTCTCATAACGCAACGACTGTAAAGCATTTGTTTCTATCCTTCAGTATAGTGGCCGAAAACTCAACGCACAGATCTCATCTGGGAATTATGTTAATTATTATCAGGCAGTAACCGGGTGACTTGTCGACTTCTTCCCAGAATGTCTCTCTGTGGTTGTTCAATCTGAGTTCTCACGATGAACTTTAAACTCCCAGAAAGACAAATATTCGTTCTGCTATTAGATTTATTTATGTTTTTACTCAGCTCAAGGTGGTCAAACCTGAGGTACGGGCTTAACCAAGTACACCCATTTTTCAATTGCTAGGAACTTTCAGACCATTCTGCTGCTTTTTCGTGTTGTGTCTTTCCGAAGATTTGCATAGATATATTTAGTATTACTATTACATATTTTCTATTATTACAATTACTAGTGGTATTATTATCAGTACTAGAAACTTACAGTGATGACGTCAGATCGTGGAGCGGACACCACTGTTTCACTGTTAGTTCAAGGCAAACATTCTCAACCACAGATCAAAGCGGGAGATAATCCCGAGTGTAAAGTTACATAAATAACAAAATAAAATTAAAGTTGCTTACCAGGGACACCAACAATTGCAATTATGATATAATATATTTTCCTGATACCGTAGAACGTCTCCAGCATTTTCTGTGTGAAGGATCCGATCCGTTGATTTACAAGCAACCACAGTGAGATGTTTGTTCCTGCTGTCTTTAGTATAAACCCCTCCACATCTCCACAGGGACAGTCAGGTTACAACATCATTCACATTCAGAATTGTTTTAATTAAATCACACGTCAGTAAAGTTGGAAGCTGTTTAGATGTACTGAGTGATGAATGCCCCAGAGTACCGACAGTTCTAAATAGGCTAATCAATGAAAAGGCGAAATCGCTTTCAATGAAACATAAGGCTCTTTATTGAAACTTGCTGGTGTTAATTAACGGATCCCGTATTATTTCACTGTGGGCATTGCTCATTTGAGGCCGGTAGTTAATACTATTTGCTACAGTCACCTCTCATTGCAGTAATACCGTATGTGGCGATTGAGCCTCTTTACCTAAGACATTTCCAATTAAAAAACGTAATTTGATCTCAAATTTGTTAAGTTAATAGAGGTAGATTAATAGACATTTCACAGTAATCACACGGTTAACAATGTTTTTAAAGAAAGCTATTGAAAAATATCATTCATTTCCTCCAATATCAATCCTTCGATATACAATGCAGACAAAATTGATCTTGAAGCAGCATGATAGTACAAAATACCATCTGAATCCCGGAGGGAACGTTTGAGAATGTGAACTTCAAAGTGTTTTACTTAGTTCAAATGATAAAACATTTCAATGAATACAGTGCCGTAAATTAAAGGAACCATTTTAATGCATCTCGATATAGATATTTAAAACGTTACTGTCCTCAGTCAATGTAAGTGTTTAATCTTTACACACTCTCTAAACAATGCATTCAGACTATTTTCATAACAATGTATCTTGGAAACTGGAAAAGAAAAAAATATAATGAAGTTGTAGCTGTCCTTTAAATCTATTCAAAATAATTCTCCTTAACAACGTTTCCTCTATTTTTGTTTGCATGTACACGGACCAACCATTCCTCTGAGTAGGAAAGTTGGTCACGGCCTGAAAATACCGCCCCCTTTCAGCAACGTGGCAGCAAAGACTCGTGTGCATAGGAGCATTTCAGTGACTGGGCGGCCGCGTACCCGGGCAACTCAGAGGGAACAGTGCTCCTAAATATGATTTCGATCTGAATCAGCACATTTGGATAAGAAACCGAACATGACCACACTTGCAGAATGACGGGGGGGGGGGGGGGGGGGGGGAGGGGCAACTTTCCTTTGAGGTTCAGACTTCAGTAACCCATCAAAGTAGAACAGACTTTTCAGCGCTCATTTGGGAACTTTATAGTGGCCAATTTATCCACCAACTTTGTGGAAAGTGGAAGGATACTGGGATACCCGTGGAAAACATGTGGCTACCAGAAATGCCCCTGTCCCGTGCGTTTTCTCTAAAATAGTCCTGAAACGGTATGCTCGGCACTGTCCATGACCCGGAAACTGTTCACACTGCACTGTCCATGGTCCTGCATCCATGCCTCCCCAAATCTATGGTCGGCCGCTATGGCAAATATCCCTGTGCACAGGCTCTGTCATTTTTTAACATGCCAACCTCTTTCCTGTCTGCAAGGTCTAACTTTGATTTCTTATTTAGCCACAAGTATCTCCATTTGCCTTACAGGAACTTTTCTGCATTATCCGTGAAGAATTATAACAGTACACGTGAGAACAGACCAACATGTCGGATTCAGAGTGGTTAAGATCATTGGTTATCTAAAATAACTATTAGGTGACCTGTGATCTTAATTTCTATCCGAAACCAATCTGTCCATAGCTGGAGAATAAATAGCTCAATTCCAAGGTGGCATAATACATCCTTCTGATTTGCATGTCGAATTGAGCAACTTCGGGTAAGTTATCGTATCTTTGAATTACAAAGGACAAAATATCAGCAGCTCTGAATTTCACAAATTCTGCATAACATTTCGTTTGTACATCGCTGACTACCTGTCTGTCTGTCAATCGTAAACAATCTGGAAGAAAACCCTGCTCTAAAATTACACCTTTTTGCATTAATGAGCAGACAGCTATTATTTTTTTTTATCGAAAGTTGTCTATTTTATTTTAGAAACACAGAAATATTGAAGACCTACATCACATTACAGGCCCTTCGGCCCACAAAGTTGTACCGAACATATCCTTACCTTAGAAATTGCTAGGCTTATCTGCAGCCCTCTATTTTCCTAAGCTCCATATGCCTATCTAAAAGCCTCTTAAAAGATTCTATTGTATCCGCTTCCACCACCGTTGCTGGCAGCCCATTCCATGCACTCACCACTCTCTGAGTGAAACACTTACCCCTGACATCTCCTCTGTACCTACTCCCCAGCAACTTAAATCTGTGTCCTCTTGTGGCAACCATTTCAGCCTCTGACTATCCACACGATCAATGCCTCTCATCATCTTAAACACCTCTATCAGGTCACCTCTCATCCTCCGTCGCTCCAAGGAGAAAAGGCCGAGCTCACTCAAACTTCTCTCATAAGGCATGCTCCCCAATCCAGGTAATGTCCTTGTAAATCTCCTCTGCACCCTTTCAATGGCTTCCACATCCTTCCTGTAGTGAGGCGACTAGAACTGAGCACAGTACTCAAGTGGGGTCTGGCCACGGTCCTATATAGCTGCAACATTACCTCTCGGCTCCTAAATTCAATTCAACGATTGATGAAAGCCAATACACCGTACGCCTTCTTAAACCATAGAGTCAACCTGCGCAGCTGCTTTGAGTGTCCAATGGACTCGAACCCCAAGATCCCTCTGATCCTCCACACTGCCAAGAGTCTTACCATTAATACTATTTCTGCCATCACATTTGACCTACCAAACTGAACCACTTCACATTTACCTGGGTTGAACTCCATCTGCCACTTCTGAGCCCAGTTTTGCACCCTATCAATGTCCCGCTGTAACCTCTGACAGCCCTCCACACTATCCACAGCACCTCCAACCTTAGTGTCATCAGCAAACTTACTAACCCATCCCCCCACTTCCTCATCCAGGTCATTTATAAAAATCACGAAGAATGAGGGTCCCAGAACAGATCCTTGAGTCACTCCACTGGTGACCAACCTCCATGCAGAATGTGACCCGTCTACAGCCACTCTTTGCCTTCTGTGGGCAAGCCAGTTCTGGATCCACAAGCAATGTCCCCTTGTATCCCATGCCTCCTTACTTTCTCAATAAGCCTTGCATAGGGTAACTTATCAAATGCCTTGCTGAAATCCATATACTCTACATCTACTGCTCTTCCTTCATCAATGTGTTTAGTCACATCCTCGAAAACTTCATTCAGGCTCGTAAGGCATCACCTGCCCTTGACAGAGCCTATTCTTCATCATATTATACCTCTCCAAACGTTCATAAATCCTGCCTCTCAGGATCTTCACCATCATTTTGCCAACCACTGAGGTAAGACTCACTGGTCTATAATTTCCTGGGGTATCTCTACTCCCTTTCTTGAAAAAAGGACCACCATCCACAACCATCCAATCTTCGGCAACTTCTCCCGTCCCAACTGATGATGTAAAGATCATCGCCAGAGGCTCAGCAATCTCTTCCCTCGCCTCCCACAGCAGCAAGGGGTACATCTCATCCGGTCCCGGCGAATTATCCAACTTGATGCTTTCCAAAAGCTCCAGCAATCCTCTCTCTTAATATCTACATGTTCAAGTTTTTCAACCTGCTGTTCCACATTCCATAGTGAATACTGAAATATAGTATTCATTAACTACCTCTGCTGTTTCCTCCGGTTGTATACACACTTCCCCACTGTCACACTTGATAGGTCCTATTCTTTCAAGTCTTCTCCTCTTGCTCTTCACATACTATGTTCCCAACACGTAATTCAGATTCCAAGAATAATTCCAGATTCATGAGGTTTGCAGTTCAACCTTACACAGCCACCCAGCCAACAGTCTTTTTCCCCATTCTGCTATTCCTTCTGGTAGTCCTTTGTTCAAGTTCACCCTGATCATCACAGGCACCCGCTTCTACTACTAACCACTTGATGACGCCAGGAACCCATCTGATCTATTGCAGAAAGTAAAAACTCTTTCCCAGTTCACCCGGCTGCGGACACGGGGTTTATGATGTGATGCAATGGGTCACAACGATTGGATTAGTCTTCGTCTTAGCACATCTCCAGTCTCAGGTTCCTGCTGACGATCAGAGCAGGATGTGGGGAAATTGAGTCGAGGTCAACAAGGCATCCGGCTACATACAACTCAGAAGCAGTCTCTTTGATCAAATATTTCCATCGTTTCTATCTGTACCAACCCCATTTTCCAGGCCATTGTCCGTAGACTTTGGCTTTCCAATTCCCGATCTAAACAGTTCGGACATGTTGGGAAAGACTCTACATCCATCCTCCTTGGGCAGAGCATTCCAGTCTCCAACAGTCGGATGAAAACAACTCGCACCGAGATAGGGGCTGTGTACTAGAAGGGCCAGAGTCGCCTCTGCTTGCTCAGGAGACTGAGACCCTCTGGAGTATTCAGGCCTCTCCTTCACTTGGTCTACCAGTCTGTGGTCGCCAGTACAATCTTCAATGCGGAGTGTGCTAGAGTAAATGACCTCAACACGGGTTACGTAAAGTTCATTCTGTCTTTTCCTTTACAGTTAATTTGGTGGCGATCGCGATCCTGTCCCGCGGAAGGTGCGGCCTCTCCACCTGCACCACCCGCTACCTGGTTGTCATGGCAGCGGCGGACCTGCTGGCTGTCGTCACCGCCGTCATCCTGAGGCGGATCAGCTTTTACTTCTCCGGGACTTTCCTGGACATCTATCCGTACTGCAGCGTTATATTTGTCCTCATGTGCGCCACCCAAGACTGTTCCGTCTGGTTCACCGTCACCTTCACCTTCGATCGGTTCGTCCTCATTTGTTGCCAGAAGCTGAAAACCAGATATTGCACGGTAAAACTGCGGCTGTAGTTCTGGCGACAACAGGCGCTTTGCTGTTTGAAAAACGTCCCGTTTTATGTCACCTCTGAACCCAGGGTGATCACTGACAACGTGCCCTGGTTCTGTGACAGAAAGCCGGCGTATTATAAAGATCCGGGGTGGGTGGAATATAGTCGGTTTGGTAAGGCCGTCATCCCGTTTCTCCCTTTCGCTGTAATCATACTCTTCAATATCCTGACAGTCAGGCACATTTTACTGACCAGTCGGGTCTGAGGCGACAGGGAAAGGGGGAGAATCAGAGTGACCCGGAGATGGAGAGCAGGAGAAGGTCAGTGATCTTACTGTTCACCATATCCGGCAGCTTCATCCTTCTGTGGTTGACGACACTGATTGATTACCTATATTATAACGTTTCGGGAAGAAATCCCAATTATTACAACCCTGCTGAATATATCTTCCGCCAGGTCGGGTATATACTGCAGAACGTCAGCCTTTGTACAAACACCTTCATTTATGGCGTGACTCAGGCTAAGTTCAGACAGGAGTTTGTGAACACTGTGAAATATCCGGTCAACGCTCTCATCCGCATTATTAATAAATAAATCGATCAGCCGGTCGCAGGCTCGGGTTTGGGGATGCTCTCTATAGTCAGGAAGACCCGGACCCTGACCTAGAATGATCATGTCCGTGAAAATGCGGCCAGCATTCATCCACAGCAAGAGTTAGGACAGGGAGGTATTTGTGGTTGAACGTGGCAACACGAACTCACTGCAAGTAAACTCGCCTGCTTTCTTTCCAAGGCACCATCCAATCTGCAACAATGCTATGTCTGTCTTCAGTTCAACTGTTACTTCTCCGTCTGCACGTTTCATTCCCATCTTTACAGTGAAGTTAATTCCGCTTTTTCTGAACTCTAACAATGGCACTTTGACTCTCACTATTTCTCGCTCACCAGTCACTTCCTGAGTCACTGACCTTTCGCTCAGACAGGGTTTCACAAGTAATATTCACGACTTTCCTTCCGGCTCCGAGTAATCGCTTATCAGTTACATTGGGAAATTGTCCATCACAGTGCACTCACTGCATTTCTTCCACATTACATTATTGACCAGGTTGGTGGTATTTATTTTAATTCTTAAAACAATCCTTGTCTGATAGGCATCCGTTAGTCTCGAGAGACCATGGATTTGCACCTTGGAAAGTTTTCCAGGGTGCAGGCCTGGGCAGGTTTGTATGGGAGACCGGCAGTTGCCCATTCTGCGAGACTCCCCTCTCCACGTCACCGATGTTGTCCAAAGGAAGGGCAAGGCCACATACAGCTGTGTGCACCGGTGCAGAGCAATGTGTGGTTAAGTGCCATGCTCAAGGACACACACGCAGCCTTAGTTGATCACTAGACAATCGCCTTAACCAATTGGCCACGCGCCAACAATATCAATGTCCTTGTCTATGGCTTTCATTACTGATCTGCGCCACATACCTCATTTGCAATGTCGTTTACCAACTGTCCACATGAACTTCTGTCGGGCATTTTCAGTGAACCGGGATTCATTCGAGCGATGACGCGATGTTTCTCGGCAATTGCTTTCTCCCTGCACAGTGGCGCTGAAATCGGAATCAATTACTTCACAGGGAATGTGTTAAATGTTTGCGTGTCGAAACCCCAGACGGTTGTGGAGGAATTGGAGTCAGTGTCTGATCAGCTGACGGGGGAGGGGTATTGGGGGACATGGATGCTAAGAGATCCGGGGCTATGGAAACAATGACGTCTGTGGCACTGGGGTGGATGGAATGTTAAGGTAAGTCTGATACTCCTGGCGGACAGAGAAAGCAGGATCTCCCAGTGGCCACACATTTTAATTCCACGTCCCATTCCCATTCCGATATGTCAATTCATGGCCTCCTCTACTGTCAAGATGAACCCACACTCAGGTTGGAGGAACAACACCTTATATTCCGTCTGGGTAGCCTCCAAACTGATGGCATGAACACTGATTTCTCTAACTTCCGTTAATGCCTGTCCTTCCATTCATACCCCATCCCTAATTTTTATTTTTTTTCTCTCTTTTTCTCTCACAATAGCTCCTTTCCTGTTCTCCATCTTCCTCTGGTGCTCCCCTCCCCCTTTCTTTCTTCCAAGGCCTTCTGTCCTATGATAAGCCCCCTTGTCCAGCCTTAAATACCTTTTGCCTATCAACTTCTCAGCCCTTAGCTTCATCCCTCCCCCTCCTGTCTTCTCCTATCATTTCGGATTTCGCCCTGCCCCTCCCACTTCCAAATCTCTTACTATCTCTTCTTTCAGTTAGTCCTGACGAAGGGTCTCGGCCCGAAACGTCGACAGCTCTTCTCCCTATACATGCTGTCTGGCCTGTTCCGTTCCACCAGCATTTTGTGTGTGTTGCTTTATTCAAGTTTTTGAATTCCTTTCCCTGAGGAAAGTTACAATGTCCATCATGATGTTCTATAGGTCTGTAATGCTGATCCCCTATGTTCAAAGCAATACAGTTCTACGAAACACCAGCTCCATCTGTAACTCACGCCCTTGATTTCTGCAAATTGTCCAGAAACCTTTTTTTTTATTCTTTCCAGCTCAATGGCATTTTCCAAATTTCAAAATTCATTGTAAGTTTAATATAAAAGTACATATGTGTCACTGCAGTGTTCTCGTGCAGTGTGTTGAAACTCTAACTAAACACCAAGTTAAACCGGAGCCAATGAAGACGCAGTCGCAGTAAGATTGGCCGTTTACTTTTCACTCTTCCAGATTAACGTATGTTGAAAGCTGTTGATAAAATAATACAAAATATATACAGTATCTGTTTCACTCTTGAAACCACGCGGGCTCTTTTCTTTTAGCGAGTGTCTTCAGCCGCCCAGGGGAGGGAGGGGTTCGCGTCAAACCGCCGCCGGGCTCCAGCCGACCCCGTGTTTGAAATTGACAACGCGTGCCGCTCCAACCGCCACTTTATTTAACAGAATCCGTGTTAATATTTTTACTTCAAATACTGTCATATGAACATACGGCGTTACTTCTATAATGTTTCTTTGTGTGTAGACACGGACCTCTTCATGTTCATGCTGCACGCACGGCCCCCACCTTTCCACCTTCTCAGAACCGGAAGTTACACTCCAAGATGCGGCAAAACCGGAGGTGACATCATCACATGCCGCGATATACCATAGACAATGAATTTTATCTTTAACTTTAAATAGAAAATAGTGGCAAACAAATTATTTTAAGCAGAAATGTAATAAAGTTAAATAAATGCCTTAAAGGCAGCACAGTCACCATATACAATCCTGAGATTCAATTTCTTGCGGGCATACACAGTAAATCCAAGAAACACAATGGAATCAACGTAAGGCCGCGCCCAACAGGACGGATAAACAGCCAACGTGCAAAAAATCTACAAATTGTGCCAATACAAATTTGCCAATAATAATAATTAGTAAGTTCCAAGGATATAAATATGAATTTTGGACTGGACAAGTATAGAGCATTAAACTTAACGAAAGACGTAAAAGAGCTAATAGAATACACAACAGAGCAGCGGGACACAACACAACCGATGAGTGACCATGAAACATTAAAGTATCTGGGATATCAACAAGTAAAGAAAATAGATCACCGTGCGATGATGGGAAAACCTTCAACAGAATTTACTGCAAGTCTTAAGCAAACCTGCCAAACAGAGCTCAATGCTAAACATGTCTCCAAGATAATAAATGCATTCGCTGTACCCATATTAAACGTGTTCTTTTGGCATAATGTCTTGTTTTGAAACCAATCCGGAAAAATTAACAAAGAAAAATAAGAACTGAAATGACTAATTTTAGAAAACACTGTATACATCCAAACACGCTTAGAATAACACTACCGGGTACAGAAGGAGGAAGAGGAATAACAGACATAAAACTTCACACAGCAGTCAGATAAAACTTCAAAGGATATATTTCCATCACCGAATACAGGATTCAGCACTCCACGTTAGCATATAAAATTCCGATAAGCCGAACACGCCACGAGACTTAAATGAACACACAACCCAGAACATTGAGGAAATTATCACTGTACAAGAAACGGTTAACCAGTGGGAGAACATGACCCTCCATGGAAAACATCCCCACGACCAGATCAACTTATGGCAGTACGGGACAAGGTTGGTCAGACAGAAAGATTATCAAGCATATATAGTGATAGACAGACAAATTCAAGATTATGAATGCAGATAATGCCCAGAGAAACCGGGAACAATCGAATACATCACAGGATCCTGCAGCAGTTTAACTCAGTCTGAGTAGGTACACAGGTACAAATAAGCGCCGATCATCATTCACCAAAATCTTCCTTTAAAATACAAATTCATAAATGAAACCATCCCTTACTGTAAATACAAGCCTGATCTGTTTTCAGAGTCAGAGTCCCACAAATTGCATTACGACCGACCCGCTGTAACAAACAGGCCAATCCGTAATGAACGTCTAGATGTGATGACACTGGATAAACAGGCAAAACCCACTTAGGCCATTGACATAGCCAATCCAAACACACATAACATACAGAAATCAATGCGTGCAAACACCAGAAATATGCTGAATTCAAAGAGGAGTTTGAAAGACTATGGAACATGTATAGGGTTTCATGTTTCATAATGAGTGCACTTGTCGATGCCTGTAATTTAGATTTTAGCAGCTTCTCGGCTCCATCTACAGTACATCATATCGCAGGAGCGTGAGGCATCTCTGTGGAGAAGTTTGGGTTTCGCACCCACAGATTGGATAAAGCCGGCTTTTCACGTCATCTGGGCACCACAGGTACAACAAACAACGTAAAAGAGACCTCAGTATTGACGATAATTATGGAATCAACATTGTTCAGCAAAAGTATGCTTATGTGTGGTGGCTGAGGTTCAAAATGTTCAATTATCCCGTTAAATCCTGAGACACAAGATTGTCCATTTGCCATGTAACATTGAACGGTGTCTCAATTTTGATTCATCTATGACAGCTGCATTTTGAGAGAACATAGAACATTACAGCAGAATACAGGCCCTTCAGCCCACAATGCTGTGCCAACCCTTTACCCTACTCTAAGACCAATCGGCTCTTCCCCACTGCATCAAAGTGTTTCTCGTTTCAGGTTGCGCCTTGATTTGTTGTTTTATTGTGCGATGTTGATCGGGTCGGACAGGATCTGCGGCCTGAGGTCATCTAACGACACAACGCTAACGACCTGAACTGAACTGAACATTCCTTGTCAATGACTCCGTGGTTTGATCTTTCATATTCTGTGAGTTTGGCGCCGCTTTTTACATTTTTTTAATTTCTTTTTTTTATTATCTTTTCTTTTTTTATTTTTTCGCGTTGTGTGTTTAATGTACTGGTTAGGCACAGGAGTACATTCAGCCAGAGACTCATTCTACCGAGATATAACACTGAGCGTCATAGGAAGTCATTCCTGCCCTTGGCCATCAAACTTCACAACTCCTCCCTCGAAGTGTCAGACATCCTGAGCCAATAGGCTGGTCCTGGACTTATTTCCACTTGGCATGATTAACTTAGTATTATTTACTTATTTATAGTTTTATATTGCTATATCTCTACACTATTCTTTGTTGGCGCGGTTGTAAAGAAACCCAATTTCCCTCGGGATCAATAAAGTATGTCTGTCTGTTGAAGCTTTTTGGAACGGTTTCCATGGTATTTGTTTCGTGACTGACAGTGGGAAGACAAATCTCTGGGTTGTATGCCACAGACATACTTTCATAATAAATGTACTTTGAACTTTGAACATTGAAAATACGGCTGATAATGCAGGGAAATGCTAAAATGCTCTGCGGAACAAGTTGATGAGAATGAAGTGGAAATAAAACGGGACGAGTGTGGGAGTAATGCAAATGAGTGGATAATCACCGGAGCTGACTCGGTGGACACAGGGTCTGTATCTGTGCTGTAATCTCCATGAATCTATGATCAAATCAATAGGACCTGATCAAACAATATCATACATTAAATCCGATCACTGAGTGGGGATGACTCATCGTAGAGTACTGCAAAACTAACAAGAGTTCGGCAATAGGGGCGAACCGAATTTGACGCTCTAGTCCTCTAGGAATATCACTTCAAGTTGTCGTTCACTAGTGTGATCACTGTAGCCCCGTCTTTCAGAATATCCAATCCAAATTTAGGGTTTCGCGGAATCATGATTCACTTCTCTCACAATCCACTTTCTCAGCTTTCAAACCAAACATAATCTCTATTAAATGCCATAACATTCGCCTGGAATATCTCACTTTTAACAAATACCAAACATCTTTGTTTATACCACGGCTTGGTCTCTCTGTCCTTTTCTTCTTGACACACCTCAACAATTTCTGGGCGGGCCACAAATGATCCCATTGGTGAATTACAGTTCTGCCTACCAAGTTATGCTTGTTTGCCGCATGTTTGCTGGTGTCTTATTTGCATCGCTGAAATAATTGTATTGCAACACAATGAAGATGCCACACTGCTGTCGTCATCTTTACTTCTCAATGCTAAATTTATCGATATTGAACGATGTTGCAATTAAAGATTCCCGGAGGAGATCTCAGGGTTTATAATAGTGATCCTTCTGGAAAGAAAGCGGATCCGGAGCTTCAATCAGAAAGGCCGCCAACAGCGTGCGGGCCGAAAATGTTGGAAACATTTAACAGCGTCCGAAGGATCTGCTATTTGATCATTGCCATCATTGGCTTGCCCGGTAAGCGACTGGAAATTATGTGTTGTCAGCTAGTAATTTGCTCCGTTTTGTACCTGGAATTATTGCCTGTTGATCCAGCGGTTAATCCCATGTCGCATCATAGGATCAGCAGTGATATTCTGTTAAGATATTCTGAACAGCATTTGCTATTTATTCCATTCTTTCGACAGAGACTAAACCTGAATTCTATTGTTTCAATTGACAAACACCACGCTCAATATCTAATTCAATGACTAGCGGCAAACGGTAGACCGTAAGACATCGACTCAAAAAAGGCGCCTTTCGGTCCTTTGAGTCTGCTCGGATATTCAATCGTGGCTAACTTATTATCCCTCTCAACCCCATTCTCCAGACTTCTCCCCGTAACATTTCACGCCTTTACCTAACAACTTAAATTTCCCCAATACCTTGGTCTCCGTAGCCGTATGTGGCAGAAAATTCCACAGATTCACGACCCTCTGGAAAAAGAAATCTCCCACCGTCTTCATTCTAAAGTGATTTCTCTCTATTCTCAGTCTGAGCACTCTGCTCCCAGGCTCCCCCACTACGGACAACACCCTCTACACCGCCACTCTGTATAAACATTCAATATCTGACAGTCTTCAGTAAGGTCGACATCACTCACTCCAACCCCCCCCCCCCCATCATTCTAAACTCCAGCGAGTAAAGACCCGCGTCCTTACCCGATCCTGATACGTTAACCTTTTCATTCCCGTGAAACTCCTCCGGACACTTTCCAATGCCATCGTGTTCTTTCGGCTGTATGGGGCCCAGAACCGCTCTAAACGCGGTCTGACCGACGCCTTATAAACCTCAGCAGTACATCCTTGTGTTTATATTCTGTCCTCTCGAAATGAATCCTGACTTTGAGCTGCCTTGCTTGCCATCGACTCAAACTCGGGTTCACCTTCAGCGAATCCTGCGACAGGACCCCGAAGTCCTTTGCACCTCTGGTTTCTGACGTTCTATCATAGGATCAGCAACAGCGTCTTGTTAAGATATTTTGAATAACATTTGCTGCTCATTCCGTTCCTTCAATTGAGATGAAGCGTGAAAATTTAATTCAAAAGACGACAGTTTCCACGTTCTCGATCGGAATCACGGTCGGGTAGCAGACATGTTGTTGACTGTATCAGGACCGTCTGTCGGTGCCGGTCATCCATCTCTGAAGCGGTCTCCATTCGTATATCCTGCTTACACAGTAATTTAGTTCGTCCACTGAAATCGATAGCTTAATTGTGATAAGAAAAGTGCGTCCCGGGCAAGTGTAAGGCGGATTTGAGAAACAGGATTAAGTATCTTGTGAAGGGGAAAAAGACCATTTAAACAGACGGCGGTAATCATGACAGAATGATCAGCGGCTCAGTCTCGAAGTCATCCGGGGTTTCGAACAGTCGGCGGAGTTTATGAAAATGTTCATTCTCTTTTATTCTTCACAGTGAATTTGGTGGCGATCGCGATCCTGTCCCGGGGAAAGTGCGGCCTCTCCATCTGCACCACCCGCTACCTGGTTGTCATGGCAGCGGCGGACCTGCTGGCCGTTGTCACCGCCGTCATACTCATGCGGATCGGCTATTATTTCACCGGATCCGTTCTGGATATCTATCCCGTCTGCAGCGTGATCTTTTTCCTGTTGTGCGCGGCCAGGGACTGTTCCGTCTGGTTCACCGTCGCTTTCAGCTTCGACCGCTTTGTCCTCATTTGTTGCCAGAAGCTGAAAACAAAATACTGCACCTTGAAAACTGCGGCTGCGGTTCTGGCGATAACCGGCGTCCTGCTGTGTCTGAAAAACCTCCCCTTCTATTTCTCTTCCGAACCCAGATTTATCATCGGTAAAGTACCGTGGTTCTGTGAACGGAAGCGGGTTTATTACACCGACCCGCTGTGGGTGGGGTTCAGGATGTTTGATAAGGTTGTGACCCCCCTGCTGCCTTTCGCTTTTATTTTGCTGTTCAATGTTCTGACGGTCAGACACATTTTACTGGCCAGTCGTGTGCGGAAAGCCCTGAGGGGTCAGAGCAAAGGGCAGAATCAAAGTGACCCGGAGATGGAGAGCAGGAGGAGGTCGATGATCTTACTGTTTACTATATCTGGCAGCTTTATCCTTCTGTGGTTAACAACTGTCCTTGACTTCTTATATTACAACATCGCCGGAACAACTCCCAGCCAGTACAACAATTCCGAGTTTATCTTTGGCCAAGTCGGCTACATCCTACAGAACTTCAGTCTGTGCACCAACACTTTCATTTATGGGGTGACTCAATCGAAGTTCAGGCAGGAGTTTGTCAACGCCGTGAAGTATCCGGTTAACTCCATCCTCCGAATTATTAAGAAATAAAATCTCGTAGTGCTGTCCGTACTGGTGCAGCGGGGAGACGGTTATTGAATTAACCGAAAGAAATTAATGCACCAAAAATTTTCTGGTCATAAACTCGAACGAGAAATCTCCTGCTCCGTTATTAACATAATTGTGACTGTCAGATAAAAAAAAATCCTCAGAGTAAGAAAAGGTAAATCTTAAGATATCATCATCGGGAATGTGGATATAGATGAAAATAACAACGGGCCCATCACGGATCCCTGCGCTACAACACTGGTCTCAGGCTTCCCAGAAGAAAAGCCATCATCCACTACCACACTCGGGCATTTCCCCTAAAGCTGATGTCGAATCCAATTCCCTCCCTCATCAGAGCGATTCGCAGATATGTCTACTAATTTTACTTTGTTCTCTAGTGAATCCGTGATCCTAACCCAAAGGAAGTGTGTCCCCTCCCCACCCACCTGCATCCGTCACTACTTGGTGGCCATGGCAACTGCAGATCTATTGATCATTATCACTGAGATAATCCCGGGCAATTCATCATATTGCCAAAATGTAGTTTTCGGCTGGAAAATGCCCGGCGAAACTTATGAAAAGGGCACTTTCACGTCCCCCCCCCACCCCCGGCAACATTCCCGCCGCCTTAACAAGGACAGAGCTCCTCTTCTCCACCCCTCCCACTCCATGAGCCCCCGTATCCAGCACACCGTACACCGTAACTTTCACTCTCATCTTCCCTCCGCATCCCCATACACGCCGCGTTCCGCCGGGATCACTCCCTCCGTGATTCCCTTGTCCATCCGTCCCTCCCCACGAATCTCCATCCTGGCTCTTAACCCTGCAAGCGCCAGAAGCGCTACACCCGTCCATTCACCCCACCCTCATAGTTATTCCATAAGACCATGTGACCATGAGAGATAGGAGGAGCCTAATTCCATTCGGCCCATCGAGTCTGTTCCATCATTTGTTCAAGGTAAGTCCAGTTCCTCTCCTAACCCCCATTCTCCTAAATTTTCCCGGAATCTAACACGCCCTGATTAATGAAAATCTATCAGCCTGCGTATTGAATGCACCCAATGACTTGTCTTCCACAGCCGCACGTGGTAACGAATTCCACAGATTGATCAGCCTCTGGCTGAAGAAATTCCTCTTCATCTCCGTTCTAAATGGACATCCCTCTATACTGAGGTTGTTCCCTCCGCTCCGAGACCCTACCCACTCCCCACCACCACTATAAGAAACTCTCTCCATACCCTCTCCATCCTGGCCTTTTACCATTCGATCGGTTTCAATGAGATCCCTCCCATTCGTTTAAATTTCACCGCTACAGGCTCAGGTCCGTCTAATGCTCCCCATATGACAACGCTTTCATTCCTAGAGTCATTCTGGACTTTCTGAACACTACCTGCCTCTCACCTTTCCTCATATCGTATAGAAACTTTACAAGAAAACCATCAATGCCATCATCCAAATCATTGACATATAATCAAATACGAATCGGTCCCAACACAGACCCCTGTGGAAACACACTGGTCACCAGCAGCCAATCAGAAAACGCTCCTTTCATTCCTAGTCTTTGCCTCCAGCCAATCAGCCACTGCTTTGTATATACTAGAATCTTTCCTGTAATACCATCGGCTCGTAGCTCGTTAAGCAACCTCATGTGTGGCACCTTGTCAAATACTTCTGATCTTAACTACACATCAATTAAAAAAAAACATTCCTATACTGATCCCGTGATCCCCTTTAAACTCTCCCCTTCTCACCCTAAATGCATCCACTCCAGCACTTGACATGTGTACCCTGGGGGAAATATTCCGACTGTCTGTCCTAAATGTGTCTGTCAAACTGTCCTTGCAGAGAACACCGTCTCAGCCATGCGTCAGCCCGGTAAGCCACTTCTGAAACATCACCAACGGCACCACGCTCTCCCTGTAATGGAGCGCTCGGAGCTGTACACAACACTCCCAGTGCGGCCGGAACAAAATTTCAGAGAGCTGCAACATTACTTCTCGATTCTTACATTGAATGTCCCTAGCGGTGAAGGTTATCCTACCCATCTCCATTTTCATCCAAGTCATTTATAATCTATGAAAACAACAGAGGCTCTGTCACCGATCCTTGCCAAACATTGCTGGTCACGTACACCCAAACACAAGAACATCCCACAAAGACTTTACAAGTGTCTGGGACACTGACCCTCATCGGTCAGCGCACAGAGTATGGATTTCAGAAGTGATGTTACAGCAATATAAAATATTTGGAGGTTGAGATAGGGTGGGTCCATGCAGGCTCTCCCCCTTCCCCTCTTGCTGGTGTAGACAAGATCTAGGTGTCATGGGTTGCGGGTGAACGGTGAAATGTTTAATAGAAACACGAGCCCAAATTCGTCTCTCAGGGTGTGGTGCGAGTGTTGATCAAGTTGTCACATTGAAGGGACTTTTGTGTAGGTACATGGGTGAGAGCGGTTTGGGGAACAATGGTTCGTGGGCAGATGGATGGGGCGAGACAGAAAACCAGAGAGTGTCGAATCGGTAGAACTATTGCCTCAGTCGGCTACGGAAGCGAAGTTACACGTCATATTTAAAGCAGAGGTTGATAGGCTCCTGATTAGTGAAGGTGTCAAAGGTTAAGGGCAGTGGGAGGGATAATGGGATTCAGAAAGAAAATGATGAAAACATCCATGATGAAATTGCGGAGCGGATTCGATGGGGTGAATAGGCAGTTCGGCCTCTGTGTTTTATTGTCTGAAACACCTCTCAAAAATCCACTATCCTAACCTCATTAATCACCTCATTAATCACCTTCGATATTTTTTAATTTCTCAGCACACGCCGTCAGCCAAGCAAAATAAGCCCTGCAGGACACGAAACAATAATGACTGTTCAACATTTGACGGTATACATTCCAAATGCACAGAAACCCCCAGACAAAATAATCACTTCCAGCATCTCTCCTACTGCTGAGCTGAGGCTCACTGACCCACAATATGTTATGTTGGAAGTCGGCTTGACCGCGAAGGGCCGTGTGTCTTGTGTCAGATTCCGTTCTATTTCAGTAATGTATAATCAATAATCTGAATACTCTTTAGAGTGGAGTTTGGGACGACGCGGCCTGTCGGCTCACTGCAGATCCCAGTGACTCTCACAGTGGAAACATACACATTGGCTTCACAAATCAGAGTAGAGAGCGCGGGAGTTGGGATGTGAGGGTGAAATTGTATAAGACGCTGGTAAAGGCCCGATATGGAGTGCTGTGTGCTGACGTGGTATGTCAAAGGTCATTCAGATACATGCGCTGTGTTCTCCGGACTGGCAATGGATGAACTGAATCTGAAATATAGGGTTAATATCAATGTGAGTACTTTCTGCATAATTGCATTGCATTCTAAATCACCCACTCTGGAAATCAGAGTCACGGGGAATGGCACAGAAACAGGCTTAGACCATTTAGTCCGTACCGATCTATTATTCAGACTAGTCCCAAGGGCCTGCACCTGGTCAATTACCCCCAGTACACCCGCTCCAGCCATGTACTTACCCAAACGTCTCCTAAGTGCTAAAACCGAACCCGCATCCATCACTTCCGCTGGAAGCTGGTTTCACTCTCCCAGCCCC
The DNA here is from genome assembly GCF_048418815.1 of Hemitrygon akajei. Taxonomy (NCBI): domain Eukaryota; kingdom Metazoa; phylum Chordata; class Chondrichthyes; order Myliobatiformes; family Dasyatidae; genus Hemitrygon; species Hemitrygon akajei. The sequence continues at coordinate 2,963,225 of NW_027331974.1, read as the reverse complement.
CTGTGAGTGATGAGTTCCCCCGGACATTTCAATGCGTTTGGAGTGGAAAAGCTGTCTGTCATGGGATGGAACTGAATGCGGCGATGAGGAGACAACCTGCGATATAAAGTGAGCGCCTGGACAGGGACTTGAACCCTGGACCCTCAGATTAAAAGTCTGATGCTCTACCGACTGAGCTACCCAGGCTCTGTTATACTGGAACCAATTATACTGGAAACACACACACACACACACACACACACACACACACACACACACACACACACACGCACACGCGCGCGCGCACACACACACACACACACACACGCGCGCGCGCACACACACACACACACACACACACACACACACACACACACACACACACACACACACACACACACACACACACACACACACACACACACACACACACACTACAACACGCTTACAATCACTACACCCCACGTCCAGACAGGAATTTGTCTCTAATGTTTCTCCATTTCAATTTTCTTTCTCCGATTCATTTCCAAAGTTTTTAGACTCCATGAGTTTCATCGCAAAGATCAAGAGAATTATCCTTCGCTGAAACATGCCAAGCATCACACTGGTCTGTCAGGGTCTGGGATCCGGGCCCGTTGTGCAGGAAGAAGAGATGGCTGCGGTAAATTGAATGTCAAAGGGAGTGATTTCGGGAGATGTGACAGGCAGGGGCGGAACAGGGAGCGAGAAGGTCTGATGGACGAAGCTGTATTTATATAACTATATAACCATATAACAGTTACAGCACGGAAGCAGGCCATCTCGGCCCTTCTAGTCCGTGCCGATGCTCACACTCACCTCGTCCCAGTGGTCCGCACTCTGCCCATAACCCTCCATTCCTTTCCTGTCCTTATACCTATCAAATTTTACTTGTAATGACAATACCGAACTTGCCTTTACCACTTCTACTGGAAGCTCATTCCACACAGCCACCACTCTCTGAGTAAAGAAAGACCATTTTTATCCCTCACTATCCTTTTGCTATTAATATAACTGTAGAAACCCATCGGATTTATTTTCACCTTACTTGCCAAAGCAACCTCGTATCTTTTAGCTTTTCTAATTTCTTTCTTAAGATTCTTTTTACATTCTTTATATTCCTCGAGCACCTCGTTCACTTCATGCTGCCTATATTTATTGTAGATCTTTCTCTTTTTCCGAACGAAGTTTCCAATATCCCTTGAAAACCATGGCGCTCTCAAACTTTTGACCTGTCCTTTCAACCTAACAGGAACATAAAGATTCTGTACCCTCAAAATTTCACCTTTAAATGACCTCTATTTCTCTATTACATCTTTCGCATAAAACAAATTGTCCCAATCCATTCCTTCTAAGTCCTTCGCATCTCCTCAAAGTTAGCCTTTCTCCAATCAAAAATCTCAACCCTGGGTCCAGTCCTATCCTTCTCCATAGTTATTTTAATGCAATGAGCGACGGACAGGGCAGACGGATTCGGGAACACGGGACCAGGTAAAACTATTGAATGGTTCACTGGGACGATAAGACGGACTCCTGACGTCACAATCTACCTCGTTGTGATCACTCACCTTATCGTTTACCTGTTCTGCGCTCTCTCTGTCACTGTTACACCTTATTCTGCATTATTTTACTGTTTTACCCTGTTCCAGTTCAATGCATTGTTCAGTGATCTGACCTTTGTGTACAGGATGCAGAACACGTTTTTGATTGTATTTCTGCATGAGACAATGATAAACTAATTCCAACTCCAACTCTCCTTATAACTAATAACCTCTGATACAGGTCATAACCCGGTTAACCTCCTCTCCAGCCTCTCCAAAGCGGTTTTACTGTATCCGGGTAACGAGAAATGATCACAACATGTCATATGCAGCCTGACTAAAGTTTATGCAAGTTTATGATTTTTGACTATTCTACTCAGTCCCTCAGCACTTAAGACAACCGGTCACTGTATTTACCACCCTGTCTATTGCGTTGCCCCTCTCAGAGAGATGTGCCGTAGATTACGACGACATGGTCCCTCTGTCATTTACTGAGTTCTACCCTCTGACATCCGATTACACAGAGTGCAAAGCCTCACACTTGTCCGGTTAAACATCATCTGACATCCCTCTGCCTCCGTCTGCTGCGACTGTTGACAGCTTCCTTCTCTATACACGACTCCAGTGTTTTTATTCCGTCACCTGCCAGCTTATTGATCAACCCGTGTACATTTCACTCCAAGTCATGTACCGTATCACAGGTACCGGAACAGGCAGATGGGAGGATAACGCGATTCAGGGAGGATGATGGGGCCTCTGAGAATGATGTTTACAACAGTTCATTCCGTTCCATATATCGCATGAACTTCATTCGTTTAAAACGATGATTTGCGATGAAGATCAGTACCGGCTGAGATATATGGACACTGCGTTAGCCGAATGGTGGAGATTAAACTAGTTCTCCGCTCAAAGGGACAAATCCTCGGCACGCATTTCAAACTTACAAACAACTTTCGAATTCACGTGGACAGATACCTGTCTCGGAAAGGTTGAGAACGATATTGACCAAACTCAGGCGCTGGAAACGGCTCCAGAGGCCTCTCGGACGAAATGTGTTGAACGGCCACTCATTCTGTCCTGAACCGCCATTTGGTTCTACGACCATTCGCAGCTGTGTGGCCTGAGGAAAACCTTGGCGTTTGGAATTGCAATGCTAACTTATTCTCTGAGTCTCTCTGTTCCTCTTGGAAACTCAACGGCTGCATTTATTGAACTACAATCCCTAAGAACGTCTCCATCTTGCAAAGTATTGTGGCAGATACTCAACCAGGCATAAACGACTTTCCACAAACATTCCTTTCCGTCCAACCATCCGGCTCCTGATCCACCGTGGGTAACTTCACTCACCTCAACAGCAATAGATGTAGGTTATATGAATTTCAGCAAGTCATTTAACAAGGTACCCCATGCAAGGGTTATTGAGAAAGTAAGGAGGCATGGGATCCAAGGGGACATTGCTTTGTGGATCCAAAACTGGCTTGCCAACAGAAGGCAAAGAGTAGTTGTAGATGGGTCATATTCTGCATGGAGGTCGGTGATCAATGGAGTGCTTCAGGGATCTGTTCTGGGATCCCTAATCTTTCTGATTTTTATAAATGACCTGGATGAGGAAGTGGAGGGATGGGTTAGTAAATTTGTGGATGACACAAAGGTTGGAGGTGTTGTGGATAGTGTGGAGGGTTGTCAGAGGTTACAGCGGGATATTGTTAGGATGCAAAACTGGGCTGAGAAGTGGCAGATGGAGTTCAATCCAAATAAGTGTGAGGTGGTTCATTTCGGTAGGCCAAATATGATGGCAGAATGTAGCATCAAGGGGAAGACTCTTGGCAGTGTGGAAGATCAGCGGGATCTTGGGGAAACTCAAAGCTGTTGCTCAGGTTGGCTCTGCGGTTAAGAAGGCATATAATCATTGGCCTTCAGTTTAGGAGCTGAGAGGTAATGTTGCAGTTATATAGGACCCTTCTCAGACCCCACTTGCAATACTGTGCTCAGTTCTGGTCGCCTCACTACAGGAAGGATGTGGAAACCATAGAAAGGGTGCACAGGAGAATTACAAGGATGTTGCTTGGATTAGGGAGCATATCTTATAGGTTGAGTGAACTTGGCCTTTTCTCCTTGGAGAGCCGGAGGATGAGAGGTGACCTGAAAGACGTGTAAAAGATGATCAGAGGATTTTTTCCTAGTGCTGAAATGGCTAGCACGAGAAGGTACTGTTTTAACGTGCTTGGAAGTAGGTACAGAGAAGATATCAGGGGTAGTTTTTTTTTAATGCAGAGACTGGTGAATGCGTGGAATGAGCAGCCAGCGACGGTGGTGAAGGCAGCTACGATAAAGTCTTTTAAGAGACTCCTGGATAGGTACATGCAGCTTAGGAAAATAGAGGTCTATGGGTAATCCTAGTAAATTCTAAGGTAAGGACATGTTCGGCACATCTTTGTAGAATGAAGAGCCTGTTTCGTGCTGTAGGTTTTCTATTCTTCTACAGAAAGACAGATTTGGAGAATGGGTAAAGAAATGGCAGCTGCAATACAGTGTTGGGAAGTGAATGGTCATAACCTTTGGTAGAAGAAATGAAAAGATTGACTATTTTATAAATAGAGGAAAATACAAATTAAATCTGTGGTGCAACAGGACTTGCGAGTCCTTGTGCAGGTCCGCTAAAGTTCAACTTGCAGATTGAGTATGTGGTGTGGAAGGTAAATGCAATGTAGCATTCATTACAAGAGAACTAGGATATAAAAGCCAGGATGTAATGTTGAAACTTTATAAAGCACAGGCGAATCCACACTTGGAGAAAAGTGAATCCAGGATTGAATGGCTTGTCATATGAAAAGCGTTTAATGGCTCTGGGACTGTTCTCGATGGAATTCAGAAGAACAAATGGCGACCGTTTTGAAACCTATCCAATGCTGAAAGGCTTTGGTGGAGTGGATGTGGTGAGGCTGTTTCCTGTGGTGAGAGAGTCTAAGACTAGATTAGGTCCGAGAAGAAAATTGGATCAGCCATGATGAAATGGCAGAGCGGACTCGATGGGTCAAATAGCCTAATTCTGCTCCTATATCGTTTGGTCTTATGGTCTAATATTCTCATCGCTGGAAGAATGCCGATCCACATTTTCACTCATTAATATGTCATATTTTCCATTCTTTTGAGTTTCGCAATTAATGAAGACAAATGAAAATCCCCACAGGGAACTGGCTCGGCTGCTGTTTTTATTTAAACAAGCATTTCTAAAATGTCTTTTCTTAATTGTTGAAGCTTTCATGTCCCCACGGAGATCTCAATGGCTATAAAAACTTTGAGATTGTAGAGCCTCGAAGTTTCATTCGGAATGGGTTACCTGCAGCGTCGGGTGAACACCGTATCACACAGAGAATGCTGTACATCTATCACAGTGTTGAGAAAATAGTCTATGTTATCATCGCCGTCATCGGTGTTCCTGTTAACTGAACGCAACCATTCAAATTGTGTTGCTCCGGGTGTGGTTTTATGACAACTAATGTGGGCACAGATTTTTTAAAGATATACTTGAAATATTGTGCTCAGTTCCGGACGCCTCGTTACAGAAAGATCGTGAAAGCTTTAGAGGGTGCAGATATGATTTCCCAGGATTCTGCTTGGAATGGAGAGAATCTCTCATGAGGAAAGGTTGTGTGAGCGCGGGCTTTTCTCTTTGGAGAGAGAGGACGGTGAGATGAGACTTGACAGAGGTGTACAGGATGGGAAAAGGCAGAGATCAAGGGGATATTCAGACTTTTTCCCAAGGCGATATGGATAATACGAGGGGGCATAATTATAAAGTGATTGAACGAAAATGCAGGGGATGTCAGAGGTAATTTTGATTTTTCACGTGGAGACCGATGAGTGTGTGGAACGGTCTGCCAGAGATGATGGTAAAGGCAGATACATTAGGAGCTAGGCACGTACATGAACAGAAAAAAAATATGGTGTTCATTGTGGGAGGGAAGGGTTAGATTGATCTTGGAGTAGGTTAATAGGTCAGCAAAACATCGTGAGACGAAGGGCCGTATTATATTGTATTGGTCTCTGTACTATTTTATATTCACCACTAACCGTGACGGGGCGTTCTGCACATTTACCACTCTATGCAAAAAAAGATGCCCCTGCCATCCCCATGTACTTTCCTCCATTCACCTAAATGTTATACCAGAAAACCCTTATAATGCGGGGTTTTTCCCATTCTCATCTACATCCCAGATGCTTTCGTCACCTTCTCCAAAATACCACATATTATGGAACGATAATCATTGCGATTTCAGACCATAATAGTTCTTGACACTATGTCTGTGTGAAGTATACCTTTCCGCTGGAGAGGGAGGAAGTGAGAGACTGAGACAGCGCAGGTAACTGGTGATCAGTTGCCTGGGATCAGTCACAGGTGTAGAGTTCGCTTCTTTATAAGGAAAGAGCGCACAGATACCTGGCAGAGACTAGAAAAGGCCAGCGTTGCTGTGTGGGAGGAAGGTCATGTCTGACAAGCCGATGTGCGCGTTGACGTCATAACTCGTGGGAAAGCGCATCACTCACTGACAACAGTCACTCCGGCGCAGCAAGCGGTGACACCGTCCCCGTTACGTTGTCCCTCATTGAGGGAACTTTTGACAGCAGGAGGGTGGCATCTTAAATGCATCTGTAGAGAGCCGGAGTAAAACCATCCCTTACCGCTATTTGCAGTTTTGTACCCTTGACAAAACGGCGAACGCCCAGTCGCTGGGGTTGCCGCTTCAAGTGCGCATCAGGATGGTTGGGAATGGGGTGTGGGCAGTTTCTCCACCGAGGCGGTGGCTGACATGTGAATTCCTATCGTGCAAAAGGCGACAGTCGCCCGCTAGCCGAGACCGTTTCCGTGGGGATTAGTTGGGTTTCTCGCGATAAAGGTTTGCTGATAGAATAGAGTTTGGTACTGCCATAGAGAATCGACAATTCTTACACCGAATGATGCCAGTGAAGTGGCTGAATGACTCCTAATCGGAGTTTCGATGCGTCCACCGTATTTCCTATCTGTCGGGTTTTGTTTGTGTGTCGTCTTCACTGATTCTATTATATCCCATTGATCCACTGTAAACGCCCGCAGGAAAATCAATCCCGGGGTAGTGTACGTGACATATTCGGACTTTGATCATAAATTGACTTTGACCTTTGGACTCAATTACGTGGCGACTTTGATCAGTCTTGATACAGAGGCACGATCTCTCTGCTCTGTGGAGAACAGACGAGGCGGTCGAAAGGTTAAGCGGGGCAATGCAAGTCCATTCTGCGTTCTACGCCTGGGTTGGAACCCGGTCCTCCTCATGGAATGCCGGCGTTATGAATATTTTCTCACAAATATTACTGAGGTCGCTTTCCTGGCGCCACTCTGAGGGAATGAGCTCCTCCGCTCGAACTGGAAGAAAGTTTGAGCGAGCTTTTCGCTTCGCAGTGGAGGAGGGTGAGAGGGAGACTCGATGGAGGTGATGGGCAGAGTACCTGGGTGTCAACATTTCTGAAGGGCTACACTGAGACCTGCATATTGATACAATTACAAACAGAGCGCGCCAGCGAGCGTATTTCATGAATGTGAGGAGATCTGATTTGCTACAAACGTTTTCTATAGTTTCTATAAATGTCTATCGATAACTCGTGGGGAGCGTTCTGTCTGGTCCCATCGCCGTCTGGTATGGATAAACACTAGAGAGCATCTGGAAAAGCTGCAGAGTGTTGTAACCCCAGCCAGCTCCATCATGGACACTAGTGTCCACACGAGCGAGAACATCATCAGTCTGCGATGCGTCAAGAAGGCGTCATCCATCATTTAAGGTCCAACCCCAACCCCCATCCAGGATGAGTGCGGTTCTCATTTCTATCATCAGAGAGGTCTGCGTGTTCTTAAACGCCGAGCGGCTCCCGCGTCATTGGTTGATGAGATATTTGTGTTAATAAGCAGGGGTACCAGTGTCCCTAATAGAGTGGACACCGAGTGTATGTTGTGTGCTCTAACACGAGTTCATTACTTCCCCCGTTCTGATCCCTGCTCTCTCCCTCCAGTGAATTTAGTGGCGATTGCCATCATGTCCCGGGCAAAGTGCGGTCTTTCCACCTGCACCACTCGCTACCTGGTCGCCATGGCGGCGGCGGACTTGATGCTGATCCTCACCGAGGTTATTCTGTACCGGATCAACTTCCATTATTTCCCGGAGTGCTTCCTCAACATAACCCCGGTGTGCAGTGTCATCACCGGGCTGCGTCGCTCCGCCGCCTACTGCTCCGTCTGCTTCACCGTCACTTTCACACTCGATCGGTTTGTTGCCATCTGTTGCCAGCGGCTGAAAACAAAATATTGCACCGGGGAGACTGCGGCGGTGGTCCTGGGGACAACCGGCGTTGTGCTGTGTCTGAAAAATGTCCCTTACTACTTCACGTATGTACCGAGAGTGATCATCGACAATGTGCCGCGGGGCTGCTATCCAATGATCGCTTTCTTTACCGAACCAGGCTGGATGGGGTATGACTGGCTCAACACGGTTTTTACCCCACTCCTCCCTTTCGCTGTCATTCTGCTGCTCAACGCTCTGACAGTCAGGCACATTTTGGTGGCCAGCCGGGTCCGGAAGGGGCTGCGGGGTTACAGCAGTGGGGAGAATCGCAGCGACCCGGAGATGGAGAACAGGAGGAGGTCTATAGTTTTACTCTTCACCCTCTCCGGCAGCTTCATCCTCCTGTGGCTGACGCACGTCGTGGAATTCGTCTACTATCAGATCACGGGGACGGCGGGGGGCCGGGACGAACGACTCACAGTTCATCTTTACGCTGCTCGGGTTTATGCTGCGGACCGTCAGCTGCTGCACCAACACGTTCATTTACGCGGCGACGCAGTCCAGGTTCCGGGAGCAGCTGAAGAGCGCGGCCGTGTATCCGGTCACCTCGCTGCTTCGGGTCATCGGCGCCTCGGCCACCTGAGCGCCCCCGGGATCACCTGCCCGGCCCCCGGGCTTCTGAAGGCCCACGCACCGAACAACCGCAGCAAAGTGCGGGGAGGCCAGTCTGCCCTTGGCAATACCTGGAGAACACAGCGCAGCACAGACCCCTCGGCACACGATGTTGTGCCGGCCTTTAAACGTACGCCAAGACCAACCTAACCCTCCCTCGCTACAAACAAGAGAAAATCTGCAAACGCTGGAAATCCGAGCAACACACACAAAATGCTGGAGGAACTCAGCAGGCCAGGCAGCATCTATGGAAAAGAGTACAGCCGACGCTTCGGGCCGAAACCCTTCGACAGGACTGGACATGGACTGGTAGTGGAGCGGTTTGCGTCAGGCTATTCGAGCGGCCGCTGTAAGATCGGGACTCAATTTCCACTGCTAACCGAAAGGAGTTTGTACGTTCTACCCGGACCGCCCGGGATTCCTCCGGGTAATCCGGTTGCCTCCCACGTTGCAATGACGTACTGGTTCGGGTTGATGAGTTGCTGGCACGCTATGTTGGTGCTGGACACTTGCGGGCTGTTCCCAGCACAATATTCACTGATTCAATTTGACACCGATGACGAATTTCACCCGAAGTTTAGATGTACACGTGACAAATAAATCTAATCTTTAAACACTGTACTGAAGCTTCAAAGTTATCGCCGTACACAGTGAACAACCGGGCTGGGGACCGAACCCCGCGAATTCCAACTTGTCACTTCCTTCCACCCAGCAAAAGGCCCGCATCTCCCTCTTCCCTGCTTCGACTCTATCACCTGACAATGCCCCGTGTGGGTTCGTATTCAATGCCACAATCCATGCCAGACTCCTTTAGGGAGACTTACCAAAATCCTTTTGAAAGTCCAAATGCATTAAACCACCGCGTCTATTTCACATTTCACCCTTAACCCATGACCTCTGGCTCCAACCACAGTGGAAAAGACCTGCTTCCACTAACCCTGTCTATACCACTCATAATTCTGTACACCTGGGTTGCTCAAATTCCCCGGGTTTCTCGGTTCCTTTGGGAAACTACGGGGTTACATTTGCCACACCCTGCTCGGCAGGAACGTCTCCAGACGTCAGAGAAAGTTGGAAGATGGTCATCCACTCAAACACTATTTCCCATGTTCACGTTCTGTATCTCGCTTCAATGTAGAGAGTATCACACTCAGGACACCTGTTCCTATCGATAGAGCTGAATTTCAGTAATACAAGAACACAGGAGCAGGAATTGGCCACACAGCTTCACAACGATTCCCATCCATTCCAATTCTACGCCAGTCCAAATCCCTCATAGAGTTATAGAGTGCCGTTGCACTAGAGAACGGAAACAGACCCTTCGGCTCATCTAGTCCATGCCGCCCTTCTGTCTAGTTCCACCCACCCGCACTGGGAACATAGCCTTCCACACCTCTCCCATCCACATACCTATCCAAAATTCTCTTAATTGTTATAATTCTACCTGCAGCTCGTTCCAAGCTCGCCACAACCGCTGGATGAAGACGTTAAACTTGAATATTTCACCGTCCACTCTAAAGCTTTGATCTCGAGTTGTCGTCTCGCCCAACCTGAGGGGAAAAGCCTGCAGGAATTCGCCTTGCCTGTAGCCCTCATAATTTTGTATTCATCTAAATATCTCCTCTCATTCTCCTACGCTCCACTGACAGAAGTTCTAAAATATATCATTCAGGGGGCTCGTCCGGGATTTGAACCCGGGACCTCTCGCATGCTTGTAAATTCAGACCCAAAGCGAGAATCATACCTCTAGACCAACGAGCCCGTTCCATATATATGACATAAAACTGATGCCTTTCACTTACTCAATCTCCTTCCTCAAATTAGTTCAAAGAGCATAGACCAGTACAGCACACTACAGGCTCTTCGGCCCACGATGCTGTGCCCCCCTATGTAAACCTACTCTGCCATCAATATGAAAATTGCCTCCTACACAGCCCAGAATCTGTTATTTTCACTACATCCACCTGTCTATCCAAGTATATTTTTAATGTCCCTATTGTGTCAGCCACCAGCATCCCGTCAGTGCGTTCCCAGAACTCACCACATCGTTCAAAATAAAAACAAATTACCTCTCACCTAAACTTTCCTCCACACATCTTCAACGCGTGTCCTTTCATATTGGCCGCTGTCACCCTGATGAGAAAGGTGTTGTTGTCCACCCTGTGTCTCCTGTAATCTTATACACTGGCATCACGCTCTGTAGCGTTGAAGAGAAATGCTCCAGCTCATTCAGCCTTCCCTCACAAGACGTGCTCTAATCCAGGGAACATCCCGCTGAGCGTCCTCTGCACCTTCTCTAAAGTATTTTTAAACGTTTTTCCCACACCTCCCCACAGACAGTTATTCCGCTCAACCATTCTATGTAGAACCACCACCGCTCCCCGAAGCGCCCTCTATCTGTCACCCCAGTCACTGCACCACAATGTAAATACCGTAAACCACATCTCTATGAAGTTGTTTACATTGTAAATACACGCTGGTGTCTTTGTTATTTATGCACATTCTGTTCTAAATCCGTACTGTAATCACGAACGTTATTTATATAATTGTTCACGCTTTATCACCGGTAAATGCTGTTTTTGTTGCATGCCATCCCAACACACCACGTCAGCTTACGAATAGACGTAAATGTATCGGGGAAAACACTGATCCCTGATCACTGACGTTTCCTATAACGGGACGAGCTGCACTGAACACAATACTCAAGTGCGTTCTAACTGGAGTCTGACAGAGCTACGTTACCTCGCGGTACTTGACCTCAATTTCTGACCAATGAAGGTTAGCGCACCACGTGACTTCAGAACCATCCTCTCAACCTGCGCCGAATGTGTAACATGGGTCTAGTGTTGTCTGGGTGTCAATTATAGTTGTCCCAGTTACTGGTGAGAATCAACGGTTAATTATTCCCTTCTCTATCCAGCGGGAGTTTCGAAGAGTGCACAGTTCCTTTAAAACAAACAGACAAAACGAACAGCTGGGGAACTGGACAGAAGAGAATGGTTAATGGAGAATGGTCAGCGTTGGGGGGAGGGGGGTCGAGATATACAGTATCCATTTACTCTGCATTGTAAGGTGGCCAGCACCTCAGCTTTTGCAACGGGCGTATGGTTCAAGGCAGCACCGTCTTCTTCCCTGAATGTCCTCGTTTTCATATATCCTTCATGCTAAATTCAGCTGGGAAGTATTCATCTGACACCTCGCCCTTTCCTTTGGGCTCCACACAGACGGCCGGACAGATCCACTCACTCTTTGATCATGCATTTTCCGCAATATATTTATACAATTCCAGAGGATTCTCCTCTGCCTTTCCTGATAGATCGATGCCGTACCCTCTTTTTACAATATATTTATACAATCCCAGAGGATTCTCCTCTGCCTTTCCTGATAGATCGGTGCCGTGCCCTCTTTTTACAATATATTTATATAATCGTGGAGGATTCTCCTCTGCCTTTCCTGATTGATCGGAGCCGTGCCCTCTTTTTACAATATATTTATATAATCCCGGAGGATTCCCCTCTGCCTTTCCTGATTGGAAACCGGATGTCTATTTACCAGAAAATAAAATCAGCCTGTTCTCAACCCTAAACCTCGGCAAACCCCCGACTAATCGCTCTCAAATTGGTCCCCACGGAATTAACACCTTAACTTGTGGAAAAGCCCTAACTTTCTGGAGAACTATTTTCAGACTGGTGGAATTATGGTTACTGGTCGCAAAATGGTCTTTTATTGACTCTTCAAGGCATTTGCGCTTAAAGATAAAAGATAAAGATCAGCGTCATTTGTCACATATCATATAGCAACTATTAGTGGGAAGATAGAGGATTGGTAAAAACCAACAGCAAGCAGCTAAAGAGACAAAAGATGAAATACGAAGGTCAGCCGGCTGATAATATCAAAGATGATACCGAATGTGTTTTATTTTCAGATATAAACAAAGTTACAGAGAGGTGAGAGTGTATATCAGCTCACTGGAAAGTGACACTGGAGAGTTAGAAATGGGGGAAACAATGAAATGGCGGACGAACTTGATAACTATCCTGCACCAGGCCTCCCGGTGGAGGAGACTAGCAGAATGCCAGAAATCCGAGAGAGTTTGGGGTCAGAAGTGAATGAGGTTTCCATTACTAAGGAGGAGCTGCTTGAGAAGCTGAAGGTTCTGAAATTAGACAAGTCACCCGGACCCGATGGACACCCCAGATTTCTGAAAGAGGTAGCTGGAGGGATTGTGGAGACGGTAGTAATGATCGCTCAAGAATTGCCCTTAACCTGTGACTTCTGGTTCCAACCTCTGTGGAAAAAGCCTGCTTGCATTAACCCTGTCTATGCCCCTCATAATTATGTACAACCTGGTCTGCTCCTATTCCCTGGGCTCACAGTTCCTTTATCAAACAACGAGGTTACGTTAGCCACACTCTGCTCGGCTGGAATGTCCCCAGACGTCAGAAAAAATTTTGGAAGACGGTCATCTACTGAAATACTATTTTCCATGCTCACTATCTTTATTTCGTTCCAATGTAGAGAGTATGACTACTAACATTTGTTAGTATTTGACCTGAATTTCAGTAACACAAAAACAAAAGAATATGGGGCAGGAGTTGGCCACCAGCTTCCCAACACTTCCCACCCACTCCATTTATATCCTGACCCGAATCCCGCATGGATTATAGAGTCAAAGAGCACTGCAGAACAGAAGCGGGCCCTTCGGCCCATCTAGTCCATACCAACCTTCTGACTAGTTCCATCTACCCGCTCCAAGAACATAGCCTTCCAAATCCCTCGCATTCAAACTTCTCTTAATTGTTACAATTCAACCTGCATCTCGTTCCACTCTCGCGATATCCTCTGAGCGAAGACGTTGCCCCAAAGATTCCGCTTGAATATATAACTTTTCATATTCAACCTGTGACTTCGAGTTGTCAATCTGAGGGGGAAACCCTGCTGACGTTGACGTTATCTATATCCCTCATAATTTTGTTTACCACTAAACATCTCGCCTCATTCTCCTGTGCTTCACTGAATGAAGTCCTAAAATGTATTATTCAGAGGGGCTCGTCCGGGATTTGAACCCGGGACCTCTCGCATGCTCTCAAACTCAGGCCCTAAGCGAGAATCATACCTCTAGACCAACGAGCCCGTTCTATATTTATGACGTAATACTGATGCCTTTCACTTACTCAATCTCCTTCCTCAACAAATCTGGGAGGTGTTTTATGTCTGACCTTGGAAGACAGGACCAAAGTAGAACAAAGAACAAGGACTTTGTCCAGCACACTAGGGGCCTTCGGACCACCATGTTTTCTCCATCTATGTAAACCTACTTTCCCGTAACTATAACTCTTCCCTCCTACACAGGCCATAATCCGACAATTTAACGCTCACCGGTCTACGTAGGTGTCTTTTAAAATTCACAGTTACACACGCGTCTACCACACTGTTCCAAAACCCACCACACTCTGTACAAACAACTTATCTCTGACATCTTCTCTAAACTCTCCTCCACTCACCTTGCTGCTATCTGCAAGGAGTTTGTACGTTCTCCCCATTTCCGCGTGGATAATCTGATCAACTATTTTAGTTAGACCTCCCCCACCTCCTCTATCTATTACCTCACCCACGTCACTGCACCGTCAGCATTTTAAAACGCCTTTTTATATTAGAAATGTATTTTATTCCATATCCATACTTTAACCACTAACTACATTTTATAATATTCTTTATTCTTCATCATTGCTGAATGTTGAGGTATTTCTTCGCGTGTTTTTCTTGTTGTCGAGCACACCACAGCGAATTCCTTGTACAGTAATGTCAACAAGTGTTAAGCACATATAAATAGCTCGGAAGCCTAAGATTTTTGCACAGTACTGCAGTAATTTTATGTATTGCACTTTACTGCTGCCGCCGAAAAAACAACAAATTTCATGAGATATGTGAGTGATGACAAACCTGATTCTGATATGGGTCTCTGTTGTGGACTGAGAGTGGGAAGGAGACAGGGAAAGGGGAATCATGTTTGGGAAAAGTGGAAGGGAGATGGGAGAGAGCGGGAAGCACCAGTGAGACATTCGGCGATGATCAATAAACCGACTGCTTCGAATCAGACGACCTTGCCTGCTGCCTCAGTGCTGAGTGCCTGTACCTACGTCACTCTGACCCCAGAGCTCCTTCTCTACCACCCGTCCAACACTCCCTCCCGCGGCGCTCCACCTTCACCATTCCCAAGACCCTATGCTCCCGCCAAATCTACCAACTCGTTCTACACTGCATGTTGACAAATACAGTACTGGGCAGAACTCTTAGGCACTTGAGTTGTATATCTGTCTGTGTCTCAGACATTTGCACAGTACTGTATATGCTCGCGCGCACTTGTATGTATAACTGTTTCCTGTTCGGCCACGTATTTTCAATCCTTCTATTCCCTTCTCCATGCTCTGTCTGACCCCACCATTACATGCCACAAATACAGCTACATCCCAGCTCTCGGTGATAACCTAAAATTATTCTGCAGCTTTGAGAAATGTATGTGTTTAAGATCACGTTTGTTTCCTCTGATATTGCGGGAGATGTTCTTGGCTGGAAACGGTTAAACGAGTGTGTTTGTTCAGTGACTGTAATTAATGACGGTCTCACTGGAAACCGCTGACGTTTGGGGACTTTTCCTTCTCTCCAGTTCATCAGTAAATCTGGCTCTTCCCACACTTCCGTGAGATCATTTCCATCGGCTCTGCCGGGACAACAGCGCCGCCCCGAGGCAGAGCGTGGTATTACACGTGAAAGATATAGCTCGGTTCTGCATTCTCACTGCTGTGGTGCTTGTTGTTATATCCAGGTATTGATGCTATAAACCACGCATTTGGTCCTTCTGTACACTCAGACTGAGATGTAGCTATTTTCTTTGTCCTGAGTGCAATATTGACTCCTGAATACATATTACATTAAGCTGACGTTCTGGATAAGATGCTGACAGCACTTAACATTCTACTTTCAAGAGACGTACAATCTCACTTTCACCGCATCTCCCACTTGTATTGACGTCAGCTTCATTTCCATCTCTATGGAGTGATTTATTTATTTAAAGATACATCACGGTAACAGCCAATGAGCTCGCACCGCCCAATTACACCCATGTGACCAGTTACCATGCTTACCCGTACGTCTTTGGGATGTGGGAGGAAACCGGGGCACCTTGAGGAAACCCACGCTGGGAACGTACAAACTTACAGACAGCGGAACTGAACCCCGGTCAATGGCGCTGTGAAACGTTACACTGACTGCTATGTACCGTGCCAACACCAGGGGTCGTCAGTGATTTTCACCGGTTACCACCTGAGAGGTATTGACTAGCCTGAGGTGGATAAAATCCCCAGGGCCAAAGCAAGTTTACCTTTAGATCTTGTAGAAAAGTAAGGAAGAAATCGAGTAAACCCTTGCAGAAACTGTTGCTTCATCTTGTAATGCCCTGGTTAATAGATAGATAGATAGATAGATAGATAGATAGATAGATAGATAGATAGATAGATAGATAGATACTTTATTCATCCCCATGGGGAAATTCAACATTTTTTTTCCAATGTCCCATACACTTATTGTAGCAAAACTAATTATAACCAATACTTAACTCAGTAAAAATATGATATGCATCTAAATCACTCTCTCAAAAAGCATTAATAATAGCTTTTAAAAAGTTCTTAAGTAGTTTACTTAAATACATTGAGTCCTAACCCCGGCACTTTAACATATCTTACTCCTGGCGGTTGAATTGTAAAGCCGAATGGCATTGGGGAGTATTGATCTCTTCATCCTGTCTGAGGAGCATTGCATCGATAGCAACCTGTCGCTGAAACAGCTTCTCTGTCTCTGGATGGTGCTATGTAGAGGATGTTCAGGGTTTTCCATAATTGACCGTAGCCTACTCAGCGCCCTTCGCTCTGCTACCGATGTTATACTCTCCAGTACTTTGCCCACGACAGAGCCCGCCTTCCTTACCAGCTTATTAAGACGTGAGGCGTCCCTCTTCTTAATGCTGCCTCCCCAACCTGTTTAATTGTATTTGTTGTACCGGATGGGGTATCTGAGGGATATAATCTACCAGCATTTCTTTTAGATGGTTCTGCGCATGTCTGAAAAAAATCTATTGGAACTTTTTTTTAGATCAAGAGGGTATGAGGACAGAGGCGGTCCCACATACAGGGCTCGTCTGGGAGGTTGGATCGAATGGGATCCAGGGAGAGGTGGCTTGGTGGATGCATAATTGGCTCGATGCTCGGACACAAAGGGTGAAGGTTGAATGTGTTTTTCTCGGACTGGAGGCCAGTTTCAGACCACGTCTCAATCCTGGCGTCGGATACTCCAATATTTGCGTCCAAACCATCCTTCGTCAAGGTCTCTTGTTACAGGATCAGTACATCTAGGGATGACACAAAAGCACGAAGTCTTGCTCATAGTGAAGAGGGCTATGGCAGATTACCATAAGATTATAAGATATAGGAGTAGAATTAGGCCTTTGGGCCCATCGAGTTTGTTCCACCATTTCATCATGGGTGATCTATTTTCCCTCTCAGCCCCAGTCTCCTGCCTTTCATAGCCTGACCAATCAGAAATCTATTAACCTCCACATTAATTATACAAATCTGCCCGTGGCATAGAAATCCACCACTCTCAGGCTAAAGAAAATTTTCCACAATTCCGTTCTGAAGGGACACCCCTCTATTCTGAGGCTGTCTCCTCTCGTCTTAGACGCTTCTTAGAGTTGAAACATCCTCTCCACATGCACTCTATCAAGGCCTTTCGCTGTTTGATAGGTTTCAACGAGTTCACCCATCATTCTTCCGAATTCCAGTGAATAAAGACCTAGATCCATTAAAAGCACTTCATATGACGAAACTCTAACAGATTTGTCCGGCAAGATTTCCCTTAACAGAAGTCATGCTGACTTTGACTTACTTTATCATTAGTTGCCAAGTAGCGTCAAACCTCATCCTTAATAGTAGACACCAACATTTTCCCAACCACTGAGGTGAGGCTAACTGGCCTATAATTTCCTTTCTTTTGCTTTCCTCCTTTCTTAAAGAGTGGACTGACAGTATTCCAGGACCATGCCAGAATCAAGTGATTATTGAAAGATCATGACCAATGCATCCATTGTCTCTTCAGCAACTTCTCTCCGGACTCTGGGATGTTGTCCATCTGGTCCAGTGGACTTATCCACCTTAAGACATTTGAGTTTGCCTAGCACTTTCCCTTTGTAATAGCAATGGCACTCACTCCTGCTCCCTGACTCTCACAGACCACTGACACACTGCTAGTGTCTTCCTCAGTGAAGACAGATACAAAGTACCCATTAATTTCATCTGCTAAATCACTGTCCCCCAATACTACCTCACCAGCATCATTTTGCAGTGGTCTAATATCAACTCTCACTTCCCTTTAACTCTTTATATAACTGAAAATAACTTTTGGTATCCCGCTTTATATTATTGGCTAGCCTGCCCTCATATTTCATCTTTTCCCTTCCTATACCCAGGTTGTCTCTATTTGGATAGACATGGACTGATTCGGGATGGTCAGCATGGCTCTCTGCTTGGTAGGTTCGATAGAGTTTTTCAAGAAAATTACCAGGAAAGTTGATGAAGACAAGATATTGGATGTTGTCTATGCAGACTTTAGCAAGGCATTTGACAAAGTACGGCATGGGAGGTTGGTCAATAAGGTTCAATCGCTCGGCATTTGACGTTAGAGAGTAAATTGGATGAGACATTGACTTTGTGGGAGGAGACAGAGAGTGGCAGTGGATGATCGCCTCTCTGACTGGAGGCCTGTGACGAGTGGATCGGTGCTGGATCCATGGTTGGTCATCTATATCAATGATCTGCATGATAACATGGTTTACGAGATCAGAAAATTTGTGGATGACACCAAGTTTGGGAGTGTAGTGGACAGCGAGGAAGATTATCAAAGTTTGCAGAGAGTGACAGGCGGGGGAGGGGGTGTTGCTGAGGCTCACTGGGGCCTCCAATGGCAACGGATCCCACTCCTACAGTGTGCAAAACCGAGGCGTATAGATGCAAACACACTTTTTCACTGAGGTTGGGTGAGATTACAACTAGAGGTGATGGGTTCAGGGTGAAAGGTGAAATCGATCCCCTCAGTAACTTTCAATTCCCTGGCCCTGACCGCCTCATCTTCACCATGGATGTTCTGTCCCTGAACACTTCCATCCCCCATCAAGAAGGCCTCACAAAAGAACCAAGCAATCCCCCTCCACCACCACCCTCCTCCGTCTGGCAGCGCTGGTCCTCCCCGGGAACAATTTTTCCTTCTCCTCCCGCTTTCTCCAAACTCGAGACGTGACCATGAGCATTCGCATTGGTCCCAGCTAGGCCTGCCTGTTAGCTGGCTACGTAGAAAAATCCATGTTTGAAACCATCCCCGGGTGCACTCCCCCACTCCTCCTCCGCTACATTGACAACTGCATTGGCGCTGCTTCATGTACCCGTGCTGAGCTCGTCAATTTTATCAACTTTGCTGCTAACTTCCACCCTGCCCATAAATTCACTAGGTTCATCTCTGACACCTCCCTCTCCGTTCAATCTCTCTGACTCCATCTCTGGAAACAAACTGAAAACCAAGATCTTTTATAAACCTACTGATTCCCACAGTTGTCTCAACAATACCTCTTCCCACCCTGTCTCATGTAAGAATGCTATTCCCTTTTCTCAGTTTCCTCGTTTTCACCGCATCTGTTCCCAGGACGTGGTTTTCCATTCCAGGACATCAGAGGCGTCCTCCTTCTTTAAAGAACCGGGTTTCCCTCCCTCTGCTATTGATGATGCCCTCACCCGCATCTCCTCCATTTCCCCTACATCCGTACTCACCCCATCTTCTCGCCACCTTAATAGTGATAGAGTTCCTCTTGTCCTCACCTACCACCCCACCAGTCTCAGCACCCAATACGTTCTCCTCTGCAACTTCCACAGTCTCCAACGGGATCGTAACACAGGACAAATTTCCCCCCACCTCACCCTCTCCGCGTTTCCCTGGGATCTCTTTCTCCACGATCCCCTTGTCCATCCAACCCTCCTCACTCATCTCCCTCCCTCATTCTCCCTGCAAATAGCCTGAGTGCTACACCTGCCGACACACCTCCTCCCTCACCTCCATTCAGGACATCAGACAGTCCTTCCAGGTGAAGTAACACTTCACCTGAGTATCAGCTTCTATTGTGTCCGGTGCTCCCGGTGCGGCCTCCTCGACATTGGTGAGGCCCGGTCTGAATTGTGGGACAGCCTCATCGAGCACTTCCGCACCATCTGCCACAAACGGGACTTCTCGGTGGCCAAGCAATTTAATTCCCATTCCCATTCCCATTCCGATGTGTCAGTCCTTGGCCTCCTCTTGTGCCAAGATGAGGCTGCCCTCAGGGTAAAGGAACAACAACGTATATTCCGTCTGGGTAGCCTCGAACCTGAAGGCATGAATATTGATTTCTCCTTCCGGTGAACAAATTCACCCCCCACCCCACGCCCTTTGCCTATTCGCCACTCTTACCTCTTAATTGCCACTATTCCTCCACCCCTCCCAGCCTGGTGGATTAACACCCACTCCTTTGGCCTAGTACACTGAGACCCTCCTCTTTCGGCCCCAGATATTAACACCCTCCTCTTTCATCCCCGTACATTAACACCCTCCTCTTCCGTCCCCGTACATTAACACCCTCCTCTTCCGTCCCCAGACATTAACACCCTCCTCTTTCGTCCCTGTACATTAACACCCTCCTCTTCCGTCCCCGTACATTAACACCCTCCTCTTTCGTCCCCAGACATTACCACCCTCCTCTTTCGTCCCCGTACTTTACCACCCTCCTCTTTCGTCCCCGTACATTAACACCCTCCTCTTTCGTCCCCAAACATTAACACCCTCCTCTTTCGGCCCCAGACATTAACACCCTCCTCTTTCATCCCCGTACATTAACACCCTCCTCTTTCGTCCCCAGACATTAACACCCTCCTCTTCCGTCCCCGTACATTAACACCCTCCTCTTTCGTCCCCGGTCATTAACACCCTCCTCTTTCGTCCCCGTACATTAACACCCTCCTCTTCCGTCCCCGTACATTAACACCCTCCTCTTTCGTCCCCAGACATTAACACCCTCCTCTTTCATCCCCGTACATTAACACCCTCCTCTTCCGTCCCCGTACATTAACACCCTCCTCTTTCGTCCCCGGTCATTAACACCCTCCTCTTTCGTCCCCAGACATTAACACCCTCCTCTTTCATCCCCGGTCATTAACACCCTCCTCTTTCGTCCCCGGTCATTAACACCCTCCTCTTTCGTCCCCGTACATTAACACCCTCCTCTTTCGTCCCCGGTCATTAACACCCTCCTCTTCCGTCCCCGTACATTAACACCCTCCTCTTTCGGCCCCAGACATTAACACCCTCCTCTTTCATCCCCGTACATTAACACCCTCCTCTTTCGTCCCCAGACATTAACACCCTCCTCTTTCGTCCCCGGTCATTAACACCCTCCTCTTTCGTCCCCGTACATTAACACCCTCCTCTTCCGTCCCCGTACATTAACACCCTCCTCTTTCGTCCCCGTATATTAACACCCTGCTCCTTTGTCCCCGTACATTAACACCCTCCTCTTTCGGCCCCAGACATTAACACCCTCCTCTTTCACCCCCGTACATTAACACCCTCCTCTTTCGTCCCCAGACATTAACACCCTCCTCTTCCGTCCCCGTACATTAACACCCTCCTCTTTCGTCCCCGGTCATTAACACCCTCCTCTTCCGTCCCCGTACATTAACACCCTCCTCTTCCGTCCCCGTACATTAACACCCTCCTCTTTCGTCCCCAGACATTAACACCCTCCTCTTTCATCTCCGTACATTAACACCCTCCTCTTTCGTCCCCAGACATTAACACCCTCCTCTTCCGTCCCCGTACATTAACACCCTCCTCTTTCGTCCCCGGTCATTAACACCCTCCTCTTTCGTCCCCGTACATTAACACCCTCCTCTTCCGTCCCCGTACATTAACACCCTCCTCTTTCGTCCCCGTACATTAACACCCTGCTCCTTTGGCCCCGGTCATTAACACCCTGCTTTTTAAATTAACGCCTCCTCTCCCAGACCGAGTAATTAACCCTCTCTCAGCGGCCCCGTGTAGGGAATTGGCCGGGTTGCCAGATGTGGACGGATTCCAGGTTGGGTGGGAGGAGGGGAGGGAGAGGACTCAAACCCGAGTTCCCGGAGATCATCAAAGCCCAGCGGAAGTAGGTGAGGATCCAGGATCACCGGTGACATCCAGGTCCGACCCCTGAGGGGGAAACTGGATCCTGCCCTGAACCGGGGGAGTGTCGAGCTGGAGGGGGTGCTGAGACTCACTGCGGGCTCCCCTGGAGAAAGCACGGCTGGTGGAGAGAGGGAGAGGTGGAGAGGACGGGAGGAGAACAGGGGAGGAGTGGTGGAGAGGACGGGAGAAGAACAGGGGAGGAGGGGTGGAGAGAGGGAGAAGTGGAGAGGACGGGAGAGGAATAGGGGAGGAGGGGTGGAGAGAGGGAGAAGTGGAGAGGACGGGAGAAGAACAGGAGAGGAGGGGTGGAGAGAGGGAGAGGTGGAGAGGATGGGAGAGGAACAGGGGAGGAGGATGGGGAGATAGAGTGGAGAGGTGAAAAGATGGAGAGAAGCTGGAGAGAGAGTTGGAGTGAGATAATGGGAAAGGGAAAGATGGAGTGAGGATGGGATCTGGAGACAAAAGAATGGGAGAATAAGATTAAGTGAAGATAGAGGAATGAGGAGGAGGGAAGATGGTGTATGAATGGGAGAGGAACAACGTTATGAGAAAGGATAGAGTGGTTGGGAAAATGAGAGAGAAATATATAGTGAGGTAGGATGAGAGGGTGGGAAAGGTGGAGGGAGGAAATGGGAACCTCGTATCAGAGGACAGGGTCAGACTAAAGGACGCACATTTACCAAGGAGGTGAGAGAGATTTGTTCCCTCCACACCTGGTCTGGGGGAGGGAGGGAGGGTGAGGTGAGAGAATGCACACTTCACAGACACAGCACGGGGACAGGGATTGAACGGGGTCTTCAGAGAGCGACGGAGTGAGAGAACGAGAAATAGATGCAATGAAAGAGAAAATGGAATGAAAGATGGATGGGAGATAAAGAAGTGAAAGAGAATGGGATAAAGAGAGATAAAATGATAGGGAGGGATGGGGTGAATGTATGTGAGGGAGAATGAGAGAGAGTGGGAAGGGTTGAGAGAACATTGGAGGAGAGAAGGGAAACGGGAGGAAAGGATGAAGACAGACAGTGTGCAGATATACGTACTCTTCCCTATACAGGGATATGTTGCCATGGGGCGGGGGGAGAGGGAAGGACAGAATGAGCTTACAGGAAGGGAGAACAAATTAGACACCTGAGAGAGTAGGGGTCCAATTTCTTTCTCCACCTCGATTATCACTCAATCCACCCCGCCCCCCACTCCGTCAGGAAAGATGCAGCAAATTCCCCCAGGTCCAGAAAGGGTCTTGTGCACTCCCCACCCCAGCCACCCACCCGAATGACCTGTACACACACTCCCTGACCTCCCACCACCCACAGACCTCTGCCCACCAGAGGGCGCCAATGCTCAGCTCTCCACATTGACCCGCAATTACAGATGATATAAAAGGAACACATCTCTCCAAACCTTGCGTTCGGACAGTTCCATGTTTATTGAGGACGCATAACAAGCAATAGCAATGCAAATCATCAGCTTCACTACCAAATAATATTCAGGAATGTCAAAGATCCCTTGGATTTCAACCCTTCATACACTTGCAGACTGAGGACACATTATACCATCTCTGCACTCTGTTCTCTGACGCCCTGACCCAATCTCCCTCTCTCTGTTTGTGGGAATCCATGGTTAGAGATCGACTGAATTGCTCGATGTGAGAAAAAGAAATGAAACTGTATCAGAGAAAGAGAAACAGATGGAAATGAGAGTGTATCAGAGAGAGAAACAGATGGAAATGAGAGTGTATCAGAGAGAGAAACAGATGGAAATGAGAGTGTATCAGAAGGAGAGAAACAGATGGAAATGAGAGTGTATCAGAGAGAGAAACAGATGGAAATGAGAGTGTATCAGAGAGAGAAACAGATGGAAATGAGAGTGAATCAGAGAGAGAAACAGATGGAAATGAGAGTGTATCAGAGAGAGAGAAACAGATGGAAATGAGAGTGTATCAGAGAGAGAAACAGATGGAAATGAGAGTGTATCAGAGAGAGAAACAGATGGAAATGAGAGTGTATCAGAGAGAGAAACAGATGGAAATGAGAGTGTATCAGAGAGAGAAACAGATGGAAATGAGAGTGTATCAGAGAGAGAAAGATGGAAATGAGAGTGTATCAGAGTGAGAGACAGATGGAAATGAGAGTGTATCAGAGAGAGAGAAACAGATGGAAATGAGAGTGTATCAGAGAGAGAAACAGATGGAAATGAGTGTATCAGAGAGAGAAACTGATGGAAATGAGAGTGTGTCAGAGAGAGAAACAGATGGAATTGAGAGTGTATCAGAGAGAGAAACAGATGGAAATGTGAGTGTATCAGAGAGAGAGAAACAGATGGAAATGAGAGTGTATCAGAGAGAGAGACAGATGGAAATGAGAGTGTATCAGAGAGAGAAACAGATGGAAATGCGAGGGTATCGGAGAGAGAAACAGATGGAAATGAGAGTGTATCAGAGAGAGCGAGATGGAGTAAAACTGTGTTATCTGGAGAGATGGGGAATGAGAGTGTCTGAGGGAGAGATGGAGATCGGGACTGTGTCAGACGGATGTGTCGGGGTGTCGTGCTGATCGGGTGGGTATGTGCAGGATTGTCCTGTGCTCTGCGAGTGTACACAGATGTCTGCAAAGGTGCACAGGATACTTTCCTCAGTACCTCAGGAGATCAGAGATCTTCCTCACTACATCCACAGACCATGATGTCTTCACGGTTCTGTGTTTTTATCAAAAAGCGATTCATTATTTCACACATTTCAGTTCAATCAGTTACAGCAAATTATTGATGATATATTAATGCAATGAAGCCCAGCATCAGCTAATTTTCCCATTTTGTTGCAAACCCAGATGTGTGTGTCACACTGACCCGGTCCTGTAGTGAGGTGTGTCGGTGTTTACAGACCGTACCCTGTGGAAGGTGTGTGATGTCTCACACTGACCCGGTCCTGTAGTCAGGGGTGTCGGTGTTTTTGGGACCGTACACTGTGGAAGGTGTGTGACGTCTCACACTGACCCAGTCCTGTAGTGAGGGGTGTCGGTGTTTACAGACCGTACACTGTGGAAGGTGTGTGACGTCTCACACTGACCCGGTCCTGTAGTGAGGGGTGTCGGTGCTTACAGACCGTACACTGTGGAAGGTGTGTGACGTCTCACACTGACCCAGTCCTGTAGTGAGGGGTGTCGGTGTTTACAGACCGTACACTGTGGAAGGTGTGTGACGTCTCACACTGACCCAGTCCTGTAGTGAGGGGTGTCGGTGTTTACAGACCGTACACTGTGGAAGGTGTGTGACGTCTCACACTGACCCGGTCCTGTAGTGACGCGTGTCGGTGTTTACAGACCGTACACTGTGGAAGGTGTGTGACGTCTCACACTGACCCGGTCCTGTAGTGAGGGGTGTCGGTGTTTACAGACCGTACACTGTGGAAGGTGTGTGATGTCTCACACTGACCCGGTCCTGTAGTGAGGGGTGTCGGTGTTTACAGACCGTACACTGTGGAAGGTGTGTGACATCTCACACTGACCCGGTCCTGTAGTGAGGGGTGTCGGCGTTTACAGACCGTACACTGTGGAAGGTGTGTGACGTCTCACACTGACCCGGTCCTGTAGTGAGGGGTGTCGGTGTTTACAGACCGTACACTGTGGAAGGTGAGTGACGTCTCACACTGACCCAGTCCTGTAGTGAGGGGAATCGGTGTTTACAGACCGTGTAGTGTGGAAGCTGTGTGACGTCTCACACTGACCCGGTCCTGTAGTGAGGGGTGTCGGCGTTTACAGACAGTACACTGTGGAAGGTGTGTGACGTCTCACACCGACCCGGTCCTGTAGTGAGGGGTGTCGGTGTTTACAGACCGTACACTGTGGAAGGTGTGTGACGTCTCACACAGACCCGGTCCTGTACTGAGGGGTGTCGGTGTTTACAGAGCGTACACTGTGGAAGGTGTGTGACGTCTCACACTGACCCAGTCCTGTAGTGAGGGGTGTCGGTGTTTACAGTGACCGTACACTGTGGAAGGTGTGTGACGTCTCACACTGACCCGGTCCTGTAGTGAGGGGTGTCGGTGTTTACGGGGACCGTACACTGTGGAAGGTGTGTGACGTCTCACACTGACCCAGTCCTGTACTGAGGGGTGTCGGTGTTTACAGAGCGTACACTGTGGAAGGTGTGTGACGTCTCACACTGACCCAGTCCTGTAGTGAGGGGTGTCGGTGTTTACAGTGACCGTACACTGTGGAAGGTGTGTGACGTCTCACACTGACCCGGTCCTGTAGTGAGGGGTGTCGGTGTTTACGGGGACCGTACACTGTGGAAGGTGTGTGACGTCTCACACTGACCCAGTCCTGTAGTGAGGGGTGTCGGTGTTTACAGACCGTACACTGTGGAAGTTGTGTGACGTCTCACACTGACCCGGTCCTGTAGTGAGGGGTGTCGGTGTTTATGGACCGTACACTGTGGAAGGTGTGTGACGTCTCACACCGACCCGGTCCTGTAGTGAGGGGTGTCGGTGTTTACAGTGACCGTACCCGGGGTGTTCTGTGATTAATCTCATCATTCGGGAGATCGGCTCCTCCTGAAACAGGCTGAGTCTGTGTGCTCACTCTCAGTTCTAGGCTTCTAGATTTGAGTGGCATCACTACTCAAGGGGATCGTACTTCATAATCCGATCAACACGTGGATGAAGACATGGTAAAGGAGCGAGGGCTTCAGATTTGTAGATAATTGGGTAGTTTTCCGGAGAAGGTGGGACTTGTTCCGGCGGGATGCTTTACATCTGAACTGGTGGGGCACCAATATTATTGCAAGTAAGTTTGCGAAAGAGGCTCCAGTGGATTTAAACTAGATACGAGGGGGGAAGGGAACCAGAGTGTAGGAACAGATGTGTGGGAAAAAGAAGAAAAAGAAGATAGTAAAGTTGTTTGCACCGTTAGAGATAAACAGAGAGGAAGAGATGGAGAATTTCTTAAATGCATTTATTTTAATGCTAGGAGCATTGTAAGAAAGGTGGATGAGCTTAGAGCATGGATTGTTACCTGGAAATGTAGTTATCAGTGAAACATTGTTGCAGGAGGGGTGTGATTGACAACTGAATATCCCTGGATTTCGTTGCTTCAGGTGTGATAGAATCCGAGGGACAAAAGGGGGAGGTGTTGCATTGCTTGGAAGAGAAAATATTACAGCAGCGCTCTGGCAGGATAGATTAGAGGGCACATCTAGGGAGGCTATTTGGGTGGAATTGAGGAATGGGAAAGGTGCTGTAACACTTATAGGGGTGTATTATAGACCAGCTAATGGGGAGTGAGAATTGGAGGAGCAAATTTGTAAGGAGATAGCAGATATTTGTAGTAAGCACAGGGTTGTGACTGGAGGAGATTTAAATTTTCCACACATAGATTGGGAAGCCCATACTGTAAAAGGACTGGATGGTTTGGAGTTTGTAAAATATGTGCAAGATATTTTTTGCAGCAATACATGGAGGCATCAACTAGAGAAGGGGTAGTGTTTGATCTCCTGTTAGGAAATGAGATAGGTCAGGTGACGGAGGTATGTGTTGTGGAGCACTTCAGGTCCAGTGATCACAATGCTATTAGTTTGAATATAATTATGGAGAAGGACAGGACTGGACCCAGGGTTGAGATTTTTAATTGGAGAAGGGCTAACTTTGACGAGATGTGAAAGGATTTAGAAGGAGTGGATTGGGACAATTTGTTTTATGGGAAGGATGTAATAGAGAAATGGAGGTAATTTAAAGGTGAAATTTTGAGGGTACAAACTCTTTATGTTCCTGTTAGGTTGAAAGGAAAGGTTAAAAGTTTGAGAGAGCCATGATTTTCAAGGGATATTGGAAACTTGGTTCGGAAAAAGAGAGATATCTAAAATAAATATAGGAAGCATGGAGTAAATGAGGTGCTCGAGGAAGATAACGAATGTAAAAATAATCTTAAGAAAGAAATTAGAAAAACTAAAAGATATGAAGTTGTTTTGGCAAGTAAGGTGAAAATAAATCCAAAGGGTTACTACAGTTATATTAATAGCAAAAGGATAGTAAGGGATAACATTGGTGCCTTAGAGAATCAGAGTGGACAGTTATGTGTGGAGCCGAAAGAGATGGGGAGATTTTAAACAATTTCTTTTCTTTGGTATTCATTAAAGAGGTTATTGAATTGTGTAAGGTAAGGGTAAGAAGTTGGGAAGTTATGGAAACTATGACAATTAAAGATGAGGAAGTACTGGCACTTCTAAGGAATCTAAAAGTGGATAAATCTCCAGGTCCTGACAGGATATTCCCTAGGAACTTGAGGGAAGTTGGTGTAGAAATAGCAGGGACTCTGACAGAAATATTTCAAATGTAATTAGAAACGGGGATGGTGCTGGAGGATTGGCATATTGCTCATGTGGTTCCATTGTTTAAAAAGGGTTCTAAGAGTAAACCTAGCAACTATAGGCCTGTCAGTTTGACATCAGTGGTGGGAAACTTAATGGAAAGTATTCTTAGAGATGGCATATATAATTATCTGGATAGACAGGGTCTGATTAGGAATAGTCTGCATGGATTTGTATGTGGAAGGTCATGTTTGACAAATCTTATTGAATTTTTTGAAGAGGTTACTAGGAAAGTTGATGAGGGTAAAGCAGTGGATGTTGTCTATATGGACTTCAGTAAGGCCTTTGACAAGGTTCCACATGGAAGGTTAGTTAGGAAGGTTCAATCATTAGGTATTAATATTGAAGTAGTAAAATTGATTCAACAGTGGCTGGATGGGAGATGCCAGAGAGTAGTGGTGGATAACTGTTTGTCAGGTTGGAGGCCGGTGACTAGTGGTGTGCCTCAGGGATCTGTATTGGGTCCAAGGTTGTTTGTCCTATACATTAATGATCTGGATGATGGGGTGGTAAATTGGATTAGTAACTATGCAGATGATACTAAGTTAGGTGACATTGTGGAAAAATGAAGTAGGTTTTCAAAGCTTGCAGAGAGATTTAGGCCAGTTAGAAGAGTGGGCTGAAAGATGGCAGATGGAGTTTAATGCTGAGTTTAATGGTGCTACACTTTGGTAGGAATAATCCAAATAGGACATACATGGTAAATGGTAGGGCATTGAAGAATGCAATAGAACAGAATGATCTAGGAATAATGGTGTATAGTTCCTTGAAGGTAGAATCTCATGTGGATAGGGTGGTGAAGAAAGCTTTTGGTATGCTGGCCTTTGTAAATCAGAGCATTGAGTATCGGAGTTGGGATGTAATGTTAAAATTGTACAAGGCATTGGTAAGGCCGAATTTGGAATATTGTGTACAGTTCTGGTCACCAAATTATAGGAAAGATATCAACAAAATAGAGAGAGTACAGAGAAGATTTACTAGAATGTTACCTGGGTTTCAGCACCTAGGTTACAGGGAAAGGCTGTACAAGTAAGGTCTTTATTCTTTGGAGCATAGAAGGTTGAGGGGGTACTTGATAGTGGTATTTAAAATAATGAGGGTGATAGATCGAGTTGACGTGGATAGGCTTTCAGCATTGAGAGTAGGGGAGATTGAAACAAGAGGACATGAGTTGAGAGTTAAGGGGCAAAAGTTTAGGGGCAACACGAGGGTGAACTTCTTTCCTCAGAGAGTGGTAGCTGTGTGGAACGAGCTTCCAGTAAAAGTGGTAGAGGCAGGTTCGGTATTGTCATTTCAAGTAAAATTGGATAGGTATATGGACAGGAAAGGAATGGAGGGTTATGGGCTGAGTGCGTGTCAGTGGGACTAGGTGAGAGTAAGCGTTCGGCATGGACTAGAAGGGCTGAAATGGCCTGTTTCCTTACTGTAATTGTTATATGGTTATACGGTTAAAAACACGCAGGCTGCGTCACACTGGGGAATCAGCAGAGTGTAGCAACATCTTCGGGCTCTCCTAGGATTAACCTTTTGTGAGCCGTATACTTGTCGAAAGGCAGGCTGGAGTAAGGGAGAGGGTGTAAAGCGTCAGGGAGATGGAACTGCAGACTCCTTCACTTGTTGATGGATCACTCCCTCACTCCTCTGGAGGCTCCGACGTGCACTGCACAAGCTCGATCTGAGGATCCGGATCATCGAACATCTCCCGGAGCTGCGGCCACAGAGGAGGAAAGATTAATGATTGCCGAGGAAGGAGAAGTTGATGGAGAGATAGGAGGAGAGGAGCATTAAGACAGGAGGCAGAGGTGTGACAGAGAGGGAGGGAGCTAAGAGGAAAGAGGAGGATGAGAGGAGAGAAAATTGAGAAGGTGATAGAGAAATGAGGGACTGGGAGGGTATGGGAGGAGGAGAGGGGAAAGGAAGGAGAGGATATTTGTCCCCGTGTTCCGCCCTCCCTCCACCCCATCCCTTTCAGCTCACTCTCTCACCTTGTTTCGAATGGCTTCCCGCACTTCTTCCTCACTCATGTCTCCGCTTGCTGTCACCTGCACGTCAATCCACCCGTCCTCCTCTCCTGAACAAAACAGCCCAGTGTCAACATGGTGTCACTGTCAGGTCAAGCGCTGCTCACAGGATGTGCTCCCTCATCTTTGTCCCTTCGATCATGCAATCTCATCTCCCCCACCCCAACAGTTTGATTCCTCCCCACATCCTCATCAAATATCTATGTCAATATACGTATAGACAGGGACAGGGAGAGTGTGAGAAAAGGGCAGGGGTGGGGTCAGGGAGAGAGTGTGCACAGGTAGTGAAGAGAGGCAGAGAATGAGGGAGGGGCTGACAGTGAATGGGGTGGAAAGTGGTAGTGAGAAAAGAAAGAAAAAGATGGATGAATCCAGAGAGAGAGACAGAGACATGGAATGTGAGATTTCCCAATTACCTGCATTGGACAGTTTTATGGACATGGGAAATGATGTCAGTTACATCCACATGTAAGATTAGAGCAGTACACGGTCATTGGTGCAGAAGATTAGAGCCCCTGGTATTGGGTGTAGTGTGTTAACGAGGAGTGAAGACTTATGATCACACGGAGAACGGACTCTTGGAGGAACGCGTTATGGAAACTGGCAAGAAACCTCCCTCATTCACTCACCATCCCTCTGTATTCAGGCCATTCCAGATATCAGTCAGCTCCCACTCGCCCTCACCACCCCTCAGTCACCCTCTCCCTCCTCAATCACTCCGACCATCTCTCCTCACCCACACATCCCTCCCACCACATCCAGTCATTCCCTTCCTCAGTGACATCAGGTCTCTCTATTCCCCCTTCACTCCTCAGTCACCCTCTCCCTCCTCAATCACTCCGACCATCTCTCCTCACCCACACATCCCTCCCACCACATCCAGTCATTCCCTTCCTCAGTGACATCAGGTCTCTCTATTCCCCCTTCACTCCTCAGTCACCCTCTCCCTCCTCAATCACTCCGACCATCTCTCCTCACCCACACATCCCTCCCATCACATCCAGACATTCCCTTCCTCAGTGACATCAGGTCTCTCTATTCCCCCTTCACTCCTCAGTCACTCTCTCCCTCCTCAATCACTCCGACCATCTCTCCTCACCCACACATCCCTCCCATCCCATCCAGTCATTCCCTTCCTCAGTGACATCAGGTCTCTCTATTCCCCCTCACCACTCCTCAGTCACCCTCTCCCTCCTCAATCACTCCAACCATCTCTCCTCACCCACACATCCCTCCCATCACATCCAGTCATTCCCTTCCTCAGTGACATCAGGTCTCTCTATTCCCCCTTCACTCCTCAGTCACCATCTCCCTCCTCAATCACTCCGACCATCTCTCCTCACCCACACATCCAGTCATTTCCTTCCTCAGTGACATCAGGTCTCTCTATTCCCCCTTCACTCCTCAGTCACCCTCTCCCTCCTCAATCACCCCGACCATCTCTCCTCACCCACACATCCCTCCCATCACATCCAGTCATTCCCTTCCTCAGTGACATCAGGTCTCTCTATTCAGAATCAGGTTTAATGTCACCGGCATAATCGCCTCCCACATAAACATACATTTACAAACCAGCAGTGCACAAAGAGAGGACAAAGTAATGGAAGTAGTGATCGTGGGTTCATTGTCCATTCAGAAATCTGATGACGGAGGGAAGAATCTGTTCGTGAAATGCTGATTGTGTGTCTTCAGACTCCTGTTCCTCCTCCTTTGTGATAGCAATGTGAAGAGGGATTCCAGAGTGATGGGTGTCTTTAATGATGAATTCTATTCCATCTCCCCATCGCATTGCTGTCATAACACCCCCACACACCCTTTCTCCCAGTTACTCTGACCCTCTCCCTGGTCTCCACACTTACCCTCTCCAGCCATCTACTGGCCCCTCGGTCCATCATTTCCCCTGACACCGTCATTCATGTGCCCTGCACTGCAGGTCGAGCAGGTGAATGGGCCCAGGAGTGGGGGAGTGGGGGACTGGGGCAATGGGGGAGAGGGGGAGAGGGGAGTGGAGGAGTGGAAATGATCAAATGTCTCCAACAGTCCCAAGACTCTTCAAAAACTCCCCAATATCACTAACTCCATGGACTCACCAGGTATCCAGTCAGTTCCCACCTGGCCATTGGGGCCTTGGCCCTCTCGGTGTTTCCCACCACCCCCAACACACAATGATCATTATCCGATCCCTCATCCATCCCATCCTAACACTACCCTAGCTCAGTCCTCTTGCTGAGGTCACCAACCCACCTCACCCGGCCCATGGACTAAACTCAGACCAAGGTCATTACTGCCTACGTTATAATTGTACAACACCCTCTTGTAGTGATCCTGGATGGTGCTGAAATTTGTCACAGGGAGGAGAGAGGAACCTCTCACTCCATCATTCACACCCCATCCCCTGCATCCAGCAGGTAAACTGATCTCTGAGAAGCTGTATTTTACAGTGTGAGATTGAATCCATACAGACAGAAGAATTCACACCTGGGCTCGTGTCTCCTGCTGGGACAGAGGATGATTTCTGGGTGTGTTCTCCAGACACTGACCCATCGGTCTGTTTCCTTGTGGAACTACCTGTGTGTAGAATAGAGGAACAGAGAGAGTGAGAGAGTGAAGACACTGAAGCAATCATCATGAGTCAGAGGAACAGAGGAATAGGTGCATGTAGAAACCAACTTCACACAGGGTCTGTCCACTGTCTCTCCCAATTCCCTGTCACCCCTGATCATTCCCTTCAGTGGGAGTCGGGACGAAGTTCAGGGATTAACATGGGGATCAGGGTTTCCTTCAATGATCCCCACCACTGATTCCTGACCTGCACTGTCCAGCTGTGGGTCTGTACACTTCCAGTGTCACTTCCTCTCCAGCCACCTCTTACCCCGTCCACTCAATTGCCCCTTCGTAGACCCAAATTTCCCCTCCAATCTGTCATTCACTCCATCCAACCCTCCTTCCTACCACCCTCTTACTTCACTCCCCCTCACTCCTCTCTGCATTCACTATCCTCACTCCCCTACAGACTACTCACCAGTTCCATCCACAATTCTCCACTCTCCCCTCTTCTCTCTGTCACACTCTCCCCTCCATTCTCTTCATTCCCCTCTCCTGCCGTCCTCTCCCTCCTTTACCTCCCCCACTGTCAGTCCTCCACTACTCCTTCAGCACTTACCTGCATACCCTTCACCCCACAGACCCTCTCTCAACCTCCATCATCTATAGCCCTTCTTCCCCCCATTCTATTCTCTCCTGACCTACAATGTTTAACTTCTCCCTCCTCCCCATGCTGTCCCTTCCTTCCACTCTCCCTCACTCACTTCCCCTCTCTCATCTCCTCTCCTACCCTGTCCCTAATCTCTTCTGCTCTCTCTCATCCCCTCCCCTCCACACAGAGGTCTAATCCTCTGACCCCTCCTCCACTCATCTCCATCCCTCCCTGGGATCACACACAAACTAAACACCCAGATCTGTGGAGATGTGCGGCAGACATCACAAGGACTTTAATGGGTTTCCGTTGTTCGTGTATTCCCCAGTCCGACACAGAGTATTGAGCTACAGGGTCAACAGGATCCAGTCTGTGCAACCTGCTATTCTGCCTATACTCATTGACCCACACTTGGACCATAGTCCCCCATACTGTTCCCATCCTTGTACTTATCCAAACGTCTCCTCAGTGCTGCATTCAAACCCACATCCACCACTTCACTGACAGCTCATTCCACACTCTCAGTACCCTCTGAGTGAAGAGGTTGACCCTCAGGTCCGAGACCCTCGGACCTACCTGGAGAATACCTGAGGAGGAAGGTAAAGCTGCGCATGCGCGGGTGACGTCAGCGGCGAGCGCGGGCTTTAAAAAGCGACCCACTTTCAGGAGCGGGCAGCGGAGTGGGAGTAAGGAGTGCTCATGATCGACAGACGACTGGAGATCGGAGGATCAGCCGTTGTAGGTAGGCCGAGACCCTCGGACCTACCTGGAGAATACCTGAGGAGGAAGGTAAAGCTGCGCAAGTGCGGGTGACGTCAGCGGCGAGCGCGGGCTTTAAAAAGCGACCCACTTTCAGGAGCGGGCAGCGGAGTGGGAGTAAGGAGTGCTCATGATCGACAGACGACTGGAGATCGGAGGATCAGCCGTTGTAGGTAGGCCGAGACCCTCGGACCTACCTGGAGAATACCTGAGGAGGAAGGTAAAGCTGCGCAAGTGCGGGTGACGTCAGCGGCGAGCGCGGGCTTTAAAAAGCGACCCACTTTCAGGAGCGGGCAGCGGAGTGGGAGTAAGGAGTGCTCATGATCGACAGACGACTGGAGATCGGAGGATCAGCCGTTGTAGGTAGGCCGAGACCCTCGGACCTACCTGGAGAATACCTGAGGAGGAAGGTAAAGCTGTGCAAGCGCGGGTGACGTCAGCGGTGAGTGCGGGCTTTAAAAAGCGACCCACTTTCAGGAGCGGGCAGCGGAGTGGGAGTAAGGAGTGCTCGTGATCGACAGACGACTGGAGATCGGAGGATCAGCCGTTGTAGGTAGGCCGAGACCCTCGGACCTACCTGGAGAATACCTGAGGAGGAAGGTAAAGCTGTGCAAGCGCGGGTGACGTCAGCGGCGAGCGCGGGCTTTAAAAAGCGACCCACTTTCAGGAGCGGGCAGCGGAGTGCGCAGGAGCAGAGTGCTGGGCTTTGGCGCAAGAGGACTTCGGCAAGTAGCCTGCTTTTCATTTATTCTGACTAATCTGGGATCAGGTGATGGGGGAGACGGTTAGAGCAGTGCTGTGCTCCGTATGCAGTATGTGGGAGGTCAGGGTCAACACAGTTGTCCCTGATGACCACACCTGCAAAAGGTGCATCCAGCTGCAGCTCCTATCAGACCGAGTTAGGGAATTGGAGCAGGAGCTGGATGAACTACGGATCATTCGGGAGGCAGAGATAGATAAGAGTTATCGGGAGGTAGTCACACCGAAAAGACAGGAGGTAGGCAAATGGGTGACAGTCAAGAGAGGCAGGGGGAGCAGACAGAGAGAGAAGAGCACTCCTGTGGCCGTTCCCATCAAAAATAAGTATACTGTTTTGGATACTGTTGGTGGGGATGACCTACCAGGAACAAGCTGCAGTGGTCCTGTCTCTGGCACTGAGGTTGGACCCTTGACTAGGAAGGGGAGGAGGGAAGAGAAGAGAGCGGTATTGATAGGGGATTCTATAGTCAGGGGGGCGGATAGGAGATTTTGTGGGGAAGATCGGGAGTCTCGGATGGTATGTTGCTTCCCTGCTGCCGGGGTCCGAGACATCTCAAATCGGGTGCAGGTTATTCTCGAGAGGGAGGGCAAGAATCCAGATGTTGTGGTCCATGTAGGGACCAATGACGTGGGTCAGATGAGTGAGAGGGTCCTGCGTAGGGGGTTAGGTGCGAAGCTGAAGAGAAGGACCCCCAGGGTAACAATCTCAGGATTGCTACCTGTGCCACGTGTAAGTGAGGCAAGGAACAGAAAGATTATAAAGATTAATACGTGGCTGAGAGGATGGTGCAGGAGGGAGGGCTTCAGGTTTGTAGATAATTGGGCTTTGTTCCAGGGAAGGTGGGATCTGTTCCGAAGGGACGGTTTACACCTGAACTGGAGCGGTACTAACATTCTTGCAGGGAAGTTTGCTAGTGCTTCTTGGGGGGGTTTAAACTAAATTTGTGGGGGGGCGGGGATCCAGAATGTGAGAGAGGATAGCGAGAGGAAGAATAAAGGACAGGGGGGGACTACACGGTTCCGGAATATTAAGTGTGTAGTAGAGAAAGGTGAGGCGGAACAAGTGATAAGGAGGGATGACCACAGAGGGATGGTCTGACAGAACATGGAGTTAATGTGTTGAAAGAATAAGTAAATTTAGGAAGGACAACAAAATTCTAGGGGCGTATAGCCCGATGGGAGTTCGGGGAGTTGGGTTAAGCACAATAGACAGCGATTCAAACAGAGAGAGGAGAAATGGGCTAAAAATTCTATATCTGAATGCACGAAGTGTCAGAAATAAGGCGGATGAGCTTGAAGCCCAGGTGCGAATGGGTAACTATGATGTTGTTGGGATAACGGAGACATGGCTGCAGGGAGATCAGACCTGGGAAATGAATGTTCAAGGGTATACGTGCTATCGTAGGGACAGAAATGTGGGCAGAGGGGGTGGGGTGGCCCTGTTGGTGAGGAATGAGATTCAGTCCTTTGCAAGGGGGGGACATAGGATCAGGAGAAGTGGAGTCTGTGTGGATAGAATTGAGGAACAGTAAGGGCAAAAGGACCCAAATGGGTGTTGTCTACAGGCCACCAAACAGCAGCATGGATATTGGGTGCCAGTTGAATAGGGAGTTAACATTGGCATGTGGCAAAGGTAATGTCGCAGTAGTTATGGGGGATTTCAACATGCAGGTGAACTGGGAGAATCAGGTTGGTGCTGGACCACAGGATAGGGAGTTTGTAGAGTGCCTACGGGATGCATTCTTGGAACAACTTGTACAAGAGCCGACCAGGGACAAGACTATTCTGGGTTTAGTGTTATGTAATGAACAGGATTTGATAAGCGATCTTGCAGTCAGGGAGCCATTAGGAGGTAGTGATCATAATATGATAAGTTCTTATCTGCAATTTGAGAAGGATAAGGGCAGCTCGGAGGTGTCAGTGTTGCAGTTGAACAGGGGAAACTATGGAGCCATGAGGGAGGAGCTGGCCAAAGTTGACTGGACGGATAGCCTAGCAGAAAAGACAGTGGAACAGCAATGGCAGGTATTCTTGGGAATAATGCACAAGGTGCAAAATCAGTTCATCCCCCAGAGAAGGAAGGACTCAAAGGGGGGAAAGGGGCCACAGTGGTTGACAAAGGAAGTCAGAGATTACATAGCATTAAAAAAAAGGAAGTATGACAGAGCTAAGGTGAGTGGGAGGACAGATGATTGGGAAGTTTTTAAGGAACAACAGAACTTAACCAAAAAGACAATACGGGGAGAAAAAATGAGGTACGAACGCAAGCTAGCTAGGAATATAAAGGAAGATAGCAAAAGCTTTTTTAGGTATGTGAAGAGAAAGAAGATAGTTAAGAACAATGTTGGGCCCTTGTAGAATGAATTAGGTGAAATTGTTATGGGAAACAGAGAAATGGCAGAAGAATTTAATGAGTACTTTAGATCTATTGTCTATTGTCAGGTTCCCCCTTAACTATTTCACCTTTCACCCTTAACCCATGACCTCTGTAATGTCAGTGGAAAAGCTTGTATTGACACGACCTGTACCCTCATCATTATATATACCTCCATCTAATCTCCCCTCATTCTCCTTCATTCCAGGGAATGAAGCCCAAACATATTGAACCTTTCACTATAACCCAGGTCCTCAAGTCCCAGCAATATCCTTGTAAATTTTCCCCGAACTCTGTCAAATCTTATTGACATCTTTCCTGCCAGCAGCTGACAATATTCCAAATCAGGCCCCGCCAATGCTTTATACAACTTCACCATAACATCACGACCGAATACTTTGATTTATGAAGGCCAAACTGCCAAACGCGCTCTTCACGACCCGATCTACCTGTGATGCCACTTCCAATTATGAATCTCTATTCCCAGATTGAACAGGGAGAGAAATATTCCCCTCAGTGATCTCCTCTGACACCAGATCTGGTGGTGGACAAACCCAGCCCAGGTTCTCAGTCATTGCTTCCTGGGTTCCCACTAGTTCACTACAAATGTGAACCAGTCAGAGAACTAACTGTGGTGTGGGGGAACACCACTGGGGAGATGGGAGGTAACAACACAGGAAGAAACTATCAACTAAAATCAAATGGGTTAAACCTCAAACTCCACACTATTCTCCCCACCCCCCCCCCCCCCCCGGGCCATTCACACCTCCCTCTTCAGTCAACCCTCTTCTTTAATCTCACACCCCATTCTTCTCTCATAACCATCCATCCTTCCTATCTGAGACACTGAAATCCCTCCCCTTAGTTCTCCCCCACTCCACACACACAACCCTCGCAATTCACTCCATCTTTCTCCTGTTAGACACTCCATCCCTCCCTCTCCCAGACACCACCACACTGTCTCCTCAGTTTGTCTGCTACTCACCCAATACATCCCACTTTCCTCTATTACTCTGTCCAACAACTGTGGTCCAACATCCCTTCCCTCTCCATCCTGTCACAGTTCCTATCTCCCCTTCTCTCATTTCTCACTAGTTTCTTCCCTCTGATCTGTCAGTCTTTCTCTCTGACCTCTCAGAACATCCCTTTGACACTTACTCCATCACTCTCAGCTCAATCATCCCTCTCACTGTGTCCACCAAGTCCACTAATGCCCTCTGATTCCCAAACACTTCAAAAACCACCCAATACCCTGATGCACCATAGTCCTGACCAATCTCCATATAACGTCCACTATTCAGCAGGTGTCCAGTGTATTCCCACCCACCATAAGGGCTGCGATTCTCCTGGCATCTCCTCCGATCCCAACATGATGTCCAATCTCCAATCCCTCGGCCATCCCATCCCGACTCAACCCATTTGATCAGCCCAGTATCTGCCAGTGAACCCGAGTCCCGTCGATATCCATGTCCCATCTTCGTTGCCCTCTTTAAACACTGAAACAACATTCACCACATTCCAGGCACCAGCGGTGAGTGATGAAACAAATATTCCCAGAGTTTCCTTCAATGATCCCCAGCATTGATCCTGATCTGCACTGTCCAGCTGTGGACCTGTGAATCTTGAGCATCACTTCATCTCCAGCCACCTCTTCCCGAACTCCTCCCCCAACTCTATGGCACCTTCTCGTACCTCATTCCCTCCTTGTCTGCCTTTCCCCTCCAATTAGCCCTCCTTTCTACTCACTCCTCCATTCACTCGCCCCATTTCCATCCATCCAGTCACCATCCTCCCTCCACTACTCTATCTTACACATTCCCCTCCATTCCCTTGTTGGTGCTCTCTCCTGCCCTCTCTCCTACCTTCCCAACTATCCCTCCTTCCCTTCCAGTCACCAGTGGCTAATGACGAAGCAAATGCCTTCACCAAATGTAAGCTCTCTTGAACTTCACAGAAATTTCACCTAGACAGGAGGGAAGGAATAACTGAAAACTCATTGGCAGCCCGTTACGACGCACATCCAACAGCTGAATTGGTCTGTGAGAAGTTCGACATCACAGAGCGAGAGACTGAGAGACCCCGATGGCACAAGAACTAATACCTGAAGTTGCCTGTCCTGCTGAGACAGAGGATGGTGATGGGGTGGGTTGTCCTGTAGATGATCCATCGGGCTGATCCTTTGTGGAAGCCTCCAGGTCTGGAACAAAGTAACAGTGACATGGGAGAGTGGTAGAGATTAAACAGGGACAATAATTCATAAAAATGAGAGATTCTGCAGATGCTGAAAATCCAGAGCAACACACACAAAATGTTGGAAGATCTCAGCAGGTCAGGCTGCATCTCTGGACGGGAATAAACAGTGAATGTTTTGGGCTGAGACCCTTCATCAGCACTAGAGAGGAAGGGGGAAGAAGCCAGAATAAAGAGGTGGGGAGGAGTACAGCTGGCAGGTGATAGGTGAAGCCAGGTGAGTGGGAAGGTGGGTGGGTGAGGGAGGAGAAGATTTGAGAAGCTTGGAGGTGATACATAGAACAAGGTCTGAAGGAGGACTAATCCCACTGGAGAGGACAATGGACCATAGAATAAAGGAAGTGAAGAGGGTGTCCAGAGGGAGATGATGGGCAGGTGAGCAGAACAGAAGGGCTAAATAGTGAGCCAAAAAGAGGTGGAAGGAGAGGGAATTGGTAGGGGTATAAATTACTGGAAGTTAGAGAAATCGATGTTCATGCTGTCAGTTTGGACACTACCCAGACACAGTATGAGGTGTTGCCCCACCAATCAAAGTTTGACCTCACACTGTCAGTGGCGGAGGCCTTGGACAGACACGTGGGAATGGGAATGGGAAGTTGTATTGAAATGGGAGCCACTGGGACAACAATTTGGAAAGGAGGTCTCTGATCTGAAGAGATGCCAAAACCATCCAGTCCCTGTTCAGCAACTCTCCCTCGAGAATGTCTGTGACCGGTCACTACTCTCAGTCAGAGCCCAGATGAATATTTGGGGCTGAAGAAGAGAACGATTGCTCCCTTCAATGACCTCACCACACATACCTGCATTTGCAGACCCTGCTCGGGTGGTGGTCAAACCCAGACCAGGGTCTCCCGTTACAGATCGCTGGGGTTCATGAGTTGTGTCTGACTGGGAATCTGTAATAAGAAGATATACAAAGGATGGGGAAAGTAGTAAACAAGTTTTAAATTCAATCAGGAAGGAACTCAATGGCAGGAACAGCTGGTTCAAGTCCAGGTCAAATCTGTCCTCTGAAATACATACACTTCACTCTTCTTTGCTCTTTAATTCCTCTACCCTTGTCTCAGAAATCCCTCTGCTCACATCTCCCTCTCTCAGCATTCACTCTGTCTGCATCACTCTCTTTTCAGTCTCTCCTTCCCTCCCTCTAGTTGGAGCATCACTCTCACTGATCTCTCTGTCTGACTCTCCGCACACAGTCATCAATCTCTCTTTCCTCCTACTCCAGCATGGATGACTGCGAAGATACAGTACTTCGGGTTCTACACAGCATACATTCTCTGACAATAAATGGAGCCATTTGAAACTTCCCTCTTGTGTCACTCTCAGTCTCTCCACCCCTGTCTTTTCATTCCTCCCACCCCACTCTCTCCAACCCCCAACAGAGCCTCAGCCCTCATGACTCACCAAACCCAACCCAACAGACAGGAGAGAGGAACCACTGACTCCATCATTCACACCCCTACCCACAATGCACTGTACATCCAGTAGGTGAACTGGTCCATGGGAGGTTCAACCTCACAGAGTGACAGAGACTGAATGAAAACAGACCGACATGAGACTTGGTACCTGAGGATGTGTCTCCCGCTGGGACAGAGGACAGTTCCTGTGTGTGCTCTCCAGTAGACAATCCTGTTGACTGATCCAGTGTTGAAGTCTCCAGGCCTGGAACAAAGTAACAGAGACATGGGAGAGTGGCAGAGATTAAGCAGGGACAATAATTCATAAAGATGAGAGATTCTGCAGATGCTGAAAATCCAGCGCAACACACACAAAATGCTGGAAGAACTCAGCAGGTCAGGCTACATCTCTGGAGAGGAATAACCAGTGAATGTTTTGGGCTGAGACCCTTCACCAGCTCTGGAGAGGAAGGGAGAAGAAGCCAGAATAAAGTGATGGGGAGGAGTACAGCTGGCAGGTGATAGGTGAAGCCAGGTGAGTGGGAAGGTGTGTGGGTGAGGGAGGGGGTGATTTGAGAAGCTGGGAGGTGATATGTGGAAGAGGTAAAGGGCTGAAGGACTAATCCAATTGGAGAGGACAGTGGACCAGAGGATAAAGGAATGGAGGAGGGGGATCAGAGGGAGATGATGGGCAGGTGAGCAGAAGGGAAGGGCTAAGAGGGGAGCCAGGATAGGTATGGAAAAAGAGAGGAGAGAGAAAAAGAGAGGAGAAACTATCAAAAGTTAGAAAAATCAATGTTCATGCCATCAATTTGGACGATACCCAGACACAGTATGAGGTGTTGCCCCTCCAATCAAAGTTTGACCTCATCATGTCTGTGGCGGAGGCCTTGGACAGACACGTGGAAACGGGAATGGGAAGTTGAATTGTAATGGGTAGCCACTGGCACAACAATTTGAAAAGGAGGTCTCAGATCTGAAGAGATACCAAAACCATCCAGTCCCTGTTCAGCAACTCTCCCTCGTGAATGTCTGTGACTGGTCACTACTCTCAGTCAAAGCCCAGATGAATATTGAGGACGGAAGAAGGGAAACATGACCCCACCATGGATACCTGAGTTCACAGACCCTGCTTGGGTGCTGGTCAAACCTGAACCAGGGTCTCCCATCACTGATCCCTGGGGTTCCCGAGTTGTGTGTGACTGGGGTTCTGTTTCTGAGCTTGAAGACCATGCTGGGGTGGAGGATAAATCTGGACTAGGTTCTCCGATTGTTGTTGCCTGGGGTTTCCGAGTTGTGTCCGACTGGGAATCTGCAATAAGAAGATATACAAAGGAAGAGTAAAGTAGTGAACAAGTTTTATGTTTGGTCAGGAAGGAACTCAACGGCAGGAACAGGAGGCTCAAATCCAGGTCAAATCTGTCCTCTGAAATACACACAATCCCTTCTCCTTGTGACCATCCTCCTGTGTCACTCTCTATCACTCCACCCCTCTCTGTTCATTCCTCCCACCCCACTCTCTTCAACCCCCAACAGAGCCTCATCCCTCGCGACTCACCAAACCCAACCCAACAGACAGGAGAGAGGAACCACTGACTCCATCATTCACACCCCTACCCACAATGCACTGTACATCCAGTAGGTGAACTGGTCCATGGGAGGTTCAACCTCACAGAGTGACAGAGACTGAATGAACACAGATGGACCAGGGGAAAAACCAAAACGTCATCCCTCTCTGCCTCCACAGACTCTCCCTCAAAAATCTCTGTCACTCCTGGAGTCTCCTGACACTAGCATTGGGATAAAACTCTAGGACTGACTGTGGGAATCAGCATTCTCTTCGATAATCCCCACGACTCATTCCCAAGGTAGACTATCCAGCTGTGGGCCTGTGAAAGTCCAGTGTCCCACTTGTCCACATCCACTGCTTCCCCTAAGCTGCTTATGGCCCCTGTCAGTACCATTCCTCTCCAGTCCCCTTTCTTCATCCTACACCCTAGACCTCTTCTTTCTCACCAACTACACTCTCCCTCCTCTCCACTTTTCAACATCCCTCCACCCAGTCTTTCCCCTCAAAAACCTTCCTTCTCCTCTACTCTTTCCAATGCAAATCTGCCTCGAGCAGGCCGCAATCAAAAACTGGGTGACTGAGCAAGAAGGGGACTAGAGAGTGACCCACCAAGAGACTTACGACAACTCTGCAGGAGTTACAAGCTTCAGTAACAGAGATGGGAGAGAATGCACACACAACAACTCTTGCCCGGGTGTTTCACCAGTCGTAGGTGAAACCAAAATTCCTTTTGGCCATCAGATTAAGTGCTATGTTTGGTGTAAGCCGAACACCGCACATCACCAAAAACACACCATCTCTACCGTGAAGCACGGTGGTGGCTGCATCATGCTGTGGGGATGCTTCACTCCAGCAAACGCTGGAAGGCTGGTGAAGGTAGCGGGTAAAATGAATGCAGCAAAAGACAGGGAAATCCTGGAGGAAAACCTGACACAGTGGGCAAAAGAACTGCAACTTGGTAGAAGATTTGTTTTCCAGCAAGACAATAACCCCAAGCATAAAGACAAAGCTGCACAGGAATGGACTAAACCAACAAAGTTAATGTCCTGGAGTGGTTAATTCAGCCACCAGACATCAGACCAATTGAACATTTGTAGCTGGCCTTGAAAAGGGCTGTTCACTCACGATCACCATGCAATCTGACAGAGCTTGAGCAGTTTTGTAAAGAAGAATGGTGAAAAA
Source organism: Hemitrygon akajei (assembly GCF_048418815.1). Lineage (NCBI taxonomy): Eukaryota > Metazoa > Chordata > Chondrichthyes > Myliobatiformes > Dasyatidae > Hemitrygon > Hemitrygon akajei. The sequence continues at coordinate 2,919,534 of NW_027331974.1, read as the reverse complement.
TTGCAGTCTTCAGATGTGCAAAGCTGATGGAGACCTATCCACACAGACTCAAGTCTGTAATTGCTGCTGAAAGTACATCTACTAAATACTGACTTAAAGGGGCTGAATACTTATACAATCAGTTATTTTGTGTTTTATATTCGTCACCACAAAAATGCACACCAACTGCGAGTAATCTTGGATACAACAGAAATTTCACACAGACAGGAGGGAAGGAATAACTGAACACTCATTGGCAGCCCGTAACGATGCACATCCAACAGCTGAATTGGTCTATGAGAAGTTCGACATCACAGAGTGAGAGATTGAGAGACCCCGATGGACACAAGATCTAATACCTGAGGATCTCTCTCCTGCTGCGACAGGGGATGGTGATGGGGTGGGTTGTCCTGTAGACGATCCATCGGGCTGATCCATTGTGGAAGCCTCCAGGCCTGGAACAAAGTAACAGAGGCATAGGAGAGTGGCAGAGATTAAACAGGGACAATCATTCATAAAGATGATAGATTCTGCAGTTGCTGAAAATCCAGAGCAACACACACAAAATGCTGGAAGAAATCGGCAGGTCAGGCTGCATCTCTGGAGAGGAATAAACAGTGAATGTTTTGGGCTGAGACCCTTCACCAGCTCTGGAGAGGAAGGGAGAAGAAGCGAGAATAAAGTGATGGGGAGGAGTACAGCTGGCAGGTGATAGGTGAAGCCAGGTGAGTGGGAAGGTGTGTGGGTGAGGGGGGGGGTGATTTGAGAAGCTGGGAGGTGATATGTGGAAGAGGTAAAGGGCTGAAGGACTAATCCAATTGGAGTGGACAGTGGACCAGAGGATAAAGGAATGGAGGAGGGGGATCAGAGGGAGATGATGGGCAGGTGAGCAGAAGGGAAGGGCTAAGAGGGGAGCCAGGATAGGTATGGAAAAAGAGAGGAGAGAGAAAAAGAGAGGAGAAACTATCAAAAGTTAGAAAAATCAATGTTCATGCCATCAATTTGGACGATACCCAGACACAGTATGAGGTGTTGCCCCTCCAATCAAAGTTTGACCTCATCATGTCTGTGGCGGAGGCCTTGGACAGACACGTGGAAACGGGAATGGGAAGTTGAATTGTAATGGGTAGCCACTGGCACAACAATTTGAAAAGGAGGTCTCAGATCTGAAGAGATACCAAAACCATCCAGTCCCTGTTCAGCAACTCTCCCTCGTGAATGTCTGTGACTGGTCACTACTCTCAGTCAAAGCCCAGATGAATATTGAGGACGGAAGAAGGGAAACATGACCCCACCATGGATACCTGAGTTCACAGACCCTGCTTGGGTGCTGGTCAAACCTGAACCAGGGTCTCCCATCACTGATCCCTGGGGTTCCCGAGTTGTGTGTGACTGGGGTTCTGTTTCTGAGCTTGAAGACCATGCTGGGGTGGAGGATAAATCTGGACTAGGTTCTCCGATTGTTGTTGCCTGGGGTTTCCGAGTTGTGTCCGACTGGGAATCTGCAATAAGAAGATATACAAAGGAAGAGTAAAGTAGTGAACAAGTTTTATGTTTGGTCAGGAAGGAACTCAACGGCAGGAACAGGAGGCTCAAATCCAGGTCAAATCTGTCCTCTGAAATACACACAATCCCTTCTCCTTGTGACCATCCTCCTGTGTCACTCTCTATCACTCCACCCCTCTCTGTTCATTCCTCCCACCCCACTCTCTTCAACCCCCAACAGAGCCTCATCCCTCGCGACTCACCAAACCCAACCCAACAGACAGGAGAGAGGAACCACTGACTCCATCATTCACACCCCTACCCACAATGCACTGTACATCCAGTAGGTGAACTGGTCCATGGGAGGTTCAACCTCACAGAGTGACAGAGACTGAATGAACACAGATGGACCAGGGGAAAAACCAAAACGTCATCCCTCTCTGCCTCCACAGACTCTCCCTCAAAAATCTCTGTCACTCCTGGAGTCTCCTGACACTAGCATTGGGATAAAACTCTAGGACTGACTGTGGGAATCAGCATTCTCTTCGATAATCCCCACGACTCATTCCCAAGGTAGACTATCCAGCTGTGGGCCTGTGAAAGTCCAGTGTCCCACTTGTCCACATCCACTGCTTCCCCTAAGCTGCTTATGGCCCCTGTCAGTACCATTCCTCTCCAGTCCCCTTTCTTCATCCTACACCCTAGACCTCTTCTTTCTCACCAACTACACTCTCCCTCCTCTCCACTTTTCAACATCCCTCCACCCAGTCTTTCCCCTCAAAAACCTTCCTTCTCCTCTACTCTTTCCAATGCAAATCTGCCTCGAGCAGGCCGCAATCAAAAACTGGGTGACTGAGCAAGAAGGGGACTAGAGAGTGACCCACCAAGAGACTTACGACAACTCTGCAGGAGTTACAAGCTTCAGTAACAGAGATGGGAGAGAATGCACACACAACAACTCTTGCCCGGGTGTTTCACCAGTCGTAGGTGAAACCAAAATTCCTTTTGGCCATCAGATTAAGTGCTATGTTTGGTGTAAGCCGAACACCGCACATCACCAAAAACACACCATCTCTACCGTGAAGCACGGTGGTGGCTGCATCATGCTGTGGGGATGCTTCACTCCAGCAAACGCTGGAAGGCTGGTGAAGGTAGCGGGTAAAATGAATGCAGCAAAAGACAGGGAAATCCTGGAGGAAAACCTGACACAGTGGGCAAAAGAACTGCAACTTGGTAGAAGATTTGTTTTCCAGCAAGACAATAACCCCAAGCATAAAGACAAAGCTGCACAGGAATGGACTAAACCAACAAAGTTAATGTCCTGGAGTGGTTAATTCAGCCACCAGACATCAGACCAATTGAACATTTGTAGCTGGCCTTGAAAAGGGCTGTTCACTCACGATCACCATGCAATCTGACAGAGCTTGAGCAGTTTTGTAAAGAAGAATGGTGAAAAATTGCAGTCTTCAGATGTGCAAAGCTGATGGAGACCTATCCACACAGACTCAAGTCTGTAATTGCTGCTGAAAGTACATCTACTAAATACTGACTTAAAGGGGCTGAATACTTATACAATCAGTTATTTTGTGTTTTATATTCGTCACCACAAAAATGCACACCAACTGCGAGTAATCTTGGATACAACAGAAATTTCACACAGACAGGAGGGAAGGAATAACTGAACACTCATTGGCAGCCCGTAACGATGCACATCCAACAGCTGAATTGGTCTATGAGAAGTTCGACATCACAGAGTGAGAGATTGAGAGACCCCGATGGACACAAGATCTAATACCTGAGGATCTCTCTCCTGCTGCGACAGGGGATGGTGATGGGGTGGGTTGTCCTGTAGACGATCCATCGGGCTGATCCATTGTGGAAGCCTCCAGGCCTGGAACAAAGTAACAGAGGCATAGGAGAGTGGCAGAGATTAAACAGGGACAATCATTCATAAAGATGATAGATTCTGCAGTTGCTGAAAATCCAGAGCAACACACACAAAATGCTGGAAGAAATCGGCAGGTCAGGCTGCATCTCTGGAGAGGAATAAACAGTGAATGTTTTGGGCTGAGACCCTTCACCAGCTCTGGAGAGGAAGGGAGAAGAAGCGAGAATAAAGTGATGGGGAGGAGTACAGCTGGCAGGTGATAGGTGAAGCCAGGTGAGTGGGAAGGTGTGTGGGTGAGGGGGGGGGGGGTGATTTGAGAAGCTGGGAGGTGATATGTGGAAGAGGTAAAGGGCTGAAGGACTAATCCAATTGGAGTGGACAGTGGACCAGAGGATAAAGGAATGGAGGAGGGGGATCAGAGGGAGATGATGGGCAGGTGAGCAGAAGGGAAGGGCTAAGAGGGTAGCCAGGATAGGTATGGAAAAAGAGAGGAGAAACTATCAAAAGTTAGAAAAATCAATGTTCATGCCATCAATTTGGACACGACCCAGACACAGTATGAGGTGTTGCCTCTCCAATCAAAGTTTGACCTCATCATGTCTGTGGCGGAGGCCTTGGACAGACACGTGGAAACGGGAATGGGAAGTTGAATTGTAATGGGTAGCCACTGGCACAACAATTTGAAAAGGAGGTCTCAGATCTGAAGAGATACCAAAACCATCCAGTCCCTGTTCAGCAACTCTCCCTCGTGAATGTCTGTGACCAGTCACTACTCTCAGTCAAAGCCCAGATGAATATTGAGGACGGAAGAAGGGAAACATGACCCCACCATGGATACCTGAGTTCACAGATCCTGCTGGGGTGCTGGTCAAACCTGAACCAGGGTCTCCCATCACTGATCCCTGGGGTTCCCGAGTTGTGTGTGACTGGGGTTCTGTTTCTGAGCTTGAAGACCATGCTGGGGTGGAGGATAAATCAGAACTAGGTTCTCCGGTTGTTGTTGCCTGGGGTTTCCGAGTTGTGTCCGACTGGGAATCTGCAATAAGAAGATATACAAAGGAAGAGTAAAGTAGTGAGCAAGTTTTATGTTTGGTCAGGAAGAAACTCAACGGCAGGAACAGGAGGCTCAAATCCAGGTCAAATCTGTCCTCTGAAATACACACACTCCCCTCTTCTTGTGACCATCCTCCTGTGTCACTCTCTATCACTCCACCCCTCTCTGTTCATTCCTCCCACCCCACTCTCTTCAACCCCCAACAGAGCCTCATCCCTCGCGACTCACCAAACCCAACCCAACAGACAGGTGAGAGGAACCACTGAATCCATCATTCACACCCCTACCCACAATACACTGTACATTCAGTAGGTGAACTGGTCCATGGGAGGTTCAACCTCACAGAGTGACAGAGACTGAATGAACACAGATGGACCAGGGGAAAAACCAAAACGTCATCCCTCTCTGCCTCCACAGACTCTCCCTCAAAAATCTCTGTCACTCCTGGAGTCTCCTGACACTAGCATTGGGATAAAAGTCTAGGACTGACTGTGGGAATCAGCATTCTCTTCGATAATCCCCACGACTCATTCCCGAGGTAGACTATCCAGCTGTGGGCCTGTGAAAGTCCAGTGTCCCACTTGTCCACATCCACTGCTTCCCCTAAGCTGCTTATGGCCCCTGTCAGTACCATTCCTCTCCAGTCCCCTTTCTTCATCCTACATCCTAGACCTCTTCTTTCTCACCAACTACACTCTCCTTCCTCTCCACTTTTCAACATCCCTCCACCCAGTCTTTCCCCTCAAAAACCTTCCTTCTCCTCTACTCTTTCCAATGCAAATCTGCCTCGAGCAGGCCGCAATCAAAAACTGGGTGACTGAGCAAGAAGGGGACTAGAGAGTGACCCACCAAGAGACTTACGACAACTCTGCAGGAGTTACAAGCTTCAGTAACAGAGATGGGAGAGAATGCACACACAACAACTCTTGCCCGGGTGTTTCACCAGTCGTAGGTGAAACCAAAATTCCTTTTGGCCATCAGATTAAGTGCTATGTTTGGTGTAAGCCGAACACCGCACATCACCAAAAACACACCATCTCTACCGTGAAGCACGGTGGTGGCTGCATCATGCTGTGGGGATGCTTCACTCCAGCAGACGCTGGAAGGCTGGTGAAGGTAGCGGGTAAAACAAATGCAGCAAAAGACAGGGAAATCCTGGAGGAAAACCTGACACAGTGGGCAAAAGAACTGCAACTTGGTAGAAGATTTGTTTTCCAGCAAGACAATAACCCCAAGCATAAAGACAAAGCTGCACAGGAATGGACTAAACCAACAAAGTTAATGTCCTGGAGTGGTTAATTCAGCCACCAGACATCAGACCAATTGAACATTTGTGGCTGGCCTTGAAAAGGGCTGTTCACTCACGATCACCATGCAATCTGACAGAGCTTGAGCAGTTTTGTAAAGAAGAATGGTGAAAAATTGCAGTCTTCAGATGTGCAAAGCTGATGGAGACCTATCCACACAGACTCAAGTCTGTAATTGCTGCTGAAAGTACATCTACTAAATACTGACTTAAAGGGGCTGAATACTTATACAATCAGTTATTTTGTGTTTTATATTCGTCACCACAAAAATGCACACCAACTGCGAGTAATCTTGGATACAACAGAAATTTCACACAGACAGGAGGGAAGGAATAACTGAACACTCATTGGCAGCCCGTAACGATGCACATCCAACAGCTGAATTGGTCTATGAGAAGTTCGACATCACAGAGTGAGAGATTGAGAGACCCCGATGGACACAAGATCTAATACCTGAGGATCTCTCTCCTTCTGCGACAGGGGATGGTGATGGGGTGGGTTGTCCTGTAGACGATCCATCGGGCTGATCCATTGTGGAAGCCTCCAGGCCTGGAACAAAGTAACAGAGGCATGGGAGAGTGGCAGAGATTAAACAGGGACAATCATTCATAAAGATGATAGATTCTGCAGATGCTGAAAATCCAGAGCAACACACACAAAATGCTGGAAGAAATCGGCAGGTCAGGCTGCATCTCTGGAGGGGAATAAACAGTGAATGTTTTGGGCTGAGACCCTTCATCAGCACCAGAAAGGAAGGGTGAAGAAGCCAGAATAAAGAGGTGGGGAAGAGTACATCTGGCAGGTGATAGGTGAAGCCAGGTGAGTGGGAAGGTGTGTGGGTGAGGGAGGGGTGATTTGAGAAGCTGGGAGGTGATACGTGGAAGAGGTAAAAGGGCTGAAGGACTAATCCAATTGGAGAGGACAGTGGACCAGAGGATAAAGGAATGGAGGAGGGCGACCAGAGGGAGATGATCGACCGATAAGCAGAAGAGAAGGGGTAAGAGGGGAGCCAAAAAGAGATAGAAATAGAGGGAATTGATAGGAATATAAATTTCCGGAAGTTAGAGAAATCAATGTTCATGCCATCAGTTTGGTGGCTGCCCATACACAATATGAGGTGTTACCCCTTCAATCTAAGTTTGACCTCATCATGTCAGTGGAGGAGACCTTGGACAGACATGTGGGAGTGGAAATGGGAAGTTGAATTGTAATGGGAATCCACTGGGACAACAATTTGGAAAGGAGGTCTCTGATCTGAAGAGATACCAAAACCATCCAGTCCCTGTTCAGCAACTCTCCCTCGTGAATGTCTGTGACCAGTCACTACTCTCGTCAAAGCCCAGATGAATATTGAGGACTGAAGAAGGGCAACATGACCCCACCATGGATACTTGAGTTCACAGACCCTGCTGGGGTGCTGATCAAACCTGAAGCAGGGTCTCCCATCACTGATGGCTGGGGTTCCCTAGTTGAGTCTGACTGTGAATCTGTAATTGAAGATATACAAAGTAAGGGTAAAGCAGAGAACCAGTTTTACATTTGATCAGGAAGGAATTGAACGGCAGGAACAGAAGGCTCAAGTCGAAGTCAAATATGTACTCTGAAATACACACAGTCCCCTCTCCTTGTGACCATCCTCCTGTGTCACTCTCAGTCTCTCCACCACTCTCTGTTCATTCCTCCCACCCCACTCTCTCCAACCCCCAAGAGAGCCTCATCCCTCATGACTCACCAAACCCAACCCAGCAGACAGGAGACAGGAACCACTGACTCCATCATTCACACTCCTACCCACAATGCACTGTACATCCAGTAGGTGAACTGGTCCATGGGAGGTTCAACCCCACAGAGTGACAGAGACTGAATGAACACAGACAGACATGAGACTTGGTACCTGAGGATGTGTCTCCCGCTGGGACAGAGGACAGTTCCTGGGTGTGTTCTCCAGTAGACAATCCTGTAGACTGTTCCAGTGTTGAAGTCTCCAGGTCTGGAACAAAGTAACAGAGACATGAGATATTAGCAGAGCTTAAACAACACAACAGGGACAATAATTTGTGCAGACGAGGAATTCTGTAGATGTTGTAAATCTGGAGCAACATAGACAATATACAGAAGGAACTGAGAAGGTCAGGCAGCATCTCTGGAGAAGAATACACAGTCGATGTTTTGGTCTGAGACACTTCATCAGGACTGGAAGGGAAGGGGGCAGAAGCTACAATAAGAAGGTGGAAAGTGTACAAGCTGGTTGGTGATCAGTAAAATAAAAAGAGTGAGACTGTGTGTGGGTGAGTGAACAGGATGATGAGAGAAGCTGGGAGGTGATCAGTGAAACCAAAAGAGTGAGACTGTGTGTGGGTGTGTGAACAGGATGATGAGAGAAGCTGGGAGGTGATCAGTGAAACCAAAAGAGTGAGACTGTGTGTGGGTGAGTGAACAGGATGATGAGAGAAGCTGGGAGGTGATATGTGGAAGCGGTAAAGGGATGAAGAAGGAGAAATCCAATGAGACAGGACAGTGGACAATGGATTAATGAGATGCAGCAGGGGCACCAGATGGAAGAGATGAGCAGGAGAGGTGAAGAGAAGGACTAAGAGGGAGGCCAGAATAGGAATGGAACAAGAAAGAAGTGGGAGAGAGGAGAAACTATCAAAAGTTTGAGAAATCGATATTCACGCCAACAGGTTGGAGGCTCACAGACAGAACATGAGGTGCTGCTCCTCACCCTGAGGGTGTTCTCATCATGTCAGTCATGGACGGTCATGTCAGAGTGAGAGCGCGACGTAGAATTAAAATGGGTATCCACCAGAACAACAATTTGACAAAGAGGCTTCTGATTTGAAAAGAAATTAAATCCATCCCGTTCCTGTTCACCAACTCTCCCTCCCAAAACTTCTGTGACTGGACACTTCTGTCAGACAAACCCAGGTGAATATCAAGGACTGAAGGAGGGAATGATTGCTCCAGTCATTGACCCTCCCTCATCACAAGTACCTGAGCTCACAGACCCTGCTGGGGTGGTGATCAAACCCAGACCTGGTTCTCCCATTGCTGCTCCCTGGGGACCCTGAGTTCTATCCAACTGGGAATCTGTACCTGAGCTCACAGACCCTGCTGGGGTGGTGATCAAACCCGGACCTGGTTCTCCCATTGCTGCTACCTGGGGACCCTGAGTTCTATCCAACTGGGAATCTGTACCTGAGCTCACAGACCCTGCTGGGGTGGTGATCAAACCCGGACCTGGTTCTCCCATTGCTGCTACCTGGGGACCCTGAGTTCTATCCGACTGGGAATCTGTACCTGAGCTCACAGACCCTGCTGGTGTGGTGATCAAACCCAGACCTGGTTCTCCCATTGCTGCTCCCTGGGGACCCTGAGTTCTATCCAACTGGGAATCTGTACCTGAGCTCACAGACCCTGCTGGTGTGGTGATCAAACCCGGACCTGGTTCTCCCATTGCTGCTCCCTGGGGACCCTGAGTTCTATCCGACTGGGAATCTGTACCTGAGCTCGCAGACCCTGCTGGGGTGGTGATCAAACCCGGACCTGGTTCTCCCATTGCTGCTCCCTGGGGACCCTGAGTTCTATCCGACTGGGAATCTGTACCTGAGCTCGCAGACCCTGCTGGGGTGGTGATCAAACCCAGACCTGGTTCTCCCATTGCTGCTACCTGGGGACCCTGAGTTCTATCCGACTGGGAATGTGTACCTGAGCTCACAGACCCTGCTGGGGTGGTGATCAAACCAGCACCTGGTTCTCCCATTGCTGCTACCTGGGGACCCTGAGTTCTATCCGACTGGGAATCTGTACCTGAGCTCGCAGACCCTGCTGGTGTGGTGATCAAACCCGGACCTGGTTCTCCCATTGCTGCTCCCTGGGGACCCTGAGTTCTAGCCAACTGGGAATCTGTACCTGAGCTCGCAGACCCTGCTGGTGTGGTGATCAAACCCAGACCTGGTTCTCCCATTGCTGCTCCCTGGGGACCCTGAGTTCTATCCAACTGGGAATCTGTACCTGAGCTCACAGACCCTGCTGGGGTGGTGATCAAACCCGGACCTGGTTCTCCCATTGCTGCTCCCTGGGGACCCTGAGTTCTATCCAACTGGGAATCTGTACCTGAGCTCGCAGACCCTGCTAGTGTGGTGATCAAACCCGGACCTGGTTCTCCCATTGCTGCTCCCTGGGGACCCTGAGTTCTATCCAACTGGGAATCTGTACCTGAGCTCGCAGACCCTGCTGGTGTGGTGATCAAACCCGGACCTGGTTCTCCCATTGCTGCTACCTGGGGACCCTGAGTTCTATCCGACTGGGAATCTGTACCTGAGCTCACAGACCCTGCTGGGGTGGTGATCAATCTCGGACTTGGTTCTCCGGTTGCTGTTCCCTGGACTTCCCAAACTGTGTCCAACTGGTGATCTGTACTTGTGTTCACAAACCCTGCAGGGATGGTGGTCAACCCTGGACCTGGTTCTCCGGTTGGTGATACCTGGGGTTCCCGAGTTCTGTCCGACAGAAAATCTGTATTCAGAAGATATACAAAAGAAAGTTAAAGTAGTAAAAAAGCTTTATGCTCGATCAGGAATGAACTCAATGGCAGGAACAGGAGGCTCAAATCCAGGTCAAATCTGTCCTCTGAAATACACACACTCCCCTCTCCTTTGGTCTTTAATATCTCTACCCTTGTCTCTCAAGCCCCTCTCCTCACATCTCCCTCTCTCAGCATTCACTCTGTCTCCATCACTCTCTTTTCAGTCTCTCCTTCCCTCTCTCCAGTTGGAGCGTCACTCTCACTGATCTCTCTGTCTGACTCTCCTCACACAGTCATCACTCTCTCTTCACTCGCCTCATTCCTCCCACTCGCGCATTCCACCTCTCTCTCCATCCCTCTCTCCAGTGTGTTTTCACCCATTTCCTTCTGTCCATGTACTGAATTACTCAAATCCCACTCTGGTCGTTTCTATGTCTCATGACCAATGGGTGGAGTTAAGTTGGCGCCAAATGGCTGCTTCTATGAGCTCATCTGTGGAAACAGCTTAAATTCCTCTCTTTACTGTCTCCTTTTCCCCTTTCCAAGGTGGCTGGGGTTCTATCGAGGTCCTGATCTGCAACGGCACTGAAACTGTGTTTTTTATGGCGGATGAGCACCCACTCCTGGAGCTGGCCGGCTGACTGTTTTCCGACATTCTCCACACACGGCTTGGAAGATGGTGCTTCCGGGATGCGGCCATGTGGATAACCGATTCCAGGCCGATGTTGCCGACTGAGGTGTCGCGGGAAAAGAACATCGGGATTTCGCTGTGGCGGATTTATGGATGGAGGTTTCTGTCGTCGAGCGATCTCAGTGGCGGGGAGAGTCTTCAAAAAATTCTCGAGTCGGAGAATCTCGGAATAAAAAGCGACACAGCAGATTGTACCATCGTCACAGTGACTGTCCGACTCCCCTTTCACTGTGAAATGGGTGACATCTCTCTGACCCTTGTTAGTGAGAGAGAGAGAGAGAGCCTGTGACATGTCGAACTGTCGGATAAACAATAGTTTTTCTTGACTGCGGATCGTGGTCTCTCTTTGGCTGCTTTGCTATTGCTTACTGGGTGGGGGGTGCTGACGCATTTTTGCTGGAATGGGTGGGGATGGAGGGGGAGGTTGACTTGTTGATGCTTGCTGCTGCTTCTGCATAGGACGGGGAGAGAGGGCTTTGGGGTTTTAAAGTATTTCTGTTGTTCATTCTTTTGGGTTCTGTAATTCACAAACTCGACCTCACTATTCCTCTTTTTGCACTATTTATTTATTGTATTTTTGATTGGAACGTACAGGAATATTTTTTGTGTCTTGCACTGTACTGCTGCCAAAAACAACAAATTTCACAAGAGACATTAGTGATGTTAAACCTGATTCTGATCCTGAATCTCTGACCACTGACCATAAATCGATGTTCTCTAGTTATATTCACTCTGATCAGTGGTAATATTCCCAGCAGGACATCCCACACCACCAGCTTCAGGAACATTTATCACCCCACAACCATCAGACTCCTGACCGGCGTGGATAACTTCACCCACTTCAACTCTGAACTGATTCCACAACCTACAGACTCACTTTCAAGGAATCTACAACTCATCATCTCAGTATTATTTATATTTTATTTACACAATTTGCCTCCTTTTGCACGTTGGATGTTTGGCAGTCTTTCTTTTTGTATAGTTCTTTTAATAAATTCTGTTGTATTTCTTTATTTTCCTGTAAATAACAGCAATAAAATGAATCTCAGTGTAGTATATGGTGACAAATAAGTACTTTGATAATAAATCTTACCTTGACTCTGAGTTGACCCTATCTGTACCCCTCGTAATCTTCCATACATTTTTTATATATTCCCAGAAAAAGAATCAAATTACCACAATTTAACATCACTGGAAATTTGTCATTTTGCAGCAGTGCAGTGTAAAACTTAAATTTCTTTTAAATTAGTTAAAAATATTTACTCATTTATTGAAAGATACAGCCGGGGAATGGGTCCTTTTGACCCAACAAATCCATGCTGTCCTATTACACCCATGTGGACAAACATTGTGAAAAAGAAAACAAACTGTACAAAATACAAAAGAGAAAAATATACAGTATAAATAAGCAATACATTGCGAGAACACGAGATGAAGAGTCCTTGAAAGTGAGTTCATAGGTTGAGGGAACAGTTTAGTACTGGTGTGAATGTTGAGTGAATTTATCCCCTCTAGTTCAAGAGCCTGATGTCTAAGGGGTAATAACTGTTACTGAACATAGAAATCTACAGCACATTACAGGCCTTTCAGCCCACAATGTTCTGCCGACCATGTAACCTACTTTAGAAAATGCCTAGAATTTCCCTACTGCATAGCCCACTATTTTTCTAAGCTCCAAGTACCTATCTAAGAGTCTCTTAAAAGACCCTATTGTATCCACCACCACCACGTTCACCAGCAGTGCATTTCACTCTCTGTGTGGGAAAATGTACCCGACATCCCCCTGTACCTACCTCCAAGCACCTTAAAACTACGCCCCCTCATGTTAGCCATTTCAGCCCTGGGGAAAAAGCCTCTGGCTATCCACATGGTCAATGCCTCTCCTTATCCTATAGACCTCTGCCAGGTCACAACTTATCGTCCATCACTCCAAGGAGAAAAGGCTAAGTACACTCAACCTATTCTCAATCCATCCTTGTAAATCTCCTCTTTAGTCTCTCTATAGTATCCTCATCCTTCCTGTAGTGAGGTGACCAGAACTGAACACGGTACTCTGTGGAGTCTAACTAAGGTCTTATATAGTTGTAACATTACCTCACGGCTCTTAAACTCAATCCCATGACTGATTAATGACACCATATTATACACCTTCTTAACAACACTGTCAACCTGCACAGCAGCTTTGAGTGTCCATTCCCTTCTCCAGCTCTGTATCACTTTTGCCAATCACCTTTCCAGCTCTTAGCTTCATCCCACCCCCTCCAGTCTTCTCCTATCATTTCACATTTCCCCCTCCTCCCACTATTTTCAAATCTCTTAGTATCTCTCCTTTCAGTTAGTCCTGACGAAGTGTCTCGGCCCAAAACGTCGACAGTGCTTCTCCTTCTAGATGCTGCTTGGCCTGCTGTGTTCCACCAGCATTTTGTGTGTGTTGTTTGAATTTCCAGCATCTGCAGATTACCTGCGAGCTTTGAGTGTCCTATGGACATGAATCCCAAGATCTCACTGATCCTCCACACTGCTAAAAGTCTTATCATTAATATAATATTCTGTCTTCAAATATCACCTACCAAAATGAACCACCTCACACTTACCTGGGTAGAACTCCACCTGCCACTTCTCAGACCAGTTCTGCATCATATCGATGTCCCGCTGTAAACTCCGGCAACTCTCCTGACTATTCACAATAAGCCCAACTTTCGTATCATGAGCAAACTTACTAACCAACCCTTCTTCTTCCTCATCCAGGTAATTTATAACAATCACTAAGAGGAGGGGTCCCAGAACAGATCCCTGTAGAACACCACTGGTCACTGTCCTCCATGCAGAATATGACCCATCTACAACCGCCATTTGCCTTCTGTGGGCAAGCTAATTCTGGATCTACAAAGAAAATTCTCCTTGGATCCCATGCCTCCATACTTTCTGAAGGAGCCTTGCATAGGGAACCTTATCAAATATGCTCATGAAATCCATATACACTACATCCACTGCTCTACCTTCATCAATGTGTTATGTTACATCCGCAAAAAATTCAATCAGGCTCGTAAGACATGACCTGCCCTTGACAAAGCCATGCTGACTATCCCTAATGAGATTATGTCTCTCCAAATGCGCATAAATCCTGCCTCTCGAGATCTTCTTCAACAACTTGCCCACCACTGAAGTAAGACTCACTGGTGTATAATTTCCTGGGTTATCTCTCCTCCCCTTCTTGAACAAGGGAACAATGTTTGCAACCTTCCAATCCTCTAGTACTTCTACCATCCCTATTGACAATGCAAATATCTTCATCAGAGGCTCAGCAATCCCCTGTCTCACTTCCTCTGTAAACTGGGGTATATCTTGTCCATACCCGGTGACTTATCTAAATTAATATCTTTCAAAAGCTCCTGCACATTCTCTTTTTTAAAGTCTATATGCTCAAGTGTTTCAGTCTGCTGTAAGTCATCCTATAATTGCCAAGGTCCTTTTCACTAATGAATGCTGAAGTAAAGTATTCATTATGTTCCTCTGCTACCTACTCCGGTTCCATGCACATTTCCACTATTGCTACTGATCGGTCCTATTCTCACACAGCTCATCATCTTGCTCTTCACATTCTTGTAGAATGTCTTGGGGTTTTCCTTAATCCTGCTCGCCAAGGCCTTCTCATGGCCTCTTCTAGCTTTCCATAGAACCATAGAACATTACAGCACAGAAAAAGGCCTTTTGGCCCTTCTTGGCTGTGCCAAACCATTTTTCTGCCTAGTCCCACTGACCTGCACCTGGCCCATATCCCTCCATGCACCTCTCATCCATGTACCTGTCAAAGGTTTTCTTAAATGTTAAAAGTGAGCCCGCATTTACCACTTCATCTGGCAGCTCATTCCACACTCCCACCACTCTCTGTGTGAAGAAACACCCCCCCCCCCATGTTCTCTTTAAACTTTTCCACCTTCACCCTTAACCCATGTCCTCTGTTTTTTTTCTCCCCTAGCCTCAGTGGAAAAAGCCTGCTTGCATTCACTCTGTCTATACCCATCATAATTTTATATACCTCTATCAAATTTCCCCTCATTCTTCTACGCTCCAGGGAATAAAGTCCTAACCTATTCAACCTTTCTCTGTAACTCAGTTTCTCAAGTCCCGGCAATCCCCTTGTAAACCTTCCTTGCACTCTTTCAACCTTATTAATATCCTTCCTGTAATTTGGTAACCAAAACTGCACACAATACTCCAAATCCGGCCTCACCAAGCCTTATACAACCTCACCATAACATTCCAACTCTTATACTCAATACAGTTGGCCCTCCTTATCTGCGGATTCCAAATGCATGGATTCAACCAACGGCGGATCGGGAAAACCCAGAAGTTTTCTCTCCGGCACTCGTTGTTTGAGCATGTACAGACTATTTTTTCTTGTCATTATTCCCTAAACAATACAGTATAACAACTATTTACATATTATTTACATTGTATTAGGTATTATAAGTAATCTAGAAATGACTATAAGTAATCTAGAAATGACTAATCTAGGAACAGGTACATCCGGTATTATTTAGCGTCAGTTAGTCAAACGTTTTTCTTAGTATCTAGTACATATTTTACCTCTCTATGCATATAAAACACTTAAGAAACATATGTATTTCAATAATTAAACCACTGTGTTGCTTAGTAATAATTATAGCTTTCATCGGGGCAGGACCATTCACATGCTCCATTAAAATTGTTCCGATCATTGACCGACTGTAGTCTAACACTTTTCCAATGACCGATGGCGTTTCACCTCTTTCTGATTGTTTTATTACTTCCACCTTATTTTTAATCGTGATGATTTTCATGAACAGAACCATTGCGAATTCAGAGCTGCACCGCCAGGTCCTAATGTCCACCACACTGAGCCATGTTAAATAAAGTCCGGGGTTCCGCTGGCTCCTAAAGACCACTTCACCAGGACAGGTTAAATAAGGGACTTGAGCATTCTCATTTTTTGGTATCTGCGGGGGGTCCCGGAACCAATTGCCCCAGATAAGGAGGGCCGACTGTACTTTGATTTATCAAGGCCAATGTACCAAAAGCTCTCCTTACTACCCTATCTACCTGTGATGCCACTTTTAGGGAATTTTGTATCTGTATTCCTAGATCCCTCTGTTCTACTGCACTCCTCAGTGCCCGACCATTTACCTTGTATGTTCTACCTTGGTTTGTCCTTCCAAAGTGCAATACCTCACCCTTTCCTAATGTCACTCTTGAGCTTCTTCCTGGCACCTTGTAATTTGCTAGAGCTCTAAAAGTACCTAGTTTTTTGAACCTTTTCTTTTCTTCTTAACTAGAGTTTCCACATCCTTTGTACACCATGGTTCTTTTGCCCTACCATACCATCCTTTTCCTGCCTCATTCAACATACCTATGCAGAACACCCTGAACATTTGCCATATTTCTGCCATGCTTTTCCCTGAGAACACCTGCTCCCAATTTATGCTCCTGTTTCTGCCTAATAGCATATTTCCCCTACCCCAATTAAATGTTTCCCAAATTGTCTGCTCTTATCCCTCTCCAGCACCATGGTAAAAAAGACAGAGTTGTGATCACTATCTCCAAAATGCTTTCCCACCGAGAGATCTGACAGCTGACCAGGTTCATTTCCCAATACCAGATCAAATACAACCACTCCTCCGATTGGCTGATCTACAAATTGCATCAGGAAACCTTGCTGAACACAACTACGAAACTCCATCCCATCTAAACCCCTTGCTCTAAGGAGATGCCAGTCAATATTAGGGAAGTTCAGATCACCCATCACAATAGCTCTATTATTATTGTACCATTCCAGAATCTATCTGCTCCTTGATGTCTCTGTTACTATTGGGGAGTCTATAAAAAAATCCAGTAGAGTTATTGATCCTGTCCTGTTTCTGACTTACACCCACAATGACTCAGTAGACAATCCCTCCATGACTCCCTCCTTTTCTTCAGCCGTGACACTATCCCTAATTAGCAATGCCACTCCCCACCTCTTTTGCCTCCCTCTCTGTTCTTCTTGAAACATCTGAAGCCCAGCACACTCAGCAGCCATTCCTGCCCCTGAGACATGCAAGACTCTCTAACAGCCACAACATCACAGCTCCATGTATTGATCCACGCTCCAAGTCCACCCACCTTGCTTATCAGACTCCTTGCATTAAAATAGGCACATCTGAAACCATCTGGCTGGGTGTTTCTTTGCTGTATCATCTGTCTATCCTTCTCAAAAATTCCCAACAAGCTGTCATTAGTTGTGCACCAACCACCCCATTCTCTGCCTCTTAACTAGTTTAAACCCTCCCCAAAAGCATTAGCAAAACTCCCTCCCAGGATATTGTTTCCCCTCCAGTTCAGGTGCAACCTGTCCCACTTGTACAGGTCACCCCTTCCCCAGAAAAGTTTCCAAAGATCCAAGAACTCGAAACCCTGCCTCCTACACCATCTCCTCAGCCATCTGCACTATCTTCCTGTTCTGACCTTCACGAGCTCGTGGCAACAGGAGTAATCCGGAGATTACCACCGTGGAGGTCCTGCTTTTCAGCCTCCTTCCTAACTCCCTAAACTTACTGCGCATGACCTCTATCCCTCTCCTATCTCATTGGTACCAACATGTACCACGACCTCCAGCTGCTCACCCTCCCCTTCCAGAATATTCTGCAATCGCTCAGAGACATCCTGGACCCCAGCACCTAGGAAGCAACACAGTATCCTGGCGTCTCTTTTCCTGCCACAGAATCTCCTGTCTGTCCCCCTAACTATCGAGTCCACTGTGACTATTGCTCTGCCTGACTTCACCCTCTCCTTCTGAAGTTCAGAGCTGACCACAGTGCTGTTGATCTGGCTGCTGCTGCCTTGCCCAGATAGATCACCCCCCTCAGCAGTAACCAAAGGGGTATACCTTTGCTGAAGGAAATGGCCACAGGGAGACCCTGTACTGACTTCCTTCTCCCTTTATCTCTTTAGGTATTCACCCATCTACTGTCCGAATTCTGCATCTCAGTTGTAACAACTGTTCAAAAGTCATATCTATCAATTGTTCTGCCTCCTGGATATTCCTAAATTCATCCAATTCCAGCACCAGCTACTTTATGCGGTCTTTCAGAGCTGGAGTTGGCTGCACTTCCTGAAGGTGTAGTCATCAGGGAGACTATCAGTATCCATGAATTCCCACATCCTATAGTAGGAGCATTCCACTCGCTGTCACCTGCACGTCAATCCACCGTCCTCTTCTCCTGAACAAAACAGCCCAGTGTCAACATGGTGTCACTGTCAGGTCAAGTGCTGCTCACAGGGTGTGCTCCCTCGTCTCCGTCCCTTCGATCGTGCAATCTCTTCTCCCCCACTGCCCACCCTTGCACACCTTGATTCCTCCCCACACCCTCATCAAATATCTATGTCAATATTCGTTTAGACAGGGACAGGGAGAGTGTGAGAAAAGGGCAGGGCTAGAGTCAGGGAGAGAGTGTGCACAGGTAGTGAAGAGGGGCAGAGAATGAGGGAGGGGCAGAGAGTGAGTGGGGTGGAAAGTGGTAGTGAGAAAAGAAAGAGAAAGATGGATGAATCCAGAGTGAGAGACAGAGACATGGAATATGGGATTTCCCAATTACCTGCATTGGACAGTTTTATGGACATTGGAAATGATGTCAGTTACATCCACATGTAAGATTAGAGCAGTACGCGGTCATCGGTCATTCATCAGCCTCCCCACACCACACCTCAGTCACCCTCTCCCTCCTCAATCACTCCGACCATCTCTCCTCACCTACACATCCCTCCCATTACATCCAATCATTCCCTTCCTCAGTGACATCAGGTCTCTCCATTCTCCCTCCACTCCTCAGTCACCCTCTCCCTCCTCAATCACTCCGACCATCTCTCCTCACCCACACATCCCTCCCACCACATCCAGTCATTCCCTTCCTCAGTGACATCAGGTCTCTCTATTCAGGATCAGGGTTAATGTTACTGGCATAATCTCCACACACACACACACACAAATTAGTAGTGCAGAAAGAGAGGACAAAGTAACGGAAGTAGTGATCATGGGTTCATTGTCCATTCAGAAATCTAATGACGGACGGAAGAATCTGTTCCTGAAACGCTGACTGTGTGTCTTCAGGCTCCTGTTCCTCCTCCTTTGTGATAGCAATGTCAAGAGGGATTCCTGAGTGATGGGTGTCTTTAATGATGAATCCTATTGGTCTCCCCATCACTTTCCTATCATAACACAACCCCATACACCCACATAACTGCTCTCTCAGTTACTGTGACTCTCTCTCTGCTCTCCACGCTTTTCCTCTCCGGCCACCTACCTACCTACCAGCCCCTCTGCCCTCCATCACCCCTGACTCCATAATTCACCGCAGGTCAATGGGACTGAGAGAGAGAGAGAGGGGGGAGAAGAGAGAGAGGGGGGGAGGGAGAGGGGGGAGGGAGGGAGAGAGGGGGGAGAGAGAGGGAGAGAGGGGGGAGAGAGGGGGGAGAGAGAGGGAGAGAGGGGGGAGAGAGAGAGAGGGGAGAGAGAGAGAGAGGGGGGGAGAGAGAGAGAGGGGGGAGGGGAGAGAGAGAGGGGGGAGGGGAGAGAGAGAGGGGGGGGAGAGAGTGGGAGAGAGAGAGCGAGAGAGAGAGAGATAGATCAGTTATCCCCAACACTCATAAGACTTTGTACCTGAGGTACCCGTTGGGCCATAGGATGATTCCTCCTGGTCTGTAATGAGGAACGGAGACACCCAAGTGGAAACACTGAAACAGGTCATCACAAAGGGAGAGGAGTTCAGGGAATGGGAGACTGCGTCTGTGGTGAAACCAACACCTTCCCTCTCCTTCCGAATCCTCTGTCACTGCCCTCAGTCTGACACAGGATGAATTTTAAGGACTGACCATGGGGAACAACATTCCATTCAGTGATCCCCACCACAGATACCTGAGCTTGTAGATCCTTCTTGGGTGGTTGTCAAACCCAGACCAGCTTCTCCTGTCGCTGCTCCCTGGGGTTCCTGAGTTGTGTCCGAGTGGGGATCTATGAGGAGAGAGACAGGGTGGGTGGGGACGTGCGAGTGATTACAGAAAAAGACACTGAAAAGCTGGTCAGGATGAACCTGGCTGCAGAGAATGTAAGGTAGCAGTTCGTAAGAACCTCATAAACATCACGGGTCTAACAAATCAAACCTCTCATCCCCTACATTACAGTCTCGTAAAGCACATTCGACACCACTCCCCCTAAATTCCCATCTCCTCCTTTCGCGCTGACACACCTCATCCAGACATTCCCTTCACTGACATCTCCCACCCAGAGTCAGAATTAATATCACCAGCGTAAGTCATGAAATTTGTTTTGCGGCAGCAGTATATATATATATACACATACACATGCATATATACAATGCGTATTTCCCTCCCTCTCCCTTGGACATTTTCATGTTTTATTGTTTTATAACATTGAATCACAATAAATTTAATTTATCTTTTGGACACTGATCAATGGAATAAAAAACTATTTCGTGTCACAGTGAGAACAGATCCCTAACAAAGTGATCTAAATTAATTACAGATATAGAGCACAAAATAATAGCAGAAGTATTTCCTCCCTTTAATATCACACAGCAAATCATCACTGGTGCAGCCATTTGACTTTTGAAGTCACAAAATTAGGTAAATGAAGATCTGTTTTTGGAGACCTGTGTGCAGTCAAGGTGTTTCAATTGATTGTAGTAAAATACACCTGTATCTGAAAGATCCAACTGTTGGTGAGTCAGTATCCTGACAAAAACTACACCATGAAGACTAAAGAACACTCCAAGCAACTCCGCAAAAAGGTTATTGGAAAGCACAAGTCAGGAGATGGAAACAGGAAAATTTCCAAATCATGGAATATCCCTTGGAGTACAGTTAAGTCAATCATCAACAAATGGAAAGAACATGGTACAGCTGTAAAACTGTCTCGAGCAGGCCGTCCTCAAATTACTCACTGAGTGAGTGAGCAAGAAGGGGACTAGAGAGCGACCCATCAAGAGACCAATGACAACTCTGGAGGAGTTACAAGCTTCAGTAACTGAGATGGGAGAGACTGCGCACACAAGGGGACTAGAAGGGGACTAGAGAGCGACCCATCAAGAGACCAATGACAACTCTGGAGGAGTTACAAGCTTCAGTAACTGAGGTGGGAGAGACTGCGCACACAAGGGGACTAGAAGGGGACTAGAGAGCGACCCATCAAGAGACCAATGACAACTCTGGAGGAGTTACAAGCTTCAGTAACTGAGATGGGAGAGACTGCGCACACAAGGGGACTAGAAGGGGACTAGAGAGCGACCCATCAAGAGACCAATGACAACTCTGGAGGAGTTACAAGCTTCAGTAACTGAGATGGGAGAGACTGCGCACACAACAACTCTTGCCCGGGTGTTTCACAAGTCACAGCTTTATGGGACAGTGGCAAAGAGAAAGCCACTGTTGAAAAAAACTCATTGAACACTGGCAGAAGGCATATGCCAGAATCCAAAGTCAGGTGGAAGAAGGTTCTCTGGTCTGATGAAACCAAAATTTTTTTTGGCCGAACACTGCACATCATCAAAATCACACCATCCCTACCGTGAAGCACGGTGATGGCTGCATCATGCTGTGGGGATGCTTCACTCCAGCAGGCCCTGGAAGGCTTGTGAATGTAGCGGGTAAAATGAATGCAGCAAAAGACAGGGAAATCCTGCAGGAAAACCTGACAGTGTGCAAACAAACTGTGACATGGGAGAAGATTTGTTTTCCAGCAAGAAGATGACCCCAAGCATAAAGCCAAAGCTGCACAGGAATGGCCTAAAAACAACAATGTTAATGTCCTGGAGTGGCCAAGTCAGAGTCCAGACCTCAATCCAATTGAGCAGCTGTGGCTGGACTTGAAAAGGGCTGTTCACTCACGATCACCATGCAACCTGACAGAGCTTGAGCAGTTTTGTAAAGAAGAATGGTGAAAAATTGCAGTCTCCAGAGGTGCAAACCTGATTGGTGACCTATCCACCCAGACTCAAGGCTGTAATTGCTGCCACAATTACATCTACTAAATACTAACTTGAAGGGGCTGAATACTTATACAATCAATTATTTTGTGTTTTATATTCGTCACCACAACAAAGCTTGGACAGAGCAGAAATTTCACACAGACAGAAGGGAAGGAATAACTGAATACTCATTGGCAGCCTGTTATGACGCACATCCAACAGCTGAATTGGTCTGTGAGAAGTTCGACATCACAGAGTGAGAGACTAAGAGACCCCGATCGACACAAGATCTAATACCTGAGGATCTCTCTCCTGCTGAGACAGGGGATGGTGATGGGGTGGGTTGTCCTGTAGATGATCCATCGGGCTGATCCATTGTGGAAGCCTCCAGGTCTGGAACAAAGTAACAGAGACATGGGAGAGTGGCAGAGATTAAACAGGGACAATCATTCATAAAGATGAGAGATTCTGCAGATGCTGAAAATCCAGAGCAACACACACAAAATGCTGGAAGAAATCGGCAGGTCAGGCTGCATCTCTGGAGGGGAATAAACAGTGAATGTTTTGGGCTGAGACCCTTCATCAGCACTGGAGAGGAAGGGGGAAGAAGCCAAAATAAAGAGATGGGGAGGAGTACAGCTGGCAGGTGATAGGTGAAGCCAGGTGAGTGGGAAGGTGTGTGGGTGAGGGAGGGGGTGATTTGATAAGCTGGGAGGTGATATGTGGAAGAGGTAAAGGGCTGAAGAGGATTAATCCAAAGAGAGAGGACAGTGGACCGGAGAATAAAGGAATGGATGAGGGGGATCAGAGGGAGATGATGGGCAGGTGAACAGAAGGGAAGGGCTAAGAGGGGAGCCAGGATAGGTATGGAAAAAGAGAGGAGAGAGAAAAAGAGAGGAGAACCTATCAAAAGTTAGAGAAATCAATGTTCATGCCATCAATTTGGACGATACCCAGACACAGTATGAGGTGTTGCCCCTCCAATCAAAGTCTGACCTCATCATGTCAGTGGCGGAGGCCTTGGACAGACACGTGGGAATGGGAATGGGGAGTTGAATTGAAATGGGCAGCCACTGGCACAACAATTTGAAAAGGAGGTCTCAGATCTGAAGAGATACCAAAACCATCCAGTCCCTGTTCAGCAACTCTCCCTCGTGAATGTCTGTGACCAGTCACTACTCTCAGTCAAAGCCCAGATGAATATTGAGGACGGAAGAAGGGAAACATGACCCCACCATGGATACCTGAGTTCACAGATCCTGCTGGGGTGCTGGTCAAACCTGAACCAGGGTCTCCCATCACTGATCCCTGGGGTTCCCGAGTTGTGTGTGACTGGGGTTCTGTTTCTGAGCTTGAAGACCATGCTGGGGTGGAGGATAAATCAGAACTAGGTTCTCCGGTTGTTGTTGCCTGGGGTTTCCGAGTTGTGTCCGACTGGGAATCTGCAATAAGAAGATATACAAAGGAAGAGTAAAGTAGTGAACAAGTTTTATGTTTGATCAGGAAGGAACTCAACGGCAGGAACAGGAGGCTCAAATCCAGGTCAAATCTGTCCTCTGAAATACACACACTCCCCTCTTCTTGTGACCATCCTCCTGTGTCACTCTCTATCACTCCACCCCTCTCTGTTCATTCCTCCCACCCCACTCTCTTCAACCCCCAACAGAGCCTCATCCCTCGTGACTCACTAAACCCAACCCAACAAACAGGAGAGGGGAACCACTGACTCCATCATTCACACCCCTACCCACAATGCACTGTATATCCAGTAGGTGAACTGGTCCATGGGAGGTTCAACCTCACAGAGTGACAGAGACTGAATGAACACAGATGGACCAGGGGAAATACCAAAACATCATCCCTCTCTGCCTCCGCAGACTCTCCCTCAAAAATCTCTGTCACTCCTGGAGTCTCCTGACACTAGCATTGGGATAAAACTCTAGGACTGACTGTGGGAATCAGCATTCTCTTCAATAATCCCCACGACTCATTCCCAAGGTAGACTATCCAGCTGTGGGCCTGTGAAAGTCCAGTGTCCCACTTGTCCACATCCACTGCTTCCCCTAAGCTGCTTATGGCCCCTGTCAGTACCATTCCTCTCCAGTCCCCTTTCTTCATCCTACATCCTAGACCTCTTCTTTCTCACCAACTACACTCTCCCTCCTCTCCACTTTTCAACTTCCCTCCACCCAGTCTTTCCCCTCAAAAACCTTCCTCCTCCTCCACTCTTTCCAATCCCCACCTATCTTTTAAAATCTTCCCCTGCTCTCTACAATCTTCCCCTGCTCTCTACATGAAGACAGGTCAGATCGGGGGGGGGGGGGGCGGGGTGGGGTTGTTTCTGATCGCCTAATTATAAGAAGGATATGGAAGCTTTAGAAATGCTGCAGAGTCGATTAACCAGGATGATGCCTGGATTTTGGAGCATGTCATATATGGAAAGATTGAGCGAACTAGAGATTTCCTCTTTGGATGGAAGGAGGATGAGAGGTAAGTAGATACAGATGTACATGGTGATAAAACTGAGTGAACAGCCAGAGACTTTTTTCCAGGGTGGAAGTGACGAATACCAGGAGGGATAGATCGAGTGAAGAGACAGAGACTGTTTCCCAGAGAGGAAGTGACTAATACCAGGGGGGTACCGATCGAGTGAAGAGACAGAGACTGTTTTCCCAGGGTGGAAGTGACTAATACCAGGGGGTACAGATCGAGTGTAGAGACAGAGACTGTTTTCCCAGGGTGGAAGTGACTAATACCAGGGGGGATAGATCGAATGAAGAGACAGAGACTGTTTTCCCAGGGTGGAAGTGACTAATACCAGGGGGGGATAGATCGAGTGAAGAGACAGAGACTGTTTCCCAGAGAGGAAGTGACTAATACCAGGGGGTACCGATCGAGTGAAGAGACAGAGACGGTTTTCCCAGGGTGGAAGTGACTAATACCAGGGGGGATAGATCGAATGAAGAGACAGAGACTGTTTTCCCAGGGTGGAAGTGACTAATACCAGGGGGTATAGATCGAGTGAAGAGACAGAGACTGTTTTCCCAGGGTGGAAGTGACTAATACCAGGGGGTACAGATCGAGTGAAGAGACAGAGACTGTTTTCCCAGGGTGGAAGTGACTAATACCAGGGGGGATAGTTCGAGTGAAGAGACAGAGACTGTTTTCCCAGGGTTGGAGTGACTAATATCAAGGGGGTACAGATCGAGTGAAGAGACAGAGACTGTTTTCCCACGGTGGAAGTGACGAATACCAGGGGGGATAGATCGAGTGAAGAGACAGAGACTGTTTTCCCAGGGTGGAAGTGACTAATACCAGGGAGTACAGATCGAGTGAAGAGACAGAGACTGTTTTCCCAGGGTGGAAGTGACTAATACCAGGGGTTATAGATTGAGTGAAGAGACAGAGACTGTTTTCCCAGGGTGGAAGTGACTAATACCAGGGGGTACAGATCGAGTGAAGAGACACAGACTGTTTTCCCAGGGTGGAAGTGACTAATACCAGGGGATACAGATCGAGTGAGGAGACAGAGACTGTTTTCCCAGGGTGGATGTGACTAATACCAGGGGGTACAGATCGAGTGAAGAGACAGAGACTGTTTTCCCAGGTTGGAAGTGACTAATACCAGTGGGGATAGTTCGAGTGAAGAGACAGAGACTGTTTTCCCAGGTTGGAAGTGACTAATACCAGGGGGTACAGATCGAGTGAAGAGACAGAAACTGTTTTCCCAGGGTGGAAGTGACTAATACCAGGGGATACAGATCGAGTGAGGAGAGAGAGACTGTTTTCCCAGGGTGTAAGTGACTAATACCAGGGGGGATAGATCGAATGAAGAGACAGAGACTGTTTTCCCAGGGTGTAAGTGACTAATACCAGGGGGGATAGATCGAGTGAAGAGACAGAGACTGTTTTCCCAGGGTGGGTGACTAATACCAGGGAGTACAGATCGAGTGAAGAGAGAGAGACTGTTTTTCCAGTGTGGAAGTGACTAATACCAGGGGGGATAGATCGAATGAAGAGACAGAGACTGTTTTCCCAGGGTGTAAGTGACTAATACCAGGGGGGATAGATCGAGTCAAGAGACAGAGACTGTTTTCCCAGGGTGGGTGACTAATACCAGGGAGTACAGATCGAGTGAAGAGAGAGAGACTGTTTTCCCAGGGTGGAAGTGACTAATACAAGGGGTTATAGATTGACTGAAGAGACAGAGACTGTTTTCCCAGGGTGGAAGTGACTAATACCAGGGGTTATAGATTGAGTGAAGAGACAGAGACTGTTTTCCCAGGGTGGAAGTGACTAATACCAGGGGGTACAGATCGAGTGAAGAGACAGAAACTGTTTTCCCAGGGTGGAAGTGACTAATACCAGGGGATACAGATCGAGTGAGGAGAGAGAGACTGTTTTCCCAGGGTCTAAGTGACTAATACCAGGGGGGATAGATCGAGTGAAGAGACAGAGACTGTTTTCCCAGGGTGGGTGACTAATACCAGGGAGTGCAGATCGAGTGAAGAGACAGAGACTGTTTTCCCAGGGTGGAAGTGACTAATACCGGGGGATATAATTTGAGTGAAGAGACAGAGACTGTTTTCCCAGTGTGGAAGTGACTAATACCAGGGGGTACAGTTCGAGTGAAGAGACAGAGACTGTTTTCCCAGGGTGGAAGTGACTAATACCAGGGGGGATAGATCGAGTGAAGAGACAGAGACTGTTTTCCCAGGGTGGAAGTGACTAATACCAGGGGGTACAGTTCGAGTGAAGAGACAGAGACTGTTTTCCCAGGGTGGAAGTGACTAATACCAGGGGTTATAGATTGAGTGAAGAGACAGAGACTGTTTTCCCAGGGTGGAAGTGACTAATACCAGGGAGTACAGATCGAGTGAAGAGACAGAGACTGTTTTCCCAGGGTGGAAGGGACTAATACCAGGGGGTGCAGATCGAGTGAAGAGACAGAGACTGTTTTCCCAGGGTGGAAGTGACTAATACCAGGGGGTATAGATCGAATGACGAGACAGAGACTGTTTTCCCAGGGTGGAAGTGACTAATACCGGGGGATATAATTTGAGTGAAGAGACAGAGACTGTTTTCCCAAGGTGGAAGTGACTAATACCAGGGGGTATAGATCGAGTGAAGAGACAGAGACTGTTTTCCCAGGGTGGAAGTGACTAATACCAGGGGGGATAGATCGAGTGAAGAGACAGAGACTGTTTTCCCAGTGTGGAAGTGACTAATACCAGTGGGTACAGATCGAGTGAAGAGACAGAGACTGTTTTCCCAGGGTGGAAGTGACTAATACCAGGGGGGTATAGATCGAGTGAAGAGACAGAGACTGTTTTCCCAGTGTGGAAGTGACTAATACCAGGGGGTACAGTTCGAGTGAAGAGACAGAGACTGTTTTCCCAGGGTGGAAGTGACTAATACCAGGGGGGATAGATCGAGTGAAGAGACAGAGACTGTTTTCCCAGGGTGGAAGTGACTAATACCAGGGGGTACAGTTCGAGTGAAGAGACAGAGACTGTTTTCCCAGGGTGGAAGTGACTAATACCAGGGGGGATAGATCGAGTGAAGAGACAGAGACTGTTTTCCCAGGGTGGAAGTGACTAATACCAGGGGGTACAGTTCGAGTGAAGAGACAGAGACTGTTTTCCCAGGGTGGAAGTGACTAATACCGGGGGATATAATTTGAGTGAAGAGACAGAGACTGTTTTCCCAGGGTGGAAGTGACTAATACCAGGGGGTACAGATCGAGTGAAGAGACAGAGACTGTTTTCCCAGGGTGGAAGTGACTAATACCAGGGGGTATAGATCGAGTGAAGAGACAGAGACTGTTTTCCCAGGGTGGAAGTGACTAATACCGGGGGATATAATTTGAGTGAAGAGACAGAGACTGATTTCCCAGGGTGGAAGTGACTAATGCCAGGGGGTACAGATCGAGTGAAGAGACAGAGACTGTTTTCCCAGGGTGGAAGTGACTAATACCAGGGGGTACAGATCGAGTGAAGAGACAGAGACTGTTTTCCCAGGGTGGAAGTGACTAATACCAGGGGGTACAGATCGAGTGAAGAGACAGAGACTGTTTTCCCAGGGTGGAAGTGACTAATACCAGGGGGTACAGATCGAGTGAAGAGACAGAGACTGTTTTCCAGGGTGGAAGTGACTAATACCAGGGGGTACAGATCGAGTGAAGAGACAGAGACTGTTTTCCCAGGGTGGAAGTGACTAATACCAGGGGGTACAGATCGAGTGAAGAGACAGAAACTGTTTTCCCAGGGTGGAAGTGACTAATACCAGGGGGTACAGATCGAGTGAAGTGACAGAGACTGTTTTGCCAGGGTGGAAGTGACTAATACCAGGGGGTACAGATCGAGTGAAGAGACAGAGACTGTTTTCCCAGGGTGGAAGTGACTAATACCAGGGGTTACAGATCGAGTGAAGAGACAGAGACTGTTTTCCTAGGGTAGA
Source organism: Hemitrygon akajei (assembly GCF_048418815.1). Lineage (NCBI taxonomy): Eukaryota > Metazoa > Chordata > Chondrichthyes > Myliobatiformes > Dasyatidae > Hemitrygon > Hemitrygon akajei. Next base: position 2,891,146 of record NW_027331974.1, on the reverse strand, counting down.
AGTGACTAATACCAGGGTGTACAGATCGAGTGAAGAGACAGAGACTGTTTTCCCAGGGTGGAAGTGACTAATACCAGGGGGTACAGATCGAGTGAAGAGACAGAGACTGTTTTCCCAGGGTGGAAGTGACTAATACCAGGGGGTACAGATCGAGTGAAGAGACAGAGACTGTTTTCCCAGGGTGGAAGTGACTAATACCAGGGGGTACAGATCGAGTGAAGAGACACAGACTGTTTTCCCAGGGTGTAAGTGACTAATACCAGGGGGTACAGATCGAGTGAAGAGACAGAGACTGTTTTCCCAGGGTGGAAGTGACTAATACCAGGGGGTACAGATCGAGTGAAGAGACAGAGACTGTTTTCCCAGGGTGGAAGTGACTAATACCAGGGGGTATAGATCGAGTGAAGAGACAGAGTCTGTTTTCCCAGGGTGGAAGTGACTAATACCAGGAGGTATATGTATAAGGTAATTGGAGGAATGTATATTGTGCAAGTCAGAGGCAAGTTTTTTTCCCCCAGAGTGGGGTATGGGATACACCCACCCAGGGATTGTGTTTGAATAGACACATGGAGAATGGAATACTGGAAAATATGTAGAAGGGTTTAGATTTATTTTCGTGTAGTTTAAAAGGTCAGTGCAGTGATGTGGGCCGAAGGCCCTGTACTGTTCTATGTTTTGTGTTCTGTGTCACAGGTCTGACTCGGCAGATTCTTTTCGAAACAGGGATGTTGGGATTATTAGGGAAGTGATCACTGACCTTGGGCAGTTCAATAAACTGGAAAACACAGTTCAGTCTGCGTGTTGGTGACTCGGACCGCCCTAGAGTTTCCCCCAACAGCCTCCCCCCATGCCCCAGCGTCACTGGGGAACGGTGACCTACCTGTACAGTACACAGCGTTACTCCAGGGTGTTGCCCACAGCCGATACACAAAGTAACCAGAGCAGTTTTTCACCCTGATCTCTCGGCTCCCGGAACAGGTGTCATCACCCACAGTGAAGCAGACAGTCCTGGTCACCTCCCCCTCTCCCACGTTGGGATGGGGACCTGGAATGAGATTTATAAACACTGTAAAATGTACCTGGTCCCACAGTACAGCCGGGAATGTGAATCAGGACCCACTGTAAATCAGTGGTTCACAACCCACAGTCCGGTCCTGCCTCAGTCAGCACTGAGCTGCTTCCTTCTCCCTCTCCACCCCACCCTCCCCGCAGCAGCACCTTAATGTTCTGAATAAGCCCCCCCCCCCCCATGAGGGACCTTGTCAAACATCTAAGGGTTCTCACTGCAAGCCTGTCGAATATTGAAAGGCCTGGATAGAGTGGACATGGAGAGGATGTTGCCTATAGTGGGGGAGTCTGGGACCAGAGGGCACAGCCTCAGAACACAAAAACTTCCCTCTAGATCAGAGATGAGAAATAATTACTTTAGCTAGAGGGTGGCTAACTTGGGTTATAATAGTATCAAAGTTTATGGGGAGAGGGCATGAGAATGGGGTTGACCGGGATAATAAATCAGCTATGACAGTCTGGTGGAGTAGACTCGATGGGCTGAATGGTCTAATTCTGCTAAAATCTAGTCTAAAATCCATGAAGGAAACATCCACAGCGCGACCTTCATCAATCACCTCTGTCAACTCCTCAACAAACTCAAGCGAGTCCATAAATCATGACTTGCCCTGCAGAAAGAGGTGCTGACTGTCCCTCATTCACACATGGTCTTCCCAATGCTCATCAGTCCCATCCATAAGAATCCTCTCCACTGCCTTCCCTACCACTGACGTGAGACTTACTGGTCAGAGAGTCACAGAAAGCTACAGCACAGAAACAGGCCCTTCAGCCCATCCAGTCCATGCTGAACCATTTAAACTGCCTTGTCCCATCAACCTGCACCCGGACCACAGCTGTCCATCTCTCCCATCCATGTACCAACCAAACTTCTCTTAAACATTGAAATCGAAATGGCATCCACCACTTGCTCAGGCAGCTCGTTCCACTCTGTAGTTTCCAGTATTATTCCTGTTTCCTGACATTTTCTCCACATTTGTACCCACACGGTACGTCTTTGGACTGTGGGCGGAAACTGGAGAACCCGGGGAAAAACCATGGATTCCATGGGGAGGACGGACAGAGACTCCTTACAGATGACACTGGAATTGAACTCTGAACTCTGACACCCCGAGCTGTAATATTGACGCACTAACCACTACGTTACCATGGCAACCATTAATTTATCCCACTAATTGGTGAACGATTATGTCTGCAGACTCCCCCAACTCCCTGGAGATTGCCCCACCACTGAAATGAGTCTGGGGTCATTGAAACTCCTCCGGGTCATATCCAGAATGGGGTCAGTGGGCAGATCAGTTCTGTAACCCAACTCCAGGAAGTTGTCACTCCTCCACCGGACTCCATGACGATACAGGACCGTAGAGCGGTCTGAGCGACTGTGGGGAGACCTCTCAGGGAGATGGGGTTCTGTGTCCATGCTAGGGCCCTCTGAAGAGATTCGGGTCAATAGTGTGACACTCACCAAAAATAACCGAGCCCCACTGATGTAAACTCTGACTCTACCGTTTAACCAGCCTGGGTACTTCCCAGAGCAGCGATCCTGTGGAACGACCGTCTCCAGAATCTTCCATCCTCCAGAACTGAAACAACAATCAAAGAGTCAGTCCCTGATCTGAGGGAGTTTATTCACTCAGAGAGACATGGGAAATTACACTCACCCTGTCCGTACCCTGTCTCTGGTCAATAACACCCCCAATCCTGGGAATTCCCTCTCTGTTGTACCTCCCCCTTGTCTCTACCCCGAGAATGTGGGATCTCCCCTCTCCCTGTATTTGCTCCCCATCTCAGTGTAGTCACTGATGATCCCAGTCTCCCTGCATTTCCCATTCACACAGCCCTTGTTCCCCTGCTTACATTCCCCTTCTGTGTCTAATTTCACCGTGATTATCTCCTCACTTTACCTGTTAAATCTGTACCATCCCACTTCAAGATTTCCATCACCCATCCATTGTCCACCGGTACACTCAGTGTGGGAACAATTCGTGCTCCTCCAGGGCTGATCCAGGATGGTGTGGGTTACACACGGATCACCGAGTGCGGAGTCTGTGACTGAGGGACAGAACGATGTTCAGTGTTAATGTACAGCTCACGTTCCCCATCCTCTTTCTCTGCCAACCACAACCTCCATCTGCACTTCCACCCTCAGCAACCCCTGCTCAACAATATATATATATATTTTTTATTCATCAAAAGGGTGAGAGTTTCAGAGGCTGATCCAATGATTAACTGTCCCACCAGACATGCCCTTGAGAAGGTGGTGGTGGTGATGTATGACTTAGTAAACTGCTGCAGTCCTTGATGTGTGGGGACACCCACAATGATGATCCGGATTTCCAGGGTTTTGACCCAGTGACACTGAAGGAGCAGCAATGTATTTCCAAGGCACGGTAGTGTGTGGTTCAAATTTCCAGAAAGTTCCCCTCTGCCCAATTGTGGCTCCTTCCAGACCCCTCTCTTCATCCCACACACCAGATCTTTCTTCAACCCCCATTTCCCGTCTGCCTCTGCTGCCCATCTTGTTGTCACCTTCTCTCCCCTTTCCCACCTCCCTCCACCCCAGTCTTTCTCTTCCTATCCCTCCATTCCCCTTCACTCTTCTCTATTCCCTTCCACCCTCCACCTTTATAACCTTCCCGTGCTCCCCTTGTGTGCCAGGGCAGATCAGGATTTGGTGGTTCTGGTCACATCAGTGAAGGAAGGATGTGGAAGTTTCAGAGAGTGTGCAGAGGAGATTTATCAGGATGCTGCCTGGATTGATATCTTATGAAACTCGACTGAGTGAGCTCGGGCTTTTCTCTTTGGAGTGACGGAGGATGAGAGGTGACTTAATAGAGGTGGACAAGATGGTAAGAGGCATAGATCGGGTGAACAACCAGATACTTTTTCCCAGGAAGTGGCTAATACCCAGGGGACAGCAAGGTAGCAGAGTGGTTAACACAACTCTTTACACTACCAGTGACGCGGGTTCAATTCCCACCACTGCCTGTGAGGAGTTTATTCGTTCTCCCCGTGACCACGTGGGTTTCCTCCGGGTGATCCGGTTTCCTCCTACATTCCAAAGGAGTACCAGTTGGCAGTTTAATTGGGCATTGTAAAATGTCTTGTGATAAGGTGAGGGGATAGATAGGGGGATTGCTGGAAGCTGGAATGGCCACAGGAGAGCCCTGCACTGACTTCCTAATCCCCTCATCTCTCCTGATGGTCACCCATCTACTGTCCGGGTATGACCACCTCTTCAAATATCTCATTTGTAATATCTTCAGTTTCCCGGATGATCCTAATTACATCCAACTCCAGACCCGGTCAGTCAGGCACTGAAGTTGGGTGCACTTCCCACAGATGTAGTCATCAGGGAAACAGTCAGGTAAGCTGAATTCCCACATCTGACAGGAGGAGCATTCCTTCCTAAATACTCTGTACTGAAAAAAAGGCTTCCCTCTTCTTATCTGTGCCTCTGGCTGTTTAGACAAAGCCTTCCCACTCTTTCACTGGCACACTCTGACACATGGGACATTGAACTCTACAGCACAGTACAGGTCCTTCAGCCCACTGTGTTGTGTCAATATTTTAACCTACTCAGCTCCAGAAATATAGAAAACCTACAGCACAATACAGGCCCTTTGGACCATAAAGCTGGGCCAAACATGTTCTTACCTTAGAGTTTACCTCGGATTACCTATAGTCCTCTATTTTCCTAAGCTCCACGTACGTATCTAAAAGCCTTTTAAAAGACCCTATCGTAACCGCCTCCACCACCGTTGCCGGCAGCCCATTCCACGCACTCACCACTCTCTGCATAAAAAAACTTACCCCTGTTATCTCCTCTGTACCTTCTTCCCAGCACCTTAAAACTGTGCCCTCTCCTGCTAGCCATTCCAGCGCTGGGAAAAGGCTTCTGACTATCACATGAACAATGCCTCTCATTATCTGACACACCTCTATTAGGTCACCTCTCATCCTCCGTCACTCCAAGCAGACAAGGCCGAGTTCACTCAACCTATTCTTATAAGGCATGCTCCCCAATCCAGACAACATCCTTGTAAATCTCCTCTGCACTCTTTCTATGGTTTCCACATCCTTCCTGTAGTGAGGCAACTAGAACTGAGCACAGTACTCCAAGTGGAGTCTGACCAGGGTCCTATATCTCTCCAACATTACCTCTCGGTTCTTAAACTCAATCCCACGATTGATGAAGGCCAATATTCCGTATGCCTTCTTAACCACAGAGTCAACCCGCACAGCAGCTTTGAGAGTCCTATGCACTCGAACCATAAGCTCCCTCTGATCCTCCACACCACTGTACTGGAGAGTTTAACATCGGTAGCTGAGCGAAGGGCGCTGAGTAGGCTACGGTCAATTATGGATAACTCTGAACATCCTCTACATAACACCATCTAGAGACAGAGAAGCAGTTTCAGCGACAGGTTACTATCGATGCAATGCTCCTCAGACAGGATGAAGAGGTCAATACTCCCCAATGCCATTAGGCTTTACAATTCTACCGCCAGGACTTAAGAACTTTTTAAAAGCTATTATTAATGCCTTTTGAGATAGTGATTTAGATGCATATCATATTTTTTACTGAGTTAAGTATTGTATGTAATTAGTTTTGCTACAACAAGTGTATGGGACATTGGAAAAAAAGTTGAATTTCCCCATGGGGATGAATAAAGTATCTATCTATCTATCTATCTATCTATCTATCTAAGAGTCTCCCTTGCAGCTCAGACTCTCCCTTTCGGCGTCTCTGTCTCCCCTGCCCTCAGCATAACACCGTCAGCCTCTCCCTGTACCCCCATCTCCTCGGGCTCTCACTGTCTCCGCATTCCCTCGGTCTCTCCCCTACCTCCCCCTCCTCTCAGCAACTGGCTACCCCACCAATTGACCCCTCTCCGCTTAGTATGTCACTTCCCTCCTCCCCTCACTGTCACCACTGCACCCTCCATTTCCTGTCAGCCTCACCCTCCCTCACTCAGCTGCCGGGAGAGAGTCTACCCATCCCCTGACTCTCTCCCGGCAGCTGACACAGCATTGTGGGCCAAAGTGCCTGTGCTGTGCTGTACTGTTCTGTGTTCTATGATCTCTGTCACAGGTCAGACTGGGCAGTTTCATTCTGACCCTGTTGTGAAGGGGGATACGGGAAAGGTGATCACAGACCACGGACAGGGCAGCCGACTGGAAAACTCAGCCCGTGGTGTGTGTTGGTGACTCAGGATGCCCCAGAATTTCCCCACAACTGAATCAATGATGCTGCCTGAATCAATATTGTGATGATCGATTCAGTAAGCTTGGGCTTTTCTCTTTAGAATGAAGGAGGATGAGGTGACTGATGGAGGCATGGTAAGAGGTAAGAGGTAAGAGGCATACATAAATGGTAAGAGGCATAGATCGAGAGGATAGCCAGAGACTTTTTCCCAGGGTGAATGTGGCTAATACCACGGGACAGCAAGGTAGCACAGTGGATAGCACAACACTTTACAGTATCAGCAACCCGGGTTCAATTCCCACCACTGCCTGTAAGGAATTTGTAGAAACATAGAAAATAGGTGCAGGAGGAGGCCATTCGGCCCTTCAAGCCTGCACTGCCATTCAGTATGATCATGGCTGATCATCCAACTCAGAACCCTGTACCTGCCTTCTCTCCATACCCCCGATCCCTTTAGCCACAAGGGCCATATGTAACTCCCTCTTAAGTATAGCCAATGAACTGGCCTCAACTGTTTCCTGTGGCAGAGAATTCCACAGATTTACAACTCTCTGTGTGAAGACGTTTTTCCTCATCTTGGTCCTAAAAGGCTTCCACTTTATCCTTAAACTGTGACCCCTCATTCTGGACTTCCCCAACATTGGGAATAATCTTCCTGCATCTAGCCTGTCCAATCCCTTTAAAATTTTATAGGTTTCAATAAGATCCCCCCTCAATCTTCTAAATTCCAGTGAGTATAAGCCTAGTCGATCCAGTCTTTCTTCATATGAAAGTCCTGCCATCCCAGGAATCAATCTGGTGAACCTTCTTTGTGCTCCCTCTATGGCAATAATGTCTTTCATCAGATTAGGGAACCAAAACTGCACACAATACTCCAGGTGTGGTCTCAGCAAGGCCTTGTACAACTGCAGTAGAACCTCCCTGCTCCTGTACTCGAATCCTCTTGCTATGAATGCCAACATACCATTCGCCTTTTTCACCTCCTGCTGTACCTGCATGCCCACTTTCAATGACTAGTGCACAATGACACCCAGGTCTCGTTCCACCACCCCATTTCCTCATCGGCCACCATTCAGATAATAATCTGTTTTCCTGTTCTTGCCACCAAAGTAGATAACTTCACATTTATCCACATTAAATTGCATCTGCCATGAATTTGCCCACTCATCTAACCTATCCAAGTCACCCTGCATCCTCTTAGCATCCTCCTCACAGCTAACACCGCCACCCAGCTTCGTGTCATCCACAAACTTGGAGATGCTGCATTTAATTCCCTCGTCTAAATCATTAATATATATTGTAAACAACTGGGGTCCCAGCACTGAGCCTTGCGGTACCCCACTAGTCACTGCCTGCCATTCTGAAAAGGTCCCATTTATTCCCACTCTTTGCTTCCTGTCTGCCAACCAATTCTCTATCCACATCAATACCATACCCCCAATACTGTGTGCTTTAATTTTGCACACAAATCTCCTGTGTGGGACCTTGTCAAAAGCCTTTTGAAAATACAAATATATCACATCCACTGGTTCTCTCCTATCCACTCTACTAGTTACATCCTCAAGAAATTCTATAAGATTCGTCAGACATGATTTTCCTTTCACAAATCCATGCTGACTTTGTCCGATGATTTCACCGCTTTTCAAATGTGCCGTTATCACATCTTTGATAACTGACTCTAGCATTTTTCCCCAACACTGATGTCAGGCTAACCGGTCTATAATTCCCCAGTTTCTCTCACCCTACTTTTTTAAAAAGTGGGGTTACATTAGCCACCCTCCAATCCTCAGGAACTAATCCAGAATCTAAGGAGTTTTGAAATATTATCACTAATACATCCACTATTCCTTGGGCTTCTTCCTTAAGCACTCTGGGATGCAGACCATCTGGCCCTAGGGATTTATCTGCCTTTAATCCCTTCAACTTACCTAACACCACTTACCTACTAAAATGTATTTCCCTCAGTTCCTCCACCTCACTAGACCCTCAGTCCCCTACTATTTCCGGAAGATTATTTATGTCCTCCTTAGTGAAGACAGAACCAAAGCAGTTATTCAATTGGTCTGCCATGTCCTTGTTCCCCATGATCAATTCACCTGTTTCTGACTGTAAGGGACCTACATTTGTCATAACAAATCTTTTTCTTTTCACATATCTATAAAAGCTTTTACAGTCAGCTTTTATGTTCCCTGCCAGCTTTCTCTCATAATCTTTTTTCTCTTTCCTATTTAAGCCCTTTGTCCTCCTCTGCTGGACTCTGAATTTCTCCCAGTCTTCAGGTGTGCTTCTTTTTCTGGCTAATTTGTATGTTTCTTCTTTGGATTTGATACTATCCCTAATTTCCCTTGTCAGCCACAGGTGCATTGCTTTCCCTGGTTTATTCTTTTGCCAAACTGGGATGAACAATTGTTGTAGTTCATCCATGCGATCTTTAAATGCTTGCCATTGCATATCCACCGTCAACCCTTTAAGTATCATTTGCCAGTCTATCTTAGCTAATTCACATCTCATACCTTCAAAGTTACCCTTCTTTAAGTTCAGAACCTTTGTTTCTGAATTAACTATGCCACTCTCCTTCTTAATGAAGAATTCCACCATATTATGGTCACTCTTACCCAAGGGGCCTCGCACGACAAGATTGCTAACTAACCCTTCCTCATTGCTCAATACCCAATCTAGAATGGCCTGCTGTCTAGCTGGTTCCTCGACATGTTGGTTCAGAAAACCATCCCGTATACATTCCAGGAAATCCTCTTCCTCAGCACCCTTACCAATTTGGTTCACCCAATCTATATGTAGATTGAAGTCACCCATTATAACTGCTGTTCCTTTATTGCACGCATTTCTAATTTCCTGTTTAATGCCATCCCCAACCTCACTACTACTGTTAGGTGGCCAGTACACAACTCCCACCAGCGTTTTCTGCCCCTTAGTGTTATGCAGCTCTACCCATATCGATTCCACATCCTTCAGGCTAATGTCCTTCCTTTCTATTGTGTTAATCTCCTCTCTAACCAGCAACGCTACCCCACCTCCTTTTCTTTCCTGTCTATCCCTCCTGAATATTGAATATCCCTGGATGTTGAGCTCCCATCCTTGGTCACCCTGGAGCCATGTCTCTGTGATCCCAACTATATCATATTCATTAATAATTATCTGCACATTCAATTCATCCACCTTGTTACAAATGCTCCTTGCATTGATACACAAAGCCTTTAGGTTTGTTTTACAACACTCTTAATCCTTATACAATTATGTTGAAAAGTGGCCCTTTTGATTTTTGCCCTGGATTTGCCTGCCTGCCACTTTTACTTTTCACCTTACTACTTTTTGCTTCTACCCTCATTTTACACCCCTCTGATGCTCTGCACTTGTTCCCATCCCCCTGCCACATTAGTTTAAATCCTCCTGAACAGCAGTAGCAAACGCTCCCCCGAAGACATTGGTTCCAGTCCAGCCCAGGTGCAGACCATCCTGTTTATACCAGTCCCACCTCCCCCAGAACTGGTTCCAATGCCCCAGAAATTTGAATCCCTCCCCCTTGCACCATTTTTCAATCCATGTATTCATCTGAAATATCCTCCTATTTCTACTCTGACTAGCACATGGCAGTGGTAGTAATCCAGAGATTAATACCGTTGTGGTCCTAATTTTTAGTTTATCTCCTAACTCCCTAAATTCACCTTGTAGGACCTCATCCCATTTTTTACCTATATCGTTGGTACCTATGTGCACCACGACCACTGTCTGTTCACCCTCCCACTCCAGAATGTCCTGCAGCCGCTCAGAGACATCCTTGACTCTTGCACCAGGGAGGCAACATACCCACTGCAGTCTCGTTTGTGGCCGCAGAAACGCCTATCAATTCCCCTTACAATTGAATCCCCTATCACTATAGCTCTCCCACTCCTTTTCCTTCCCTCCTGTGCTGCAGAGCCACACATGGTGCCATGAACTCAGCTGCTGCTGCCTTCCCTTGATGAGACATCTTACCCAACAGTATCCAATACAGTATATCTATTTAGGAGGGAGATCACCTCAGGGGACTCCTGCACTACCTGCCTACTGCTACGCTGTCTAGTGGCCACCCATTCCCTTTCTGCCTGTGTATACGTTCTCCCCGTGACCACGTGGGCTACCTCCGGGTGCTCCGGTTTCCTCCCACATTCCAAAGGAGTACCAGTTGGCAGTTTAATTGGGCATTGTAAATTGTCTCGTGAGGGGATACGTAGGGGGATTGCCAAAATGACCTGTTTTGCACAGTATCTTGATATATAGATAGATACGAGTGGTTAATACCAGGGGACATAATTTTAATGTGATTAGAGAAAAGTACAGAGCAGATGTCAGAGGCAAGTTCTTTACACATGAAATGCCCTGCCAGGGGTGGTGGTGGAGTCAGGTATATTAGGGGCATTTAAGAAACACTAAGGTAGGAATTGAAGTTATCCACATGGTTCAGGAGCCTGATGGTTTGAAGGGTAGTGTGGGACCTAAGGCTCCTGTACCTCCTTCCCGATGGCAGCAGTGAGAAGACAGCATGGACTGGATGGTGGGGTCCTTGATGATGGATGCTGCTTGTAGATGTGTTTAATGGTGGGGAAGGCTTTTCCTGTGATGGACTGGGCTTATCCACTACTGTTCTGATCTTGGGCATTGGTGTTTCCAGACCAGGCTGTGATGCAACCAGTCAGAAATAGTCTCCACCACACATCTATAGAAGTTGGTCAAAGCTTTAGGTGACAGACTGAATCTGTGCAAACTTCTCAGAAAGTAGAGGAGCTGCCATGCCTTCTTTGTAATGACACTTACATACTGGTCCCAGGACAGATCCTCTTATCGTACAAGATGTCTGTTCAAGAGTCTGATGACAGTGGGGGTAGAAGCTGTCCTTGAGCCTGGTGGTACTTGCTTTCAGACTTTTGTATCTACTGCCCGATGGGAGAGGAGATGAGAGAATGTCTGGGGTGGGGTATTTGATTACGCTGGCTGCTTTACTGAGGCAGCAAGAAGGGTAAACAGAGTCAGTCTGTACTTCTCCTTTCCACAGTAATTATAATACTCTAATAAAGTGTTTTAATGATCTAATAATAATCAGTTTATAATAATAAATTATAACTGAAGACACAGCAGATTTCTATAGATGTACAGTGGAGAGCATTGTAACTGATTGCATCATCGTCTGATATGGAGATGCCAAAGCACAAGATTGAAAAAAGCTGCTGAGGGTTTTAAAATCAACCAGATCCATCATGGTCACTGGCCTCCCCACCATCGAGGACATCTTCAAAAAGAGATGCTTCAAAGTTTAAAGTTGGAAGTAAATTTATCATCAAAGTACTTGTATATTACTGTAACAAACATGAGATGCTGGAAATCCAAAGCAACACACACAAAATGCCGGAGGAACTCAGCAGGTCAGGCAGCATCTGTGGAAAAGTGTGAACAGCCAATGACTTGGGCCAAGAATCTTCTTCAGGACTGAGAGGGAAGGGAGGAGATGCCTGAACTAAATGGTGGGGGGAGGGGAGAGAGGCTAACTGGAAGGTGACAGGTGAAGCCTGGTGGGTGGGAAAGGGCAAGGGCTGGAGAAGTAGGAATCTGATAGGAGACCAGAATGGACAATAGGAGAAAGGGAGGGAAGAGGGGAGCTAGGGGGAACTAATAGGCAGGTAAGAAGAAGTAAAAGGTCAGAGTGGGGAATAGAGGAAGTGGGGCGAGAATTTTGTTCAGTGGATGGAGAAATCGATATTCAGAGCACTAAGTTGGAGGGTACCCAGACGGAATATAAGGTGTTGTCCCTCTTGTTGGCCAAATTGTTGACTGTTCACTCTTTTCAATAGATGTTGTTGACCTGCTGAGTTCCTCCAGCATTGTGTGTGTTTTACTATAACTACTATAGCAGAGCTAAGTAGTTATGGTGCCCAACAGCGACTCCTTTGCTTGCATCTTTAAAAGCAGCTCTATTTCCAATTTTAATACCTCTATTTTTCCCTTTCAGGGCTGTTTTGAAGACCCTGACCTGGAGTTACACGCTGACTATGGTTCTTTGTGGGAATGGGACCCGCTCTCGGGGTTCCACAATCGGCTGCTATTCGGCATGCAAAGTCTCGGCCTAGTATTTAGGGATGGTTTCAGAAGTCTGGGATCTCGATAACTGGAGACAGGTGAATTAAGGGTCCATGTCATCACAGGAGATCCATGTGTCATTGGGCAAGTCAGAACATTTATTGTTTGCCTGGGGACCTGGGATCCTTGCGAGCTCTAGACACGGAACGTAACGGACTTTTAACATCGTAATACAGCAAGTCATTTGTTGTGTCTCCCTGCTTGCTGAAAAATGGAATGGAGTCTCCTCTTTCTCCCTTACTAGGGGTGAGAGAACCTGCGGCATGTTGAATTATCCAGTGAACAATGGAGCCTTTGGGGTAACTGCAAGTCTGTGACTTTGCTACGCTTTGCTCACGCTTGAGTGCTAGAAACGGGTGCACTTTATTTTCGCCGGAGGGGGTTTGTTGTTCACTACCGCTTACACGTGGAAGGGGGGAACTGGGTGGGGGGGGGCAACTTGGGATTCTAACATTTAACAGTCGTTCATTATTTGGAACATCTGTTTTCATATATGGTTGAGAAAAGAAAGGATTCCAGGGTGTATAATATATACATTTCTCTGATATTAAATGAAACTTTGAACTATATGTTACTACATAATACCCTGAGATTCAGTTTCTTCCCGGCATTCACAGTGGAACAAAGAAATACAATAGAATCAATGATAAACTACACACAAACAAATACTGACAAGCAACAAATGTGCAATAGAAATCAACAAAGACAGTATCCATCAGGACCCACACCACCCACGACATGCCCTCTTCCTATTACCACCATCAGAGAGGAGGGACAGGAGCCTGAAGGCACACACTCAACATTTCAGGAACAATTTCTTCCACTCCGCCATCAGATTTCTGAACAGACAGTGAACCCATGAACATTACCTCACTATTTTTTCTCTCTTTTTACACTACATATTTATTTTCTATATATTTGTTATTGTAGCTTGTGTATTGCACTGTACTGCTGCTGCAAAACAACAAAATTCATGACATTTGTCAGTGATAATAAACCTGATTCTGATTCTGTGTTCTAGTACATGGAACATAGAACAGTACAGCACAGGAACAGGCCCTTCGGCCCACAATGTTGTGCTGAACCAGATAAAAAACAAATCAGAAACACCCAAACACTAATCCCTTGAGATGTTCCCACAACCAATGATCTCACTTTAAGGACTTTATCTTGTTATTTCATGTTCTCATTATATATTGCTATTTTGAAAGTCTCAGACTCCCCCCCCCCCCCACTCTCTATCTCTCTCTACCTCCCTCTCCCCTTGGTCTCTCACTCCCTCTCCCTTCAATCTCTCCCAACCTCTCCAAACCCTCAGTCTCTCTCTACTTCTCTCCCCACACAGTCACTGCCTAACTGCCCCGCCCCTCGGCCTCTCCCCAACTCGCCATCCCCTCAGCCTCTCCCTGTCTCCCCCTCCCCTCAGCCTCTCCCTGTCTCCCCCTCCCTTCTGCCTCACTCCCCCTCTGCCGCACCTCAGCCCCTCCCTGTTGGCCTCTCACTGTCTCCCCCTCGGTCTCTCCCTGCCTCCCTTTCTGCTTGGTACGTCACACCCCCTCTCCCCTCACTCTCACCACTGCTCCCTCCATTTCCTGTCAGCCTCACCCTCTCTCACTCCAGGGGATGGGTAGACTCTCTCCCGGCAGCTGACACAGCATTGTGGGCCGAAGGGCCTGTGCTGTGCTGTACTGTTCTGTGTTCTATGATCTCTGTCACAGGTCAGACTGGGCAGTTTCATTCTGACCCAGGTGTGAAGGGGGATACGGGAAAGGTGATCACAGACCACGGACAGGGCAGCCGACTGGAAAACTCAGCCCGTGGTGTGTGTTGGTGACTCAGGACGTCCCAGGATTTCCCCACAACTACCACACTGCTGTGTCACTGGGGAACGGTGACCTACCTGTACAGTAAACAGCGTTACTCCCGGTCGGCTTCAGCCAATACACAAAGTAACCGGAGCAGTTCTTCACCTTGCTCTCTTGAGAGGAATAGGCACGGTCACCCACAGTGAAGCAGATGGTCCTGATCACCTCCCCCTCTCCCACATTGGGATGGGGACCTGGAATGAGATTTATTTCATTTTCATTTTTAGAATCTTTTTGTTGGTACATAATCTTCTACAGCCATAAAATGATACAAAACTTCAACAGATTAATATGTATACAATTAATAAAGATGAAGAAAAAAAAGCTGACCATAATATATAAAAATGGAAAAAATAGGAAAAAGGGAATAAAAGAACCCCGTCTAACTAGGAGAAAAAAACCCACTGACTACAAAAAAAAGGGGAATAAAACCCATTAGGAATCAACCCCCTCAATTAAACCATAATCAATTAAAAGGGAATTAATAAGTGATGCAGAACGATTAGGGAGTTGATATTTGGATGATGACTTACCCATGAAAGGATTTAGACAAGTATTAAAATCAACACCCATTAATAACATATATTCATTTAAATCAGGTAATAGAGAAAAACAGCTTTAAAAAATGAGGGATCATCAACATTTGGTCCCTAAATATGAACCAAAACCATTTTCCTATTACAAATTATTCCTTTAATGATCAAAAATCTACCATTAATATCAGCTATAATATCCTCCTGATTAAAAGGAATATTGGAATCGATATAAATAGAGACACCTCTAGTTTTACTCTGGGAGTTTGCATGAAACTGAGGACCCTTCCAAAATTAAAAAAAATCGATTTTTATCACATAAACTGATATGTGTCTCTTGAGCAAAGATTATATCAGGCTGGAATCGGTTAATAACTTTAAATGTTTTCTCACGCTTAGTGGGATGTTTCCAACCGTAAACATTCCAAGTTAAAACATTTAACTGTTTAGATATCATCATGGAACTTTGTATCTAAAAAGAGTAGTTAGACACATGTCAGGATAGAGTAGTCGAAAATGGAGGAGATGAACAACAATAAAAATAATTGGCGTATGCTCTGGGATTCCATAATGGGGATTAAAAAAAAAATCCCACGCAAACTAAAAAACCCGGAAACAAGTCGATATCAATCGACACAAGCCCCAAGAAAAGCATAGATGCAGATACAAACTCCTCCTACCTGAGTAAAAACATTAAGAAAATCTGTCTCCCTCTACTGAACATAAAACTCATTACAGTCGACATATATCTCAATATAATTAACTTGGAAGGAAAGTGTTTTTCTTGTAAAACGAAACAACCTTCAATTTGAAAGTAACCTTCATAATATTAGATAAGGGAAGAAAAACACATCCAAAACAATTCTTGAAATATTTGCACAAAAGAAAAACAATCGCCACCTTTAAATTGTCCGGTCTATCTTTAAAACATAAGGAAATCCAAATAATAACTTAAAAGATTTTTACAAAAGCATATGAAAAAAAAAACAATTATTTCATTTAAATGCTGCAGAAAAAAAATTCTAAATGGTTCAAACTTATGTACAGTCTATCAACAGTTCTCCCGCTATGTCTTCTGAGGTTGAAGCCATCCAAACCAGCCCTTTTCAGAGATAAAAATGCATTTTAAGGTAAAGACTTCTGTAACCATCATATCTTCCAATCTCATCACTCTACATCTCAAGACAATCAAGCCATTATAAATCATTCAAGATTCAGGCTTCAGACTCGTTATCAGATGCATCAGGTAGAGTTAATAAAATTCAATGCTTCGGCTGGATCATCAAAAATATAGCACCAGACTTTTTGACAACCTTAATTTCGCTGGGTACTGAAGCAGTGGAAAGAACTTTTTTTGATATGCTAATTTCATAACCGTTGCAAATCCAGCACACTTCTTAACAATTTCGCGTGGAAAATCTTCAAAAAGCGAATAACTAAATCCTGATACTGAAATAGTCTATTTTTTCTCGCAAGCTTAATAATATGGTCTTTGTCTCTGAAATGGAGAAAACGCACAACAATGTGTCTGTTTTACCTTGATCCACAAATTTTCAAGTGCCGATTCTGTGAGCCATTTCGATATCTGAAGGCTGCAAACAAACTTCTGGAAACAAAGACTGAAATATTTTTGCCAAATAATCTAGTGTGTTGGCCGATTCTGATTTCTATTTTAATCCAACAATTTGAACATTATTCCGACATGATTGAGCTTCGAGATCGACGATCCGTTGTTGGGCTTTTACCAAACTCTCTCACCTAGAGGGGGTCAGTTGTGCTGTGAGGATTACATTCCTTGACTTCTCTAGTGCCTTTAACACCATCCAGCCCAAGATCTTAAGGCACAAACTAACGGAGATGGGAGTAGACTCTCACATGGTGGATTGGATAGTGGACTACTTGACAGATAGACCTCAGTATGTGCGGTTGGGAGACTGTAGGTCTGACACGGTGGTCAGCAGCACAGGAGCGCCGCAGGGAACCGTACTCTCTCCGGTCCTGTTCACCCTGTACACATCAGACTTCCAATATAACTCAGGAGTCCTGCCATGTGCAGAAGTTCACTGATGACACGGCCATAGTGGGGTGTGTCAGGAATGGA
Organism: Hemitrygon akajei; assembly: GCF_048418815.1. NCBI lineage: Eukaryota > Metazoa > Chordata > Chondrichthyes > Myliobatiformes > Dasyatidae > Hemitrygon > Hemitrygon akajei. The sequence continues at coordinate 2,874,244 of NW_027331974.1, read as the reverse complement.
CAGGAGGAGAAGTATAGGAAACTGATACAGGACTTTGTGATATGGTGCAACTCAAACTACCTGCGTCTCAATATCACCAAGACCAAAGAGATGGTGGCGGACTTTAGGAGATCTAGGCCTCATATGGAGCCAGTGATCATTAATGGAGAATGTGTGGAGCAGGTTAAGACCTACAAGTATCTGGGAGCACAGTTAGACGAGAAGCTAGACTGGACTGCCAACACAGATGCCTTGTGCAGGAAGGCACAGAGTCGACTGTACTTCCTAAGAAGGTTGGCGTCATTCAATGTCTGTAGTGAGATGCTGAAGATGTTCTATAGGTCAGTTGTGGAGAGCGCCCTCTTCTTTGTGGTGGCGTGTTGGGGAGGAAGCATTAAGAAGAGGGACGCCTCACGTCTTAATAAGCTGGTAAGGAAGGCGGGCTCTGTCGTGGGCAAAGTACTGGAGAGTTTAACATCGGTAGCTGAGCGAAGGGCGCTGAGTAGGCTACGGTAAATTATGGATAACTCTGAACATCCTCTACATAGCACCATCCAGAGACAGAGAAGCAGTTTCAGCGACAGGTTACTATCGATGCAATGCTCCTCAGACAGGATGAAGAGGTCAATACTCCCCAATGCCATGAGGCTTTACAATTCTACCGCCAGGACTTAAGAACTTTTTAAAAACTATTATTAATACTTTTTGAGATAGTGATTTAGATGCATATCATATTTTTTACTGAGTTAAGTATTGTATGTAATTAGTTTTGCTACAACAAGTGTATGGGACATTGGAAAAAATGTTGAATTTCCCCATGGGGATGAATAAAGTATCTATCTATCTATCAAATGGAAAGAAAGGTCAGCAGCATTTCGACTAACTTCTTTAAGATCAAGGCTCAGAGAGGCAACTTTTCCTTTGAATTTCTCTTTTATTTGAGTTATCTCAATGCCGATATTGCTTATTTGAGATTCTAGTCTCTTCACCCAGGGGGGTACCTCCGAGAATTCATCAGCTTTTTTGGGCTTCCCATTGCCCGGGTCCGGATTTCTTTTGGTGCTTCTGAGTGTAGCCATAATTATAGCTGTTCCTCCACAGATCCGACTGAATAAAGTTGAAATTTCAAAGTTTAAGTCGGAAAGGGAGAGTTTAAAGGCAGACAAGTGCAACTGTGTCTTACATGTCCGTAAACGGGAGGCAGAGTTGAGATATATAAACACTGTAAAATGTACCCGGTCCCACAGTACAGCGGGGAATGTGAATCAGGACCCACTGTAAATCACTGGTTCACAACCCACGGTCCGGTCCAGCTTCAGTCAGCACTGAGCTGCAGCCCTCTCCCTCTCCACCCCACCCTCCCCACAGCAGCACCTTCATCTTCTGAATGAGCCTCCCATGAGGGACCTTGTCAAATGTCTGGTGGATCTCATTGAAACCTATTGAATATTGAAAGGCCTGGATAGAGTGGACATGGAGAGGATGTTTCCTATAGTGGGGGAGTCTGGGACCAGAGGGCACAGCCTCAGGACACAAGAACCTCCGTTTAGAACAGAGATCAGGAAGAATTTCTTTAGCCAGAAGGTGGTGAATCTGTGGAGTTCATTGCCACAAACGGCTGTGGAGGTCACGTCATTTGTGAGGTTGAGAGGTTGAGAGGTTTTTGATTTGTGAGGGTGTCATTTGTGACTGTCCCTCATTCACCCACGGTCTTCCCAATGCTCATAAGTCCCATCCATAAGAATCCTCTCCACTGCCTTCCCTACCACTGACGTGAGACTTACTAGTCAGAGAGTCACAGAAAGCTACAGCACAGAAACAGGCCCTTCGACCCATCCTGTCCATGCTGAACCATTTAAACTGCCTTGTCCCATCAACCTGCACCCGGACCACAGCCGTCCAACTCTCCCATCCATGTACCAACCAAACTTCAACTCAACATTGAAATCGAAATGGCATCCACCACTTGCTCAGGCAGCTCGATCCATACTGCAGTTTCCAGGAATATTCATGTTTCCTGACATTCAACTAAAGTTTAAATGTGTTCTATTTATTTATTTATTTATTTATTTATTTACTTACTTATCTATCTATTTGGCAATAAAACACGGAGTAGGGCCTTCTGACCCTTTGAGCCACACTGCCTCTGCAACCCTCGACAATCCCGAGAAAACTGATCGTCATCTTGGGACAAGTTACAAGGACCAATGAACCCACCCGGTACGTCTCTGGACAGTGGGAGGAAACCGGAGAACCCGGGGTAACCCATTCATTCCATGGGGAGGACGGACAGAGACTCCTTACAGATGACACTGGAATTGAACTGAACTCCGACATCCCGAGCAGTAATAGTGACATGCTAACCACTATGTTACCATGGTAACCATTAATTTATCCCACTAATTGGTGAACGATGATGTCAGCAGACTCCTCCAACTCCCTGGAGATTGCCCCACAACTGAAATGAGTCTGGGGACATTGAAACTCCTCCGGGTCGTATCCAGAATGGGGTCAGTGAGCAGATCAATTCTGTAACCCAACTCCAGGAAGTTGTCACTCCTCCACCGGACTCCATGATGATACAGGACCGTAGAGCAGTCTGAGCGACTGTGGGGAGACCTCTCAGGGAGATGGGGTACTGTGTCCATGCTCGGGCCCTCTGAAGAGATCTGGATCATCAGTTTGACCTCCAAAATAAAAGAGCCCCACTAATGTAAACTCTGTTCGCACCATTTAACCAGCCTGGGTTCCATCCAGAGCAGTGGTATCGTGGAACAATCGTCTCTGGAATCTTCCATCCTCCGGAACTGAAACAACAATCAGAGAGTCAGTCCCTGATCTGAGGGAGTTTATTCACTCAGAGAGACATGGGAAATTACACTCACCCTGTCCGTACCCTGTCTCTGGTCAATAACACCCCCAATCCTGATAATTCCCTCTCTGTTGTACCTCCCCCTTGTCTCTACCCCAAGAACGTGGGATCTCCCCTCTCCATGTATTTACTCCCTATCTCAGTGTAGTCACTGATGATCCCAGTCTCCCTGCATTTCCCATTCACACACCCCTTGTTCCCCTGTTTACATTCCCCTTCTGTGTCCAGTTTCTCAGTGATTATCTCCTCACTTTACCTGTTAAATCTGTACCATCCCACGGCAAGATTTCCATCACCCATCCATTGTCCACCGGTACACTCAGTGTTGGAACAATTCGTGCTCCTCCAGGGCTGATCCAGGACAGTGTGGGTTACACACGGATCTGCATCAAGTTTGGAGTCTGTGACTGAGGGACAGAACGATGTTCAGTGTTAATGTACAGCTCACGTTCCCCATCCTCTTTCTCTGTCAACCACAAACCCGATGCTGAACAATGGTGGGGGAGGGGAGCGAGGCTAGCTGGAAGGTGATAGGTGAAGCCAAGTGGGTGGGAAAGATCAAGAGATGGAGAAGAAAGAATCTTATCAGAGAGGAGAGTGGACAATAGGAGAAATGGCAGGAGGAGGGGACCCAGGGGGAAGTAATAGTTTGGTGCTAAGAAGTAAAAGGTCACTTTGTGTAATAGACGAAGGGGGAGGAGAATTTTGTTCACCGGAAGGAGAAATCAATATTCGTACCATTAGGTTGGAGGCTACTCAGAAGGAATATAAGGTGTTGCTCCTCGACTTTAAGGGGATTCATCTTGCAACAAGACAAGGCTATAGATCAACAACACTGGAGTGGGATTGGGAATCATAATTTAAATGTTTGGCCATCGGGAATTTCCGTTTATGGTGGATGGTGCGGAGATGCTTGAGAAGCAGTCTCCCAGTTTACGATGAGTCTCTCCAATGTAGAGGAGGCCACATTGGGAACAATAGATAGCCCCGGCATATTCATTGAAGTGATGCCTCACCTGGAAGGAGTTTAGGGCCCTCAATTAAGGTGAGGGAGGAGGTGAATGGGCAGGTGCAGGGATAAGTGCCTGGAGGGAGATTAGTGGGGAGGGACATAAGGACAAGGGAAACATGGAGAGAGCGATCCCTGCAGACAGTGGTGGGCAGGGGGAGGAAAGGATATGTTTAGCAGTTGGGTCTCTTTGGAGATTGAGGAAATTGTGGAAGATAATGTGTTGGATGCGGAGGCTGAAGTGCTGGTAGGAGAGGATGAGTGTCTCGGGAAAATGGAGTGGAGATGTATGGAAAATGGAGGAGATATGGGCGAGGGAAACATCAACACACAAAGACTGACAAGCAACAAATGTGCAATAGAAATCAACAAAGGCAGTATCCATCAGTCAGGACCCCCACCACCCAGGTCAGGCCCTCTTCCTATTGCCACCATCAGAGAGGAGGGACAGGAGCCTGAAGACACACACTCAACGTGCCAGGAACAGCTTCTTCCACTCTGCCATCAGATTTCTGAACAGACAGTGAACCCATGAACATTACCTCACTATTTTTGCTCTCTTTCTACATATTTATTTTCTATTTATTTGTTATTGTAACTTGTGTATTGCACTGTACTACTGCCAAAAAACAACAAAATTCATGACATTTGTCAGTGATAATAAACCTGATTCTGATTCTGTGTTCTAGTACATGGAACATAGAACAGTACAGCACAGGAACAGGCCCTTCAGCCCACAATGTTGTGCTGAACCAGCTAAACAACAAATCAGAAACACCCAAACACTAATCCCTTGAGATGTTCCCACAACCAATGATCTCACTTTAAGGACTTTATCTTGTTATTTCATGTTCTCGTTATTTATTGCTATTTATTTATATTTACATTTGCATAGTTTGTTGACTTCTGCAATCTGCTTCATCTGTCATTGACCCTGTTATAGTTACTATTCTATAGATTTGCTGCAAATGCCCACAGGAAAATGAATCTCAGGGTTGTATGTGGTGAAATATGTACTCTGATCATAAAATTTACTTTGAGCTTTTCCCTCCTACCTACACAATGTTCACATCCCAACATCTCCCTCACATCAAAATGCCTATCAAAGCGTCTCTTAAAAGCCTCGAATGTATTTGCACCTACCACCATACCAGGCAGCACATTCAGACATCCACCACTCTGAGGAAAAAAAACTTACCCCTCACATCCCACTTGAACCTACCCCCTCTCACCTTCAATGCCTGCACTCTGGTATATGACATTTCAAACCTGGGAAAGAGATACTCTCTGTCCACTCTATCTCTGCCTCTCAGATGTTATAAACCTCTATCTGATCTCCCCTCAGTCTCCGATGCTCCAGAGAAAACAACCCAAGTTTATCCTGCCTCTCGTGATAGCACATGCCCTCTAAACCAGACAGTATCCTGGTAAACCTCTTCTGCACCCTCTCCAAAGCCTCAACATCCTTCCTATAGTGGGGTGACCAGAATGTCTGCAATACCCCAGACGTGACCTCACCAGAGTTATACAACGTTGCAACACAACCTCTTGACTTTTGACCTCAATGCCTCGACTAACAACATCAGCATTCCATAAGCCTTCCGAACCACCTTATTGAACTCTGAGCCACTTTCAAGGAGCTCTGAACTTGGATCCCAAGATCTCTCTGCTCAGCAACACTGTTAAGGATCTTGCCCTCAACATGCCAAACTGTGATTAGTAGCTTTCCTGTGATCTATTGTGTTCTTTTTCATTAATTGTAGTGAAGAGATATGTGGCTCTTGCTCCTCAACACAGAAAATCTACTGTCACTGATTATATGGATTCTCAAGTTCAAGGTTATCATCATTCAACCATATTCATGTATCCTGCCAAACAAAACAACATTCCTCCGGAACAAAGTGTACAACACAGTACATATAAGTCACAACAACACATCAAGTAATATTACCACAAATAAATTAACAGATTATAAAATAAATTCCAGAAGATTGGCATTCAGCATAAGGTGCATTTCAAAGTTCAGAGTAAATTTATTATTAAAGTACAGATATGTCACCATATACAACCCTGAGATTCATTTTCTTGTGGGCATACTCAATAAATCTATAGAATAATAACCACAACAGAATCAATGAAAGACCGACCAGTTAGGCCATTCAACCAGAGTGCAGAAGACAACAAACTGTGCAAATACAAAAAGAAGAAATAATAATGATAAATAAATAAGCAATAAATATCAAGATCATGAGATGAAGAGTCCTTGAAAGTGAGTCCATAGGTTGTGGGAACACTTAAATGATGGGACGAGTGAAGTTGAGTGAACTTTTCCCCTGTGCCGTGCAATAGATTTTTGAGCCGTTTCACAGACACCCGGTTCACCTGTCCTTTGTGAGGCCGGGAGGAGTCAGTGTACAATGTTTATATGAAGTGTGAGAGGTTGCAGCCCCTGTTTGAGTATCTGAAGGGGCTGCTGCTCACGTTTTGGTTGAACTTCAGCCCTGTGCTCCTGATATATGGTCACCCAGTACGGAGGGGGTTGGGTCACTCAGAGAATCTACTGGTGGGCTTGTTCCTGGACCTGACCAAGATGGCCATTCGTGGATCCAGGCAGTCAAGGGCTCTGCCCAAGCTGAATGCCTGTCCCTCTTCTGGGGTTACCATCATGTAGAGATGGAGCATGCGATCACTATGGGTACAGGGGGATTTCCTGGGACAGTGGGTCCTCCAGGGAATTGAGTGTTTCGTGGACAGGAATCGAATAAAACCCAAAGCATGAATTAGGGAGTGGGATAAACCCCTGACAAAACATTCTGCAGTGGGCTGTGTATAGGACACACAAGATTCTGGGGAGCTCAGCAGGTCAGGCAGCATCTATGGAGAGAAATAAAGAGACAATGTTTTGGGTCTCTTCAGCCGTTTACCTTCTCCACCTATCACCTCCCAGCTTCTCACCACCCTCCCACTCACTTACCCTCCCCCTCACCTGTCTCCACCTATCACCTCCCAGCTTCTCACTTCACCCTCCCACTCACTTACCTTCCCCCTCGCCTGGCTCCACCTATCACCTCCCAGCTTCTCACTTCACCCTCCCACTGACTTACCTTCCCCCTCGCCTGGCTCCACCTATCACCTCCCAGATTCTCACTTCACCCTCCCACTCACTTACCCACCCCCTCGCCAGGCTCCACCTATCACCTCCCAGCTTCTCACTTCACCCTCCCACTGACTTACCCTCCCCCTCGCCTGGCTCCACCTATCACCTCCCAGCTTCTCACTTCACCCTCCCACTCACTTAACCTCCCCCTCGCCTGACTCCACCTATCACCTCCCAGCTTCTCACTTCACCCTCCCACTCACTTACCCTCCCCCTCACCTGTCTCCACCTATCACCTCCCAGCTTCTCACTTCACCCTCCCACTCACTTACCTTCCCCCTCGCCTGGCTCCACCTATCACCTCCCAGATTCTCACTTCACCCTCCCACTCACTTACCCACCCCCTCGCCAGGCTCCACCTATCACCTCCCAGCTTCTCACTTCACCCTCCCACTGACTTACCCTCCCCCTCGCCTGGCTCCACCTATCACCTCCCAGCTTCTCACTTCACCCTCCCACTCACTTAACCTCCCCCTCGCCTGACTCCACCTATCACCTCCCAGCTTCTCACTTCACCCTCCCACTCACTTACCTTCCCCCTCACCTGGCTCCACCTATCAACTCCCAGCTTCTCACTTCACCCTCCCACTCACTTACCTTCCTCCTCGCCTGGCTCCACCTATCACCTCCCAGCTTCTCACTTCACCCTCCCACTCACTTACCTTCCCCCTCGCCTGGCTCCACCTATCACCTCCCAGCTTCTCACTTCACCCTCCCACTCACTTACCTTCCCCCTCGCCTGGCTCCACCTATCACCTCCCAGCTTCTCACTTCACCCTCCCACTCACTTACCCTCCCCCTCGCCTGGCTCCACGTATCACCCCCAGGCTTCTCACTTCGCCCTCCCACTCACTTATCTTCCTCCTCGCCTGGCTACACCTATCACCTCCCAGCTTCTCACTTCACCCTCCCACTTACTTACCCTCCCCCTCGCCTGGCTCCACCTATCACCTCCCAGCTTCTCACTTCACCCTCCCACTCACTCACCTTCCCACTCGCCTGGCTCCACCTATCACCTCCCAGCTTCTCACTTCAACCTCCCACTCACTCAACTTCCCCCTCGCCTGGCTCCACCTATCACCTCCCAGCTTCTCACTTCACCCTCCCACTCACTTACCTTCCCCCTCGACTGGCTCCACCTATCACATCCCAGCTTCTCACTTCACCCTCCCACTCACTTACCTTCCCCCTCGCCTGACTCCACCTATCACCTCCCAGCTTCTCACTTCACCCTCCCACTCACTTACCCTCCCCCTCGCCTGGCTCCACCTATCACCTCCCAGCTTCACATTTAACCCTCCCACTCACTTACCCTCCCGCTCGCCTGGCTCCACCTATCACCTCCCAGCTTCTCACTTCACCCTCCCACTCACTTACCCTCCCGCTCGCCTGGCTCCACCTATCATCTCCCAGCTTCTCACTTCACCCACTCACTTACCCTCCCCCTCGCCTGGCTCCACCTATCACCTCCCAGCTTCTCACTTCACCCTCCCACTCACTTACCTTCCCCCTCGCCTGGCTCCACCAATCACCTCCCAGCTTCTCACTTCACCCTCCCACTCACTTACCTTCCCCCTCGCCTGGCTCCACCTATCACCTCCCAGCTTCTCACTTCACCCTCCCACTCACTTACCCTCCCCGCGCCTGGCTCCACCTATCACCTCCCAGCTTCTCACTTCACCCACCCACTCACTTACCCTCCCCGCGCCTGGCTCCACCTATCACCTCACAGGTTGTCACTTCACTCTCCCACTCACTTACCCTCCCCGCGCCTGGCTCCACCTATCACCTCCCAGCTTCTCACTTCACCCTCCCACTCACTTACCCTCCCCGCGCCTGGCTCCACCTATCACCTCCCAGCTTCTCACTTCACCCTCCCACTCACTTACCCTCCCCCTCGCCTGGCTCCACCTATCACCTCCCAGCTTCACATTTAACCCTCCCACTCACACCCTCCCGCTCGCCTGGCTCCACCTATCACCTCCCAGCTTCTCACTTCACCCTCCCACTCACTTACCCTCCCGCTCGCCTGGCTCCACCTATCATCTCCCAGCTTCTCACTTCACCCACTCACTTACCCTCCCCCTCGCCTGGCTCCACCTATCACCTCCCAGCTTCTCACTTCACCCTCCCACTCACTTACCTTCCCCCTCGCCTGGCTCCACCTATCACCTCCCAGCTTCTCACCACCCTCCCACTCACTTACCCTCCCCCTCGCCTGGCTCCACCTATCACATCCCAGCTTCTCACTTCACCCTCCCACTCACTTACCCTCCCCCTCGCCTGGCTCCACCTATCACCTCCCAGCTACTCACTTCACACTCCCACTCACTTACCCTTCCCCCTCGGCTGACTCCACCTATCACCTCCCAGCTTCTCACTTCACCCTCCCACTCACTTACCCTCCCCCTCGCCTGGCTCCACCTATCACCTCCCAGCTACTCACTTCACACTCCCACTCACTTACCCTTCCCCCTCGGCTGACTCCACCTATCACCTCACAGGTTCTCACTTCACTCTCCCACTCACTTACCCTCCCAGCGCCTGGCTCCACCTATCACCTCCCAGCTTCTCACTTCACCCTCCCACTCACTTACCCTCCCCCTCGCCTGGCTCCACCTATCACCTCCCAGCTTCACATTTAACCCTCCCACTCACTTACCCTCCCCCTCGCCTGGCTCCACCTATCACCTCCCAGCTTCACATTTAACCCTCCCACTCACTTACCCTCCCCCTCGCCTGGCTCCACCTATCACCTCCCAGCTTCTCACTTCACCCTCCCACTCACTTACCCTCCCGCTCGCCTGGCTCCACCTATCACCTCCCAGCTTCTCACTTCACCCTCCCACTCACTTACCCTCCCGCTCGCCTGGCTCCACCTATCATCTCCCAGCTTCTCACTTCACCCACTCACTTACCCTCCCCCTCGCCTGGCTCCACCTATCACCTCCCAGCTTCTCACTTCACCCTCCCACTCACTTACCTTCCCCCTCGCCTGGCTCCACCTATCACCTCCCAGCTTCTCACTTCACCCTCCCACTCACTTACCCTCCCCCTCGCCTGGCTCCACCTATCACATCCCAGCTTCTCACTTCACCCTCCCACTCACTTACCCTCCCCCTCGCCTGGCTCCACCTATCACCTCCCAGCTACTCACTTCACACTCCCACTCACTTAACCTTCCCCCTCGGCTGACTCCACCTATCACCTCCCAGCTTCTCACTTCACCCTCCCACTCACTTACCTTCCCCCTTGCCTGGCTCCACCTATCACCTCCCAGCTTCTCACTTCACCGTCCCACTCACTTACCCTCCCCCTCGCCTGGCTCCACCTATCACATCCCAGATTCTCACTTCACCCTCCCACTCACTTACCTTCCCCCTTGCCTGGCTCCATCTATCACCTCTCAGCCTGTGTTGTTTCTCTTCCCCCTACCTTCTTATTTCAGTTTCTCCCCCCGTCCTTTCCAGTCCTGATGAAGGGTCTCAGCACAAAACGTCCACTGTTCATTCCTCACCATGGATGCTGCCTGACCTGCTGAGTTTCTCAGCATTTTCCACAGATTTTCAGCATCTGCACAATCTCGTGTGTTTGTAACTGACATGGGCAGTAGGTACCAGGGAGGGAGGGAGGGAGGGAGTGGACACAGTATGAACACAGAGTGGGTACTGGGCTGTGCCACATGAATCTGATACACAGGAGCTGTGAAATATCCACAAAATAAACCGCATTGTTCACTGGGCTCTGTAGAGAAATGGGCCTTTCTGCCCACCAACCCCAGACAGACCATTTCCCAACTAAATTACTCCCATGTGCCGGCGGGAGGATCATATCCCAGACAAACCATTTCCCAACTAAATTACACCCATGTGCCGGCGTGAGGACCACCCCCAGACAGACCATTTCCCAACTAAATTACTCCCATGTGCCGGCGTGAGGACCATATCCCAGACAGACCATTTCCCAACTAAATTACTCCCATGTGCCGGCGTGAGGACCACCCCCAGACAGACCATTTCCCAACTAAATTACTCCCATGTGCCGGCGTGAGGATCATATCCCAGACAGACCATTTCCCAACTAAATTACTCCCATGTGCCGGCGTGAGGACCACCCCCAGACAGACCATTTCCCAACTAAATTACTCCCATGTGCCGGCGTGAGGACCATATCCCAGACAGACCATTTCCCAACTAAATTACTCCCATGTGCCGGCGTGAGGACCTCCCCCAGACAGACCATTTCCCAACTAAATTACTCCCATGTGCCGGCGTGAGGACCATATCCCAGACAGACCATTTCCCAACTAAATTACTCACATGTGCCGGCGTGAGGACCATATCCCAGACAGACCATTTCCCAACTAAATTACTCCCATGTGCCGGTGTGAGGACCATATCCCAGACAGACCATTTCCCAACAAAATTACTCCCACGTGCCGGCGTGAGGACCATATCCCAGACAGACCATTTCCCAACTAAATTACTCCCATGTGCCGGCTTGAGGATCATATCCCAGACAGAGCATTTCCCAACTAAATTACTCCCATGTGCCGGCGTGAGGACCATATCCCAGACAGACCATTTCCCAACTAAATTACTCCCATGTGCCGGCGTGAGGACCATAACCCAGACAGACCATTTCCCAACTAAATTACTCACATGTGCCGGCGTGAGGACCATATCCCAGACAGACCATTTCCCAACTAAATTACTCCCATGTGCCGGTGTGAGGACCATATCCCAGACAGACCATTTCCCAACAAAATTACTCCCACGTGCCGGCGTGAGGACCATATCCCAGACAGACCATTTCCCAACTAAATTACTCCCATGTGCCGGCTTGAGGATCATATCCCAGACAGAGCATTTCCCAACTAAATTACTCCCATGTGCCGGCGTGAGGACCATATCCCAGACAGACCATTTCCCAACTAAATTACTCCCATGTGCCGGCGTGAGGACCGTATCCCAGACAGACCATTTCCCAACTAAATTACTCCCATGTGCCGGCGTGAGGACCGTATCCCAGACAGACCATTTCCCAACTAAATTACTCCCATGTGCCGGCGTGAGGACCGTATCCCAGACAGACCATTTCCCAACTAAATTACTCCCATGTGCCGGCGTGAGGACCGTATCCCAGACAGACCATTTCCCAACTAAATTACTCCCATGTGCCGGCGTGAAGACCGTATCCCATACAGACCATTTCCCAACTAAATTACTCCCATGTGCCGGTGTGAGGACCATATCCCAGACAGACCATTTCCCAACTAAATTACTCCCATGTGCCGGCATGAGGACCATATCCCAGACAGACCATTTCCCAACTAAATTACTCCCATGTGCCGGTGTTAGGACCATATCCCAGACAGACCATTTCCCAACTAAATTACTCCCATGTGCCGGCGTGAGGACCATATCCCAGACAGACCATTTCCCAACTAAATTACTCCCATGTGTCGGCGTGAGGACCATATCCCAGACAGACCATTTCCCAACTAAATTACTCCCATGTGCCGGTGTGAGGACCATATCCCAGACAGACCATTTCCCAACTAAATTACTCCCATGTGCCGGCATGAGGACCATATCCCAGACAGACCATTTCCCAACTAAATTACTCCCATGTGCCGGTGTTAGGACCATATCCCAGACAGACCATTTCCCAACTAAATTACTCCCATGTGCCGGCGTGAGGACCATATCCCAGACAGACCATTTCCCAACTAAATTACTCCCATGTGTCGGCGTGAGGACCATATCCCAGACAGACCATTTCCCAACTAAATTACTCCCATGTGCCGGCGTGAGGACCATATCCCAGACAGAGCATTTCCCAACTAAATTACCCCCATGTGCCAGCGTGAGGACCATATCCCAGACAGACCATTTCCCAACTAAATTCCTCCCATGTGCCGGAGTGAGAATCATATCCCAGACAGACCATTTCCCAACTAAATTACTCCCAGGTGCCGGCGTGAGGACCATATCCCAGACAGATCATTTCCCAACTAAATTACTCCCACGTGCCGGCGTGTGGACCATATCCCAGACAGACCATTTCCCAACTAAATTACTCCCATGTGCCGGCGTGAGGACCATATCCCAGACAGACCATTTCCCAACTAAATTACTCCCACGTGCCGGCGTGAGGACCGTATCCCAGACAGACCATTTCCCAACTAAATTACTCCCATGTGTCGGCGTGAGGACAATATCCCAGACAGACCATTTCCCAACTAAATTACTCCCATGTGCCAGCGTGAGGACCATATCCCAGACAGACCATTTCCCAACTAAATTACTCCCATGTGCCGGCGTGAGGACCGTATCCCAGACAGACCATTTCCCAACTAAATTACTCCCATGTGCCGGCGTGAGGACCATATCCCCGACAGACCATTTCCAAACTAAATTACTCCCATGTGCCGGCGTGAGGACCCTATCCCAGACAGACCATTTCACAACTAAATTACTCCCATGTGCCGCCGTGAGGGCCATATCCCAGACAGAGCATTTCCCAACTAAATTACTCCCATGTGCCGGCGTGAGGACCATATCCCAGACAGACCATTTCCCAACTAAATTACTCCCATGTGCCGGCTTGAGGATCATATCCCAGACAGACCATTTCCCAACTAAATTACTCCCATGTGCCGGCGTGAGGACCATATCCCAGACAGACCATTTCCCAACTAAATTACTCCCATGTGCCGGCTTGAGGATCATATCCCAGACAGACCATTTCCCAACTAAATTACTCCCATGTGCCGGCTTGAGGATCATATCCCAGACAGACCATTTCCCAACTAAATTACTCCCATGTGCCGGCGTGAGGACCATATCCCAGACAGACCATTTCCCAACTAAATTACTCCCATGTGCCAGCGTGAGGACCATATCCCAGACAGACCATTTCCCAACTAAATTCCTCCCATGTGCCGGAGTGAGAATCATATCCCAGACAGACCATTTCCCAACTAAATTACTCCCATGTGCCGGCGTGAGGACCGTATCCCAGACAGACCATTTCCCAACTAAATTACTCCCATGTGCCGGCGTGAGGACCATATCCCCGACAGACCATTTCCAAACTAAATTACTCCCATGTGCCGGCGTGAGGACCCTATCCCAGACAGACCATTTCACAACTAAATTACTCCCATGTGCCGCCGTGAGGGCCATATCCCAGACAGAGCATTTCCCAACTAAATTACTCCCATGTGCCGGCGTGAGGACCATATCCCAGACAGACCATTTCCCAACTAAATTACTCCCATGTGCCGGCTTGAGGATCATATCCCTGACAGAGCATTTCCCAACTAAATTACTCCCATGTGCCGGCGTGAGGACCATATCCCAGACAGACCATTTCCCAACTAAATTACTCCCATGTGCCGGCGTGAGGACCGTATCCCAGACAGACCATTTCCCAACTAAATTACTCCCATGTGCCGGCGTGAGGACCGTATCCCAGACAGACCATTTCCCAACTAAATTACTCCCACGTGCCGGCGTGAGGACCATATCCCAGACAGACCATTTCCCAACTAAATTACTCCCATGTGCCGGCTTGAGGATCATATCCCAGACAGAGCATTTCCCAACTAAATTACTCCCATGTGCCGGCGTGAGGACCATATCCCAGACAGACCATTTCCCAACTAAATTATTCCCATGTGCCGGCGTGAGGACCGTATCCCAGACAGACCATTTCCCAACTAAATTACTCCCATGTGCCGGCGTGAGGACCGTATCCCAGACAGACCATTTCCCAACTAAATTACTCCCATGTGCCGGCGTGAGGACCATATCCCAGACAGACCATTTCCCAACTAAATTACTCCCATGTGCCGGCGTGAGGACCGTATCCCAGACAGACCATTTCCCAACTAAATTACTCCCATGTGCCGGCGTGAAGACCGTATCCCATACAGACCATTTCCCAACTAAATTACTCCCATGTGCCGGTGTGAGGACCATATCCCAGACAGACCATTTCCCAACTAAATTACTCCCATGTGCCGGCATGAGGACCATATCCCAGACAGACCATTTCCCAACTAAATTACTCCCATGTGCCGGTGTTAGGACCATATCCCAGACAGACCATTTCCCAACTAAATTACTCCCATGTGCCGGCGTGAGGACCATATCCCAGACAGACCATTTCCCAACTAAATTACTCCCATGTGCCGGCGTGAGGCCCATATCCCAGACAGACCATTTCCCAACTAAATTACTCCCATGTGCCGGCGTGAGGACCATATCACAGACAGTCCATTTCCCAACTAAATTACTCCCATGTGCCGGCGTGAGGACCGTATCCCCGACAGACCATTTCACAACTAAATTACTCCCACGTGCCGGCGTGAGGACCGTATCCCCGACAGACCATTTCACAACTAAATTACTCCGATGTGTCAGCGTGAGGACCACCCCCAGACAGACCATTTCCCATCTAAATTACTCCCATGTGCCGGCGTGAGAATCATATCCCCGACAGACCATTTCACAACTAAATTACTCCCATGTGCCGGCGTGAGGACCGTATCCCAGACAGACCATTTCCCAACTAAATTACTCCCATGTGCCGGCGTGAGGACCATATCCCCGACAGACCATTTCCAAACTAAATTACTCCCATGTGCCGGCGTGAGGACCCTATCCCAGACAGACCATTTCACAACTAAATTACTCCCATGTGCCGCCGTGAGGGCCATATCCCAGACAGAGCATTTCCCAACTAAATTACTCCCATGTGCCGGCGTGAGGACCATATCCCAGACAGACCATTTCCCAACTAAATTACTCCCATGTGCCGGCGTGAGGAACATATCCCAGACAGACCATTTCCCAACTAAATTACTCCCATGTGCCGGCGTGAGGACCATATCCCAGACAGACAATTTCCCAACTAAATTACTCCCATGTGCCGGCGTGAGGAACATATCCCAGACAGACCATTTCCCAACTAAATTACTCCCATGTGCCGGCGTGAGGACCATATCCCAGACAGACCATTTCCCAACTAAATTACTCCCATGTGCCGGCTTGAGGATCATATCCCAGACAGAGCATTTCCCAACTAAATTACTCCCATGTGCCGGCGTGAGGACCATATCCCAGACAGACCATTTCCCAACTAAATTACTCCCATGTGCCGGCGTGAGGACCGTATCCCAGACAGACCATTTCCCAACTAAATTACTCCCATGTGCCGGCGTGAGGACCGTATCCCAGACAGACCATTTCCCAACTAAATTACTCCCATGTGCCGGCGTGAGGACCGTATCCCAGACAGACCATTTCCCAACTAAATTACTCCCATGTGCCGGCGTGAGGACCGTATCCCAGACAGACCATTTCCCAACTAAATTACTCCCATGTGCCGGCGTGAGGACCATATCCCAGACAGACCATTTCCCAACTAAATTACTCCCATGTGCCGGCGTGAGGACCGTATCCCAGACAGACCATTTCCCAACTAAATTACTCCCATGTGCCGGCGTGAAGACCGTATCCCATACAGACCATTTCCCAACTAAATTACTCCCATGTGCCGGTGTGAGGACCATATCCCAGACAGACCATTTCCCAACTAAATTACTCCCATGTGCCGGCATGAGGACCATATCCCAGACAGACCATTTCCCAACTAAATTACTCCCATGTGCCGGTGTTAGGACCATATCCCAGACAGACCATTTCCCAACTAAATTACTCCCATGTGCCGGCGTGAGGACCATATCCCAGACAGACCATTTCCCAACTAAATTACCCCCATGTGCCGGCATGAGGACCATATCCCAGACAGACCATTTCCCAACTAAATTACTCCCATGTGCCAGCGTGAGGACCACCCCCAGACAGACCATTTCCCATCTAAATTACTCCCATGTGCCGGCGTGAGAACCATATCCCAGACAGACCATTTCCCAACTAAATTACTCCCATGTGCCGGCGTGAGAATCATATCCCAGACAGACCATTTCCCAACTAAATTACTCCCATGTGCCGGCGTGAGGACCGTATCCCAGACAGACCATTTCCCAACTAAATTACTCCCATGTGCCGGCGTGAGGACCATATCCCCGACAGACCATTTCCAAACTAAATTACTCCCATGTGCCGGCGTGAGGACCCTATCCCAGACAGACCATTTCACAACTAAATTACTCCCATGTGCCGCCGTGAGGGCCATATCCCAGACAGAGCATTTCCCAACTAAATTACTCCCATGTGCCGGCGTGAGGACCATATCCCAGACAGACCATTTCCCAACTAAATTACTCCCATGTGCCGGCGTGAGGAACATATCCCAGACAGACCATTTCCCAACTAAATTACTCCCATGTGCCGGCGTGAGGACCATATCCCAGACAGACAATTTCCCAACTAAATTACTCCCATGTGCCGGCGTGAGGAACATATCCCAGACAGACCATTTCCCAACTAAATTACTCCCATGTGCCGGCGTGAGGACCATATCCCAGACAGACCATTTCCCAACTAAATTACTCCCATGTGCCGGCGTGAGGACCATATCCCAGACAGACCATTTCCCAACTAAATTACTCCCATGTGCCGGCGTGAGGACCGTATCCCAGACAGAACATTTCCCAACTAAATTACTCCCATGTGCCGGCGTGAGGACCATATCCCAGACAGACAATTTCCCAACTAAATTACTCCCATGTGCCGGCGTGAGGACCATATCCCAGACAGACCATTTCCCAACTAAATTACTCCCATGTGCCGGCTTGAGGATCATATCCCAGACAGACCATTTCCCAACTAAATTACTCCCATGTGCCGGCGTGAGGATCGTATCCCAGACAGACCATTTCCCAACTAAATTACTCCCATGTGCCGGCGTGAGGACCATATCCCAGACAGACCATTTCCCAACTAAATTACTCCCATGTGCCGGCGTGAGGACCGTATCCCAGACAGACCATTTCCCAACTAAATTACTCCCATGTGCCGGCGTGAGGACCGTATCCCAGACAGACCATTTCCCAACTAAATTACTCCCACGTGCCGGCGTGAGGACCATATCCCAGACAGACCATTTCCCAACTAAATTACTCCCATGTGCCGGCTTGAGGATCATATCCCAGACAGAGCATTTCCCAACTAAATTACTCCCATGTGCCGGCGTGAGGACCATATCCCAGACAGACCATTTCCCAACTAAATTACTCCCATGTGCCGGCGTGAGGACCGTATCCCAGACAGACCATTTCCCAACTAAATTACTCCCATGTGCCGGCGTGAGGACCGTATCCCAGACAGACCATTTCCCAACTAAATTACTCCCATGTGCCGGCGTGAGGACCATATCCCAGACAGACCATTTCCCAACTAAATTACCCCCATGTGCCGGCATGAGGACCATATCCCAGACAGACCATTTCCCAACTAAATTACTCCCATGTGCCAGCGTGAGGACCACCCCCAGACAGACCATTTCCCATCTAAATTACTCCCATGTGCCGGCGTGAGAACCATATCCCAGACAGACCATTTCCCAACTAAATTACTCCCATGTGCCGGCGTGAGAATCATATCCCAGACAGACCATTTCCCAACTAAATTACTCCCATGTGCCGGCGTGAGGACCGTATCCCAGACAGACCATTTCCCAACTAAATTACTCCCATGTGCCGGCGTGAGGACCATATCCCCGACAGACCATTTCCAAACTAAATTACTCCCATGTGCCGGCGTGAGGACCCTATCCCAGACAGACCATTTCACAACTAAATTACTCCCATGTGCCGCCGTGAGGGCCATATCCCAGACAGAGCATTTCCCAACTAAATTACTCCCATGTGCCGGCGTGAGGACCATATCCCAGACAGACCATTTCCCAACTAAATTACTCCCATGTGCCGGCGTGAGGAACATATCCCAGACAGACCATTTCCCAACTAAATTACTCCCATGTGCCGGCGTGAGGACCATATCCCAGACAGACAATTTCCCAACTAAATTACTCCCATGTGCCGGCGTGAGGAACATATCCCAGACAGACCATTTCCCAACTAAATTACTCCCATGTGCCGGCGTGAGGACCATATCCCAGACAGACCATTTCCCAACTAAATTACTCCCATGTGCCGGCGTGAGGACCATATCCCAGACAGACCATTTCCCAACTAAATTACTCCCATGTGCCGGCGTGAGGACCGTATCCCAGACAGAACATTTCCCAACTAAATTACTCCCATGTGCCGGCGTGAGGACCATATCCCAGACAGACAATTTCCCAACTAAATTACTCCCATGTGCCGGCGTGAGGACCATATCCCAGACAGACCATTTCCCAACTAAATTACTCCCATGTGCCGGCTTGAGGATCATATCCCAGACAGACCATTTCCCAACTAAATTACTCCCATGTGCCGGCGTGAGGATCGTATCCCAGACAGACCATTTCCCAACTAAATTACTCCCATGTGCCGGCGTGAGGACCATATCCCAGACAGACCATTTCCCAACTAAATTACTCCCATGTGCCGGCGTGAGGACCGTATCCCAGACAGACCATTTCCCAACTAAATTACTCCCATGTGCCGGCGTGAGGACCGTATCCCAGACAGACCATTTCCCAACTAAATTACTCCCACGTGCCGGCGTGAGGACCATATCCCAGACAGACCATTTCCCAACTAAATTACTCCCATGTGCCGGCTTGAGGATCATATCCCAGACAGAGCATTTCCCAACTAAATTACTCCCATGTGCCGGCGTGAGGACCATATCCCAGACAGACCATTTCCCAACTAAATTACTCCCATGTGCCGGCGTGAGGACCGTATCCCAGACAGACCATTTCCCAACTAAATTACTCCCATGTGCCGGCGTGAGGACCGTATCCCAGACAGACCATTTCCCAACTAAATTACTCCCATGTGCCGGCGTGAGGACCCTATCCCAGACAGACCATTTCCCAACTAAATTACTCCCATGTGCCGGCGTGAGGACCGTATCCCAGACAGACCATTTCCCAACTAAATTACTCCCATGTGCCGGCGTGAAGACCGTATCCCATACAGACCATTTCCCAACTAAATTACTCCCATGTGCCGGTGTGAGGACCATATCCCAGACAGACCATTTCCCAACTAAATTACTCCCATGTGCCGGCATGAGGACCATATCCCAGACAGACCATTTCCCAACTAAATTACTCCCATGTGCCGGTGTTAGGACCATATCCCAGACAGACCATTTCCCAACTAAATTACTCCCATGTGCCGGCGTGAGGACCATATCCCAGACAGACCATTTCCCAACTAAATTACTCCCATGTGCCGGTGTTAGGACCATATCCCAGACAGACCATTTCCCAACTAAATTACCCCCATGTGCCAGCGTGAGGACCATATCCCAGACAGACCATTTCCCAACTAAATTACTCCCATGTGCCGGCGTGAGGACCGTATCCCAGACAGACCATTTCCCAACTAAATTACTCCCATGTGCCGGCGTGAGGACCGTATCCCCGACAGACCATTTCACAACTAAATTACTCCCACGTGCCGGCGTGAGGACCGTATCCCAGACAGACCATTTCCCAACTAAATTACTCCCATGTGCCGGCGTGAGGCCCATATCCCAGACAGACCATTTCCCAACTAAATTACTCCCATGTGCCGGCGTGAGGACCATATCACAGACAGTCCATTTCCCAACTAAATTACTCCCATGTGCCGGCGTGAGGACCGTATCCCAGACAGACCATTTCCCAACTAAATTACTCCCATGTGCCGGCGTGAGGACCGTATCCCAGACAGACCATTTCCCAACTAAATTACTCCCATGTGCCGGCGTGAGGACCGTATCCCCGACAGACCATTTCACAACTAAATTACTCCCACGTGCCGGCGTGAGGACCGTATCCCAGACAGACCATTTCCCAACTAAATTACTCCCATGTGCCGGCGTGAGGCCCATATCCCAGACAGACCATTTCCCAACTAAATTACTCCCATGTGCCGGCGTGAGGACCATATCACAGACAGTCCATTTCCCAACTAAATTACTCCCATGTGCCGGCGTGAGGACCGTATCCCCGACAGACCATTTCACAACTAAATTACTCCCACGTGCCGGCGTGAGGCCCATATCCCAGACAGACCATTTCCCAACTAAATTACTCCCATGTGCCGGCGTGAGGACCATATCCCAGACAGACCATTTCCCATCTAAATTACTCCCATGTGCCGGCGTGAGGACCGTATCCCAGACAGACCATTTCCCAACTAAATTACCCCCATGTGCCGGCGTGAGGACCATATCCCAGACAGACCATTTCCCAACTAAATTACTCCCATGTGCCGGCGTGAGGACCATATCCCAGACAGACCATTTCCCAACTAAATTACTCCCATGTGCCGGCGTGAGGCCCATATCCCAGACAGACCATTTCCCAACTAAATTACCCCCATGTGCCAGCGTGAGGACCATATCCCAGACAGACCATTTCCCAACTAAATTACTCCCATGTGCCGGCGTGAGGACCATATCCCAGACAGACCATTTCCCAACTAAATTACTCCCATGTGCCGGCGTGAGAATCATATCCCAGACAGACCATTTCCCAACTAAATTACTCCCATGTGTCAGCGTGAGGACCATATCCCAGACAGTCCATTTCCCAACTAAATTACTCCCATGTGCCGGTGTGAGGACCATATCCCAGACAGACCATTTCCCATCTAAATTACTCCCATGTGCCGGCGTGAGGACCGTATCCCAGACAGACCATTTCCCATCTAAATTACTCCCATGTGCCGGCGTGAGGACCGTATCCCAGACAGACCATTTCCCAACTAAATTACTCCCATGTGCCGGTGTGAGGACCGTATCCCAGACAGACCATTTCCCAACTAAATTACTCCCATGTGCCGGCGTGAGGACCATATCCCAGACAGACAATTTCCCAACTAAATTACTCCCATGTGCCGGCGTGAGGACCATATCCCAGACAGACCATTTCCCAACTAAATTACTCCCATGTGCCGGCGTGAGAATCATATCCCAGACAGACCATTTCCCAACTAAATTACTCCCATGTGCCGGCGTGAGGACCGTATCCCAGACAGACCATTTCCCAACTAAATTACTCCCATGTGCCGGCGTGAGGACCATATCCCAGACAGACCATTTCCCAACTAAATTACTCCCATGTGCCGGCGTGAGGACCATATCCCAGACAGACCATTTCCCAACTAAATTACTCCCATGTGCCGGCGTGAGGATCATATCCCAGACAGACCATTTCCCAACTAAATTACTCCCATGTGCCGGCGTGAGGACCGTATCCCAGACAGAACATTTCCCAACTAAATTACTCCCATGTGCCGGCGTGAGGACCATATCCCAGACAGACCATTTCCCAACTAAATTACTCCCATGTGCCGGCTTGAGTATCATATCCCAGACAGACCATTTCCCAACTAAATTACTCCCATGTGCCGGCGTGAGGATCGTATCCCAGACAGACCATTTCCCAACTAAATTACTCCCATGTGCCGGCGTGAGGACCATATCCCAGACAGACCATTTCCCAACTAAATTACTCCCATGTGCCGGCGTGAGGACCGTATCCCAGACAGACCATTTCCCAACTAGATTACTCCCATGTGCCGGCGTGAGGGCCATATCCCAGACAGACCATTTCCCAACTAAATTACTCCCATGTGCCGGCGTGAGGACCGTATCCCAGACAGACCATTTCCCAACTAAATTACTCCCATGTGCCGGCGTGAGGACCATATCCCAGACAGACCATTTCCCAACTAAATTACTCCCATGTGCCGGCGTGAGGACCATATCCCAGACAGACCATTTCCCAACTAAATTACTCCCATGTGCCGGCGTGAGGACCGTATCCTAGACAGACCATTTCCCAACTAAATTACTCCCATGTGCCGGCGTGAGGACCATATCCCAGACAGACCATTTCCCAACTAAATTACTCCCATGTGCCGGCGTGAGGACCATATCCCAGACAGACCATTTCCCAACTAAATTACTCCCATGCGCCGGCGTGAGGACCATATCCCAGACAGACCATTTCCCAACTAAATTACTCCCACCTGCCGGAGTGAGGACCATATCCCAGACAGACCATTTCCCAACTAAATTACTCCCACGTGCCGGCGTGAGGACCGTATCCCAGACAGACCATTTCCCAACTAAATTACTCCCATGTGCCGGCGTGAGGACCGTATCCCAGACAGAACATTTCCCAACTAAATTACTCCCATGTGCCGGCGTGTGGACCGTATCCCAGACAGACCATTTCCCAACTAAATTACTCCCATGTGTCAGCGTGAGGACCGTATCCCAGACAGACCATTTCCCAACTAAATTACTCCCATGTGCCGGCGTGAGGACCGTATCCCAGACAGACCATTTCCCAACTAAATTACTCCCATGTGCCAGCGTGAGGACCGTATCCCAGACAGACCATTTCCCAACTAAATTACTCCCATGTGCCGGCGTGAGGACCATATCCCAGACAGACCATTTCCCAACTAAATTACTCCCATGTGCCGGCGTGAGGACCGTATCCCAGACAGACCATTTCCCAACTAAATTACTCCCATGTGCCGGCGTGAGGACCATATCCCAGACAGACCATTTCCCAACTAAATTACTCCCATGTGCCGGCGTGAGGACCGTATCCCAGACAGACCATTTCCCAACTAAATTACTCCCATGTGCCGGCGTGAGGACCATATCCCAGACAGACCATTTCCCAACTAAATTACTCCCATGTGTCAGCGTGAGGACCGTATCCCAGACAGACCATTTCCCAAATAAATTACTCCCATGTGCCGGAGTGAGGACCATATCCCAGACAGACCATTTCCCAACTAAATTACTCCCATGTGCCGGCGTGAGGATCATATCCCAGACAGACCATTTCCCAACTAAATTACTCCCATGTGTCAGCGTGAGGACCGTATCCCAGACAGACCATTTCCCAACTAAATTACTCCCATGTGCCGGCGTGAGGACCATATCCCAGACAGACCATTTCCCAACTAAATTACTGCCATGTGCCGGCGTGAGGACCATATCCCAGACAGACCATTTCCCAACTAAATTACTCCCATGAGCCGGCGTGAGGACCATATCCCAGACAGACCATTTCCCAACTAAATTACTCCCACGTGCCGGAGTGAGGACCATATCCCAGACAGACCATTTCCCAACTAAATTACTCCCATGTGTCAGCGTGAGGACCATATCCCAGACAGACCATTTCCCAACTAAATTACTCCCACGTGCCGGCGTGAGGACCGTATCCCAGACAGACCATTTCCCAACTAAATTACTCCCATGTGCCGGCGTGAGGACCGTATCCCAGACAGACCATTTCCCAACTAAATTACTCCCATGTGCCGGCGTGAGGACAATATCCCAGACAGACCATTTCCCAACTAAATTACTCCCATGTGCCGGCGTGAGGACCGTATCCCAGACAGACCATTTCCCAACTAAATTACTCCCATGTGCCGGCGTGAGGACCGTATCCTAGACAGACCATTTCCCAACTAAATTACTCCCATGTGCCGGCGTGAGGACCATATCCCAGACAGACCATTTCCCAACTAAATTACTCCCATGTGCCGGCGTGAGGACCGTATCCCAGACAGACCATTTCCCAACTAAATTACTCCCATGTGCCGGCGTGAGGACAATATCCCAGACAAACCATTTCCCAACTAAATTACTCCCATGTGCCGGCGTGAGGACAATATCCCAGACAGACCATTTCCCAACTAAATTACTCCCATGTGCCGGCGTGAGGACAATATCCCAGACAAACCATTTCCCAACTAAATTACTCCCATGTGCCGGCGTGAGGACAATATCCCAGACAGACCATTTCCCAACTAAATTACTCCCATGTGCCGGCGTGAGGACCGTATCCCAGACAGACCATTTCCCAACTAAATTACTCCCATGTGCCGGCGTGAGGACAATATCCCAGACAGACCATTTCCCAACTAAATTACTCCCATGTGCCGGCGTGAGGACCATATCCCAGACAGACCATTTCCCAACTAAATTACTCCCATGTGCCGGCGTGAGGACAATATCCCAGACAGACCATTTCCCAACTAAATTACTCCCATGTGCCGGCGTGAGGAACATATCCCAGACAGACCATTTCCCAACTAAATTCCTCCCATGTGCCGGAGTGAGGACCGTGTACCAGACAGACCATTTCCCAACTAAATTACTCCCATGTGCCGGCGTGAGGACCGTATCCCAGACAGACCATTTCCCAACTAAATTACTCCCATGTGCCGGCGTGAGGACCATATCCCAGACAGACCATTTCCCAACTAAATTACTCCCATGTGCCGGCGTGAGGACCGTATCCCAGACAGACCATTTCCCAACTAAATTACTCCCATGTGCCGGCGTGAGGACCATATCCCAGACAGACCATTTCCCAACTAAATTACTCCCATGTGCCGGCGTGAGGACCGTATCCCAGACAGACCATTTCCCAACTAAATTACTCCCACGTGCCGGCGTGAGGACAATATCCCAGACAGACCATTTCCCAACTAAATTACTCCCACGTGCCGGCGTGAGGACCATATCCCAGACAGACCATTTCCCAACTAAATTACTCCCGTGTGCCGGCGTGAGGACAATATCCCAGACAGACCATTTCCCAACTAAATTACTCCCACGTGCCGGCGTGAGGACAATATCCCAGACAGACCATTTCCCAACTAAATTACTCCCATGTGCCGGCGTGAGGACAATATCCCAGTCAGACCATTTCCCAACTAAATTACTCCCACGTGCCGGCGTGAGGACAATATCCCAGACAGACCATTTCCCAACTAAATTACTCCCACGTGCCGGCGTGAGGACAATATCCCAGACAGACCATTTCCCAACTAAATTACTCCCATGTGCCGGCGTGAGGACCATATCCCAGACAGACCATTTCCCAACTAAATTACTCCCACGTGCCGGCGTGAGGACAATATCCCAGACAGACCATTTCCCAACTAAATTACTCCCATGTGCCGGCGTGAGGACCGTATCCCAGACAGACCATTTCCCAACTAAATTACTCCCATGTGCCGGCGTGAGGACCATATCCCAGACAGACCATTTCCCAACTAAATTACTCCCATGTGCCGGCGTGAGGACAATATCCCAGACAGACCATTTCCCAGCTATATTACTCCCATGTGCCGGCGTGAGGACCATATCCCAGACAGACCATTTCCCAACTAAATTACTCCCATGTGCCGGCGTGAGGACCATATCCCAGACAGACCATTTCCCAACTAAATTACTCCCATGTGCCGGCGTGAGGACCATATCCCAGACAGACCATTTCCCAACTAAATTACTCCCATGTGCCGGAGTGAGGACCATATCCCAGACAGACCATTTCCCAACTAAATTACTCCCATGTGCCGGCGTGAGGACCATATCCCAGACAGACCATTTCCCAACTAAATTACTCCCATGTGCCGGCGTGAGGACCGTATCCCAGACAGACCATTTCCCAACTAAATTACTCCCATGTGACGGAGTGAGGACCGTATCCCAGACAGATCATTTCCCAACTAAATTACTCCCATGTGCCGGCGTGAGGATCGTATCCCAGACAGACCATTTCCCAACTAAATTACTCCCATGTGCCGGCGTGAGGACCATATCACAGACAGACCATTTCCCAACTAAATTACTCCCATGTGACGGAGTGAGGACCGTATCCCAGACAGATCATTTCCCAACTAAATTACTCCCATGTGCCGGCGTGAGGATCGTATCCCAGACAGACCATTTCCCAACTAAATTACTCCCATGTGCCGGCGTGAGGACCGTATCCCAGACAGACCATTTCCCAACTAAATTACTCCCATGTGCCGGCGTGAGGGCCATATCCCCGACAGACCATTTCCCAACTAAATTACTCCCATGTGCCGGCGTGAGGACCATATCCCAGACAGACCATTTCCCAACTAAATTACTCCCAAGTGCCGGCGTGAGGACCATATCCCAGACAGACCATTTCCCAACTAAATTACTCCCATGTGCCGGCGTGAGGACCATATCCCAGACAGACCATTTCCCAACTAAATTACTCCCAAGTGCCGGCGTGAGGACCATATCCCAGACAGACCATTTCCCAACTAAATTACTCCCATGTGCCGGCGTGAGGACCATATCCCAGACAGACCATTTCCCAACTAAATTACTCCCATGTGCCGGAGTGAGGACCGTATCCCAGACAGACCATTTCCCAACTAAATTACTCCCATGTGCCGGAGTGAGGACCGTATCCCAGACAGACCTTTTCCCAACTAAATTACTCCCATGTGCTGGCCTGAGGACCATATCCCAGACAGACCATTTCCCAACTAAATTACTCCCATGTGCCGGCGTGAGGACCATATCCCAGACGGACCATTTCCCAACTAAATTACTCCCATGTGCCGGAGTGAGGACCATATCCCAGACAGACTATTTCCCAACTAAATTACTCCCATGTGCCGGCGTGAGGACCATATCCCAGACAAGATGACACCGAGCTGTGGTCTCTATCGACATTGACGGTGACAGGTGCGTAGAAAGTGAAGGATCATTAGGGACCCGAGTCACTCCAACCACAAACTGTTCCAGCTGCTACCATCCGGGAAACGGTACCACAGCATAAAAGCCAGGACCAACAGGCTCCGGGACGGCTTCTTCCACCAGGCCATCAGACTGATGAGCTCACGCTTATACAACTGTGTTTCTATGTTATATTGACTGTCCTGGTGTACATTATTATTTATTAGAAATTACTATACATTGCACATTGTTCCTTCAGAGACATAACATAAAGATTTTTACTCATGTATGTGAAGGATGTAAGAAATAAACTCAGTTCAATTCTCCGTCTCCCTCCCTCCACAGTCTCTCTCTACCTCCATCTCCCCTCTGACTTTCACAACCTCCCTTTCCCCTCAGTCTCTCGCTACCTGCTCCTCCCCTCAGACTTTCCCAACCTCCCCATCCCCTTAGTCTCTGCGTACATCCCTCTTCTTGTCCTCACCCCTCGGTTTCTCACTACCCCTCTCTCTCCTTGGTGTCTCCTTAACTCCGTCTACCCTAGATCACTCTCTGCCTCCTTCCCCTCTTGGTCTCCCTGTCTATTTTCACGTGCCCTCGGACTCAACAACGTCACCCTCGCCTCAATCTCTCCCTTACTTCTTCACCCTTCGGTGTCTTCCAATCTTCCCCTCCCTTCAGTCTCTCCCTCCCTGCTTCTCCCCTCAGACTTTCCCAACCTCCCCATCCCCTTAGTCTCTGCGTACATCCCTCTTCCCTCGGTTTCTCAATAACCACACCTCCTTCCCTACCTCCCTCTCCCCTTGGTGACCCCCTCCCTCTACCCTCGGTTTCACCCCAATACCCCTTACCCTTGGTCTCTCATGTTTCCCCTCAGTCTCTCCCTACCTTATTCATGCCTCAGCCTCTTCCTACCTCCCTCTCCCCTCTGACTCTCCGTAGCTCCCTCTCTCCTCGGACTCTCCCCACCTCACTACATCCTCACTCTGCCTCCCTTCGATATCTCCCTACCACCATCCCCCCTGCTCTGTCCCTACCTTCCTCTCCCCTTGTTTCTCACAATCACTCTCCTTCTTGGTCTTCCCCTCCCTACCTCCCTTTCCACTCGCATTCACTCCTACCCTCCACCCTCACTCTCCCCCAATTCCCTCTCTCCTCGGTGTCTCCCTACCATAATCATCTCTCGGTCACACCACAACTCACTTCTGCCTCGGTGTCTCTCTACTCTCGCTGCCTCGCCCTCTCCCGTTGGACCATCTCCGCCTCGCCCTCTCCCCTCGGACTCTCGTCACCTTGCACTTTCCCCTCAGACCCATGAAGTCTCGCCCTCTCCCCTCGGACTCTCCCTGTCTCCCTCACCTCTCAGGTTCTATCTGTCACCCACTCCCCTCGGTCTCTCCCTTGACCTCCATTTTCTCGGCCTCTCACTGTCTACCCATTCCCTCGGCCTCCGCCACCTCTCCCTTTACTTGGCCCTCCATTCCCTTGGCCTCTCCCCTATCTGCCCCTCCACTTGGCAACTAACTCCCCCACCCATCAGCCTCTCCCTGTCTCTCGCTCACCTCGACCTCTCCCTCTTCCCCCTTCCCTCAGGCTCTCCCCTACCTCCCATTCCCTCGGCCTCTCCCTCTCTCCGCATCCTCTCCTTGTCTCCCTCACCCACCTCCCATTCCCTCGACCTCTCCCTCTCTCCGCATCCTCTCCCTGTCTCCCCCTCCCCTCGGGCTCTCACCCTTCCCCTCCCCTCAGACTCTCGCTGTCTCCCCTTTCCCTAAATACCTTGGTGTCTTTCTCTCCCCTGGGCCTCCTCTCCCTTACCCCTTCTCTTGTCCTCTCCCTTTCAGCGTCTCCATCTCCCACTGCCCTCAGACTCTCCCCGTCTCCTCCTCCCCGCAGTCTATCACTGCCTGCCCTCCCATCGGCCTAACACTGTCTCCCCTCCACTGTCATAGCCTCTCCCTGTCAGCCTTTCTGTCTCCCTCACCCCTTGGCTTCTCCCTGTTTCCCCTCTCTCGGCATCTCACTCTCCCCCTCCCATTCAACTCTCGATGTCTCCTAATTTCCTCAGCCTCTCGGTGCCTTTCTCTCCCCTCACCGTTGCTGTGTCTCCTCCTCCCCTTGGCCTCCTCCTCTCTCCCTTCCCCTTGTCCCCTCCCTTTCAGTATCTCAGTCTCCCCCTGCTATCAGCCAATCACCATCTCCTCCCCATTCCCTTGGCCTCTCCCCTACCTACCCCTCCACTCGGCCACTAAGTCACCCACCCATTGGCTTCTTCCTGTCTCACCTTCCACTTGGCCTCTCCCAACTTGGGCATCTGTCTCCCACTCTCCTCGGCTGCTCCCTGTCAGAATCTCCCTGTCTCCCCCTCCCCTTGGCCTCTCACTGAATTTTCTCCCCTCGGCGACTCCCCTCGATCTCCCTTCCCGCTTGGTACGTCACTCCCCCCTCCCCTCACTCTCACCACTGTTACCTCAATTTCCTGTCAGTCTCACCCTCCCTCACTCCAGGGGATGGGTAGACTCTCTCCCGGCAGCTGACACAGCATTGTGTGCCGAAGGGCCTGTGCTGTGCTGTACTGTTCTGTGTTCTATGATCTCTGTCACAGGTCAGACTGGGCAGTTTCATTCTGACCCCGGTGTGAAGGGGGATACGAGAAAGGTGATCACAGACCACGGGCAGGGCAGCCGACTGGAAAACTCAGTCCATGGTGTGTGTTGGTGACTCAGGACGTCCCAGAATTTCCCCACAATTACCACACTGCTGTGTCTCTGGGGAATGGTGACCTACTTGTACAGTAAACAGCATGTTGCCCTGGTGTCGGATTCAGCCAATACACAAAGTAACTGGAGCAGTTCTTCACGTTGATCTGCAGGCTATAGTAACAGGTGGTTTCACCCTTGGTGAAGCAGACGGTCCTGGTCATCTCCCCCTCTCCCACGTTGGGATGGTGACCTGGAATGAGATTTATAAACACTGTAAAATGTACCCGGTCTCACAGTACAGCGGGGAATGTGAATCAGGACCCACTGTAAATCAGTGGTTCACAACCCACGGTCCAGTCCGGCCTCAGTCAGCACTGAGCTGCTGCCCTCTCCCTCTCCACCCCACCCTCCCCACAGCAGCACCTTCATCTTCTGAATGAGCCTCCCATGAGGGACCTTGTCAAACGTCAGGGGGATCTCACTGAAACCTATCGAATATTGAAAGGCCTGGATGGAGGGGACATGGAGAGGATGTTTCCTATTGTGGGGGAGTCTGGGACCAGAGGACACAGCCTCAGAACACAAGAACCTGCCTCTAGATCAGAGATGAGGGAAAATTTCTTTAGCCAGAAGGTGGTGAATCTGAGGAATTCATTGCCACAAACGGCTGTGGAGGTCACGTCATTTATAAATGTAAAGTGGAGGTTGAGAGGTTTTTTGATTTGTGAGGGTGTCATTTGTGACTGTCCCTCATTCACCCACGGTCTTCCCAATGCTCATAAGTCCCATCCATAAGAATCCTCTCCACTGCCTTCCCTACCACTGACGTGAGACTTACTGGTCAGAGAGTCACAGAAAGCTACAGCACAGAAACAGGCCCTTCGGCCCATCCAGTCCATGCTGAACCATTTAAACTGCCTTGTCACATCAACCTGCACCCGGACCACAGCCGTCCATCTCTCGCATCCATGTACCAACCAAACTTCTCTTCAACATTGAAATCAAAATGGCATCCACCACTTGCTCAGACAGCTCGATCCACACTGTAGTTTCCAGGATTATTCATGCTTCCTGACATTCAACTGAAGTTTAAATCTGTTTTATTTATCTATTTGGCAATAAAACACAGAGTAGGACCTTGTGACACTTTGAACCACACTGCCTCTACAACCCTCGACAATTCCGAAAAAGTTTTTGGACGGTGGGAGGAAACCGGAGAACCTGGGGAAAACCCATGCATTCCATGGGGAGGACGGACAGAGACTCCTTACAGATGACACAGGAATTGAACTCTAAACTCCGACACCCCGAGCTGTAATAGTGACATGCTAACCGCTACATTACCATGGCAACCATTAATTTATCCCACTAATTGGTGAATGATGATGTCTGCAGAATCCCCCAACTCCCTGGAGATTGCTCCACCACTGAAATGAGTCTGGGGTCGTTGAATCTCCTCTGGGTCGTATCGAGAATGGGGTCAGGGGGCAGATCAGTTCTGCAACCCAACTCCAGGAAGTTGTCACTCCTCCATTGGACTCCATGACGATACAGGACCATAGAGCGGTCTGAGTGAATGTGGGGAGACATCTCAGGGAGATGGGGTTCAGTGTCCATGCTAGGGCCCTCTGAAGAGATCTTGGTCATCAGTTTGACACTTCCCAAAAATAACCGAGCCCAACTGATGTAAACTCTACCGTTTAACCATCCTGGGTTCTCCCCGGAGCAGCGACCCTGTAGAATGACCGTCTCGGGAATCTTCCATCCTCCGGAACTGAAACAACAATCAGAGAGTCAGTCTCTGATCTGAGGGAGTTTATTCACTCAGAGAGACAAGGGAAATTGCACTCACCCTGTCTGTACTCTGTCTCAGGTCAATAAACACCCAACCCTGGGAATTCCCTCGCTGTTGTACCTCCCCCTTGTCTCTACTCCAAGCATGTGGGATCTCCCCTCTCCCTGCATCTACTCCCCATCTCAGTGTAGTCACTGATGATCCCGGTCTCCTTGCATTTCCCATTCACATACCCCTTGTTCCCCTGTTTACATTCCCCTTCTGTGTCCAGTTTCTCAGTGATTATCTCCTCACTTTACCTGTTAAATCTGTACCATCCCACTTCAAGATTTCCATCACCCATCCATTGTCCACTGGTACACTGGGTGTGGTAACAATTCGTGCCCCTCCAGTGCTGATCCAGGACGGTGTGGGTTACACACGGATCACCGAGTGTGGAGTCTGTGACTGAGGGTCAGAACGATGTTCAGTGTTAATGTACAGCTCACGTTCCCCATCCTCTTTCTCTGCCAACGACAACCCCCATCCTGAACTAAATGGTGGTGGGAGGGGTGGGAGACTAGCTGGAAGGTGATAGGTGAAGCCAAGTGGGTGGGAAAGGTCAAGGGCTGGAGAAGAAAGAATCTGATCAGAGAGGAGAGTGGGCAATAGGAGAAAAGGCAGGAGGAAGGGACCCAGGGGAAAGTAATAGTTTGGTGCTAAGAAGTAAAATGTCACATTGGGGAATAGACGAAGGGGGAGGAGAATTTTGTTCACCGGATGGAGAAATCGATATTCGTACCATTAGGTTGGAGGCTACGCAGAGGGAATAAAGATGTTGCTCCTCGACTTTAAGGGGATTCATCTTGGCACAAGACAAGGCTATAGATCAACAACATTAGAAAGGGATTGGGAATCGGAATTTAAATGTTTGGCCATCGGGAAATCCCATTTATGGCGGATGGTGTGGAGGTGCTTGAGAAGCAGACCCCCAGTTTACCATGAGTCTCTCCAAAGTAGAGGAGGACACATTGGGAACAATAGACAGCCTCAGCAGAGTTGGTGAAGTGATCCCTCACCTGGAAGGAGTGTTTGCGGCCCTCCAAGGAGGTGAGGGAGGAGGTGAATGGATAAGTGCCTGGAGGGAGATTAGTGGAGAGGGACTTATGGACAAGGGAATCGTGGAGAGAGCGATCCCTGCAGACAGAGGTGGGCAGGGGGACGAAAGGGTATGTTTAGCAGTCGGGTCCCTTTGGAGATTGAGGAAATTGTGGAGGATAATGTGTTGGATGCGAAGGATGAAGTGGTGGTAGGTGAGGACGAGGGAGTCGGGAAGATAGAGTGAGGGCATATGTAAGGGAAATGGAGGAGATAAAGGTGAGGGAAACATCAATAGTAGAGGGAGGGAAACCCCATTCTTTAAAGCAGGAGGACATCTCTGATACCCTGGAATGGAAACCACATCCTGAGAAGACGTGGTGGAGGCACATCTTGTGCCAAGATGAGGCCACCCTCAAGGTGGAGGAGCAACACCTCATATTCCATCTGGGTATCCTCCAACCTGATGGTATGAATATCGATTTCACTGTCCAGTGAACAAAATTTACTCCACTCCCTTCCAATTCTGATCTTTTACTTCTCACCTGTTTTAAACTTCCTCCTCTTTCCGTTTCTCCAATTGTATTCACTCTCCTCTCCTATCAGTTTCTTTCTTCTCCAGCCCTTGACCTTCCCACCCTCCTGCCTTTACCTGTCAGCTTCCAGCTAACCACTCTGCCCCTCAAACCATTGTTCTGGCATCTTCACCCTGCCCTCTCAGTCCTAAAGAGGGGTCTTGGCCCAAATTATCAACTAACTATTCATTTCCATAGATGCTGATTCATTTCCCAGCATTGTGTGTGTGTGTTGCTACATATTACTATATAATACCCTGAGATTCAGTTTCTTCCCGGCATTCACAGTGGAACAAAGAAATACAATAGAATCAATGATAAACTACACACAAACAAATACTGACAAGCAACAAATGTGCAATAGAAATCAACAAAGACAGTATCCATCAGGACCCCCACCACCCACGACATGCCCTCTTCCTATTACCACCATCAGAGAGGAGGGACAGGAGCCTGAAGACACACACTCAACGTTTCAGGAACAGCTTCTTTCCCTCCACCATCAGATTTCTGAACAGACAGTGAACCCATGAACATTATCTCACTACTTTTGCTCTCTTTCTACACTACATATTTATTTTCTATATATTTGTTATTGGAACTTGTGTATTGCACTGTACTGCTGCTGCAAAACAACAAAATTCATGACATTTGTCAGTGATAATAAACCTGACTCTGATTCTGTGTTCTAGTACATGGAACATAGAACAGTACAGCACAGGAACAGGCCCTTCGGCCCACAATGTTGTGCTGAACCAGATAAACAACAAATCAGAAACACCCAAACACTAATCCCTTGAGATGTTCCCACAACCAATGATCTCACTTTAAGGACTTTATCTTGTTATTTCATGTTCTCGTTATTTATTGCTATTTATTTATATTTACATTTGCATAGTTTGTTGCCTTCTGCAATCTGCTTCATCTGTCATTGATCCTGTTATAGTTACTATTCTATAGATTTGCTGCAAATGCCCACCGGAAAATGAATCTCAGGGGTGTATGAGGTGAAATATGTACTCTGATAATAAAATTTACTTTGACTTTACTTTGAGCTTTTCCCTCCTACCTACACAATGTTCACATCCCTCCATCTCCCTCACATCAAAGTGCCTATCAAAGCGTCTCTTAAAAGCCTCGAATGTATTTGCACCTAGCACCATACCAGGCAGCACATTCAGGCATCCAGCACTCTGAGGAAAAATAACTTACCCCTCCCATCCCTCTTGAACCTACCCCCTCTCACCTTCAATGCCTGCACTCTGGTATATGACATTTCAACCCTGGGAAAGAGATACTCTCTGTCCACTCTATCTCTGCCTCTTAGATGTTATAAACCTCTATCTGTTCTCCCCTCAGTCTCCGATGCTCCGGAGAAAACAACCCAAGTTTATCCTGCCTCTCATGATAGCACATGCCCTCTAAACCAGACAGTATCCTGGTAAACTTCTTCTGCACTCTCTCCAAAGCCTCAACATCCTTCCTATAGTGGGGTGACCAGAATGTCTGCAATACCCTAGACGTGGCCTCACCAGAGTTATAGAAAGTTGCAACACAACCTCTTGACTTTTGACCTCAATGCCTCGACTAACAACATCAGCATTCCATAAGCCTTCCTAACCACCTTATTGAACTCTGAGCCACTTTCAAGGAGCTCTGAACTTGGATCCCAAGATCTCTCTGCTCAGCAACACTGTTAAGGATCTTCCCCTCAACATGCTAAACTGTGATTAGTAACTTTCCTATGATCTATTGTGCTGTTTTTCATTAATTGTAGTGAAGAGACATGTTGCTCTTGCTCCTCGACACATAAAATCTACTGTCACTGATTAAATGGACTCTCAGGTTCAAGGTTATCAGTTCAGGGGTTACGTTCATGGCAGTGTGTCTGTAGAGATGGAGCATGCGATCACTATGGGTACAGGGGGATTTCCTGGGACAGTGGGTCCTCCAGGGAATTGACTGTTTTGTAGATAGGAGTCGAATGAAACCCAAAGCATGAATCCGGGAGTGGGATAAACCCCTGTCAAAACATTCTGCATTGGGCTGTGTATCGGACGGACAAGATACTGGGGAGCTCAGCAGGTCAGCCAGCATTCATGGAGAGAAATAAAGTGCCAATGTTTCGGATCTCCTGAGAACTTTCTGCAGCGGCGCAATTGAGAGCATCCTGACTGGCTGCATCACTGCCTGGTATGGGAACTATACTTCCCTCAATCGCAGGACTCTGCAGAGAGTGGTGTGAAGGATATCTTTCAGCAGGACAACAAGCCAAATCACACTGCCTGAGAAACCATGGGGTGGCTTCAAATGAAGACAATTGATGTCCCTGAGTGGCCCAGTCAGAGTCCTGACCTTAACCCCATCAAACATCTCTGGCAAGACGTCAAGATTGCTGTCCACCAGCACTCCCAACTAACCTGGCACAGCTTGAGAAAATTTGCAAGGAGCAATGGACAAACCTTGCTCCGTCACATTGTGCACAGTTAATAGAGACTTATCTAAAAAGACTACTGGCTGTAATAGCTGTGAGAGGTGGTTCAACCGAGCACTGAGTAAAGGGGAATGAATGCTTTTGAACTGCTGACATTTCAGTTTCAGAATTTTTAGTTTTTCATGCTTTACAACTTTCCCGGTTGTTTGGGCTCTACTGTGAAAAAGGAGCAAGTGATTCACAAATAAAAATTCTCAGTTAAATTGATCAAAATCCCTAGTTGTAATATTCACGTATGTGATCAAAGGGTTGGGGGCTGAATATTTTTACAAGGCACTCTAAGTACTTGATGAAAATTTTTGTTTGAAATTTGAAGGACGACCGTCCAGTTGCACTCACATCTACTGTGATGAAGTACTTTGAGAGGTTAGTCATGGCCAGAATCAACTCCAGCCTAAGCGACGCCCTGGACCTGCTGCAATTTGCCTGTCACCACAATAGGTCTACAGTGGATACAATCTCACTGGTTCTACACTCGGCCTTGGATCACCTGGACAACAGCGATACCTCTGTCAGGCTGCTGTTTATTGATTACAGCTCAGTGATCAACACCATCATAGCCTCAGTACCAATCAACAACCTCCAAAACCTCCCTCTGTAACTGGATCCTTGACTTCTTCATCAGGAGACCTCAGTCAGTGCAGATGGAAAATAACATTACCTGCTCACTGACAATCAACACTGGCACATCTCAAGGATCAAACTCAGCCCACTGCTCTATTCTCTCTCCACACCAACAACTGTGTGGCTCGGCACAGCTCAATCACCATCTATAAATTTGCCGATAACACAATGATTGCTGGCAGAATTTGAGTTGCTGATGAGGAGGCGTACAGGAGTGAATGGATCAGCTGGTTGAGTGGTTTCGTAACAACAACCTTGCATTCAATGTCAGTAAGACCAAAAAAATGATTGTGGACTTCAGAGAGGGGGAGTCAAGGGAATACACACCAGTCCTCACTGAGGGATCAGCTGTGGAAAGGGTGAGCAGTTTCAAGTTACTGGGTGTCAACATCTCTGAAGATCGATCCTTGGACCAAAATATTGAGACAATTATAAAGAAGGCCCAACAGAGGTTACATTTCATCAGGAGTTTGAAGGACTTGGTCTGACTCCAAATACACTCGCAAATCTCTACAGATGTACAGTGGAGAGCATTCTAACTGGTTGTATCACTGTCTGGTATGGAGGGGCCACTGCACAGAATCAGAAAAAGCATGGTGCCAAGATGAGGCCACCCTCAAGGTGGAGGAGCAACACCTCATATTCCATCTGGGTTCCCTCCAATCTGATGGTATGAATATCGATTTACTTTCCGGTGAACAAAATTTACTCCACTCCCTTCCTATATTCCCATTCTGATCTTTTACTTCTCACCTGCTTTAAACTTCCCCCTGGGTCTCCTCCTCTTTCTGTTTCTCCAATTGTATTCACTCTCCTCTCCTATCAGTTTCTTTCTTCTCCAGCCCTTGACCTTCCCAGCCACCTGGCTTTACCTGTCCCCTTCCAGCTAACCACTCTGCCCCCACCCCCAACCTTTGTTCTGGCATCTTCCCCCTGCCCTCTCAGTCCTAAAGAGGGGTCTTGGCCCAAATTATCAACTAACTATTCATTTCCATAGATGCTGCCTGACCTGCTGAATTTCCCCAGCATTGTGTGTGTGTGTTGCTACATATTACTATATAATACCCTGAGATTCAGTTTCTTCCCGGCATTCACAGTGGAATAAAGAAATACAATAGAATCAATGAAAAACTACACACAAACAAATACTGACAAGCAACAAATGTGCAATAGAAATCAACAAAGACAGTA